>NC_042615.1:693252242-693570992 GCF_901001135.1 Rhinatrema bivittatum
GTTATTGGGATTCAAGGTGTGTACCTTTTTGTTATCGACACTTCTTTTGTTAATTTATTTTTATTGAAAATAAAATTGTGTACAATATTTGACTTTTGACTGAGACAAAGTTTTAAAGAAATTAGTATAATAATCAAATAATTATAAATGGTACCTAGCACAAGTCTTCAGTAAAGGCAGAATATAAACATTTTAAAATAAATTATTGCAAAGATTATCCAGTACAAAATATAAAATTATCCAGTATAAAATCCAATACCATATTCATGTTTTGAAATGCCATCTAATATAGGTGGTGTGTTCTGACTAAATCACCAGTTCCAGCTGCACATGACTCAGAAGATGAGGGATTCCCTGCATTGGTGTAATCATCAATGAGGTTTGAACTGGTGACTTTAGAAAGCCAGGAAGCTGCAGAGAAACTAGGGGAGATAAAGACAGAAAAAAACCAGGGGACATTTACCCTTTGTTAGATAATTACACACCTTGGGAAGGGCCCATATTTCAGCATTAGTCGTGCCCTTATTGGTGATAGTATATCAGGAGAACAACAAGACACATATTTGCTAGTACAACAAACTCCAGGGATACGTCCTCTAGAACCTCTGCTCATGTAGCCTTGTTTTCTATACTACATTCAGCTCTGCAATCTGCTCTAGTGTTCCTGCTCTGCATCCAGCCCTGCACTCCTGCTCCAGTGTTCCTGTGGCATGCCTTGATGCCTCCCAAACTAGACCTGGTTTTACTGGACTTGGCTGCACTTCTGAGGTCACCACTGGGCCTTCTCCTTGCCCACTCGATTCACAATCTTCATCAGACCATCCAGCCTCTTCAGGTACACCTTTTCCTATACACCATTTGCTAGCAACTAAACATATCCTGATAGCATGTACCAGTCCAAAACTTAGAGGCTAGCCTGGGATGAAACAGGCAGCTAAGATGCCTGACATTCTGATGGGCTTATTTAAATACCAATCAAACGATGCAGACTCAGTTCCACAGCTTTGGACAGATGATCAGTACCCTGGAAGGACTTATTCTGGTCCAAACTAAACAGTTACATAGTAACATATTAATGATGGCAGAAAAAGACCAAATGGTCCATCCAGTTTGCCCAGCAAGTTTCCCATAGTAGTAAATGCCGCTCCGTGCAGGTTACCCCATGATTCTGTTAAGGGTAGTAACTGCCGTTCCATGCAGGTTACCCCCATGATTCTGTTAAGGGTAGTAACTGCTGCTCCATGCAGGTTACCCCCAGGCCCACTACCCCTATGCTTCTTTTCATTCATTCCCATCCTCTAGCCTTTAGAGATCCACAGTGTTTATCCCATGCCTCTTTGAAATCCTTCACAGTTTTAATCTTCACCACTTCCTCCAGAAGGTCATTCCAGGCATCCACCATCCTCTCCTTGAAGAAATATTTTCTGACATTGGTTCTAAGTCTTCCTGGAGTTTCAAATCATGACCCCCTAGTTCTACTAAATTGTTTCCAATGGAATAGGTCTGTGTTGACCATGGATCATTAAAACCTTTCAAGTATCTGAAGGTCTGTATCATATCACCCCTGCTCCTCCTCTCCTCCAGGGTATACATATTCAGGCTCTTCAACCTCTCCTCATAAGTCATTTGATAGAGACCACCCACCATTTTGGTTCCCTTCTCTGGACCGCCTCTATCCTGTCCTTTTTGAGATACAATCTCCAGAACTGAACACAGTACTCCAGGTGAGGGCTCACCAAGGACCTGTACAAGGGAATTATCACTTCCCTTTTCATACTAGATATTCCTCTCTCTACAGCCCAGCATTCTGGCTTTAGCTATCGCCCTGTCACATTGCTTTGCTGACTTCAGGTCATTAGACACTATCACCCCAAGGTCTCTCCTGTTCCATGTTCACCCCCCAACACATTCAGTTCTTTCAGATTACCACCCCCCAGATGCATGACTCTGTACTTCTTGGCATTGAATCCCAGTTGCCATATCTTTGACCACTCTTCCAGCTTCCTTAAATCCCGTCTCATTCTCCCTACTCCTCCTGGCATGTCCACTCTGTTGCAGATCTTATTATCATCCGCAAATAGACAAACTTTAACTTCTATCCCTTCCGCAATGTCGCTCACAAAGATGTTGAACAGAACCGGTTCCAACACTGAGCCCTGTGGCACTCCACTTAACACCATTCTCTCTTCAGAATAGGTTCATTTACCATCACATGTTGTCTTCTATCCATCAACTAGTTTGTAATCCACGCCACACCACCTTGGAGCTCACTCCCAAGCTTCTCATTTTGTTGATGAGTCTTCTATGTGGGAACGTATCAAAAGCTTTACTAAAATCCAAGTAAATTACATCGAGTGCACTTCCCTGATCCAGATCTCTAGTCACCCAATCAAAGAAGTCTGTCAGATTCATCTGTCAGGACCTTCCCCTGATGAATCCATGCTGCTTCTGATCGAGCAACCCACTGGATTGTAGATAGTTCACTATCTTTTCCTTCAGCAGAGTCTCCATTAATTTTCCCACCACCGAGGTGATGCGAACCGGCCTGTAGTTTCCAGCCTCTTCTCTGCTCCCACTCTCGTGGAGCGGGACCACCACCACTTTTCTCCAGTCTCCACTGTCCACCCTCTCACAGATCCTCAAATGTCATTCTCAGAAAAATTTAGTGGTACTCAAGGAAGGTGTTCCAGAATTTTCTGCATTACTGCGCCAATAATGAGGGCTAGATGGCCCTACTCTTTAGTCTGTCTGAAGAAGCTTTAAACTGTGCTTGCCCCTTGCTAGAGTGAAACAGCCCTTTCTTAAAGGCAACTGGAGATTTGTGGGGCCTTAGCTTGAGCCTTTGGACATGACCTGGAGGAATCCCCGCTGATTCAGCCAGTACCAAATTAACATCTTTTTTTTTTTCTTGCCTGAACTTGCACCTAGAGGAGACACTCACCTGTCCCTGGCCCCAAATAGAGGATCAACTTCTGTTTTCCTTCCTCAAGATACCTTGACTGAACCTACTCCCATAAAGGGCAGGTATCTGGATCTGTCTCCCAGAGAGGAATATGCTCCAGTTATCATAATCCCAGGCAGCATGACAGAACCTATGCCTGTAGGATATTCTAGTTTCCTGCTTCAAGGTGAAAAGCCAAATGTTTCCTTGACTTCCGAAAGAACTTTAGAATCTGTGTTCCCAAAGTGTACTCTCCAGTTCCCATCTTTAGGGGAAGTGTCAGGCTCTGTGGAATCCATGCTCCAGGACCTACTACTGTCATCAGAAAGTGTACTAATCCCTGTTTCTGAGTTATTACAGGAGCTTGTACCTGTAGTTTGTCACTCACAAACCCTTGTTCATATGTGCATCAAAAGGGAATGTCTTGCCACTCCTACTTCAGGATGAAGGGCCATCTCTCGTTTCCATGGATCCTAATCCTTTGCTTATTTACGTGCTCAGAGAGAGTACCTCAAAGTCCTTGCCTAATGCAATAGTGCCTTCAGAGGAGAATTCTTCAGTCAACCTATCCAAAGATATGTTGAAGCCTACAGCAAAGGAATTTCTTCAGTACCCAGAGACCTGCCAGAATCTGTAGCAGCTCCAGATCCATCCCTGTGCATCTGACTCTTGCAACTCTATTACCCCAGTCCCTGTCAGTCTGGTTCCACTGATTCTTAATTGCTTACCTGAACCTGTGCCCAGAGAGGGTGCGTACTTGCTTCTGGTCCTGATCATGTGACTCCATATCAATCTCCTTCTATCCTAGTTACACTTACCATAACTCTCTTACCTGAACTTGCACGCAGGGAAGGTGCTCCCTTTTATCTGGGTCCAGTTGATGGGCCAGTTCCTATTCAAGTGACTAGTTCCTTTGTCTGAGCCTATATCCCTAGGGGGTGGTGCTTGTCTACATCTGGCTTTACATAAAGGACCAACCTTTAGGTCTTCTGTCTCCTGATAATCCATCAGCATTTGCTTAAGAGTTCCCAGCTGGTCCTACCATTCAAAGAACGCTTTGGTTGCCAGGTAGATATGCCCTCAGAAAGGCCCATTGGTTCAACATAAGGTGTAATCTAAGTGGTGGTATATTAGAAGCACAACAGAAACACATCTTTGCTAATACAACAGTCTCCTGGGATATTTCCTCCAGAACCTCTGTTCATCTAGCCTTGTTCCTGTGCTATATTCAGCTCTGTCTGCTCCATGTCCAGCCCTTCTCCAGTGCTTCAGCTGCATGCCTCGATGCCTTCCAAAGTAGCCTGGTTTTACCAGCCTTTTCCACTCCACTAGGACCTCTGTTGGACTCTCTTTGCCTGGATGAATCCTCACTTGATCCGCAGCCTTCATCCAGTCATCCTACATATTCAAGTATGCTGTTTCCTAACATGCTGTTTGCTAGCAACTAGATGTACCCTGACAATTTTGTAGTTTTACAGGGAGGATCTAGATAGTGGGTGATCACCACAGACAAGAGCCTTGAGATAGAGCGCCACCTTCCTGTACATAGGAACATAATGCCATACTGGGTCAGACCAAGGGTTCATCAAGCCCAGCATCCTGTTTCCAGCAGTGGCCAATCCAAGTCACATGTACCTGGTAAATACCCAAACATTAGATAAATCACAAGCTACTATTGCTTATTTATTACCGTAATAGCAGTTTATGGATTTAACCTCTAGGAACGTATTCAAACCTTTTTTAAACCTAGTAACACTAACTGCTGAAACCTCATCCCCTGGCAATGAATTCTACAGTTTAGCTATGCGCTGAGTGAAAAATAATTTTCTTTGATTTGTTTATAATGAGCTACTTGCTAACTTCATGGAATGCCCCCTGGTCCTTCTATTATCTGAGAGAGTAAATAACTGATTTACAGTAACTTGTTCAAGTCCTTTCATGATTTTGTAGACTTCTATCATATTCCCCCTCAGTTGTCTCTTCCCCAAACTGAACAGCCCTAACTTCTTTAGTCTTTCCTCATAGCGCATCTGTTCCATGCCCCATATCATTTTGGTCGCCCTCCTCTGCACTTTCTCCAGTGCAGCTATATCCTTTTTGAGATGCGGGTAACCAGAATTGCACACAGTACTCAAGGTATGGTCTCACCATGGAACGATACAGAGGCATTATGACATCCTCCGTTTTATTTTCCATTCCCTTCCTAATAATTCCTAACATTCTGTTTTCTTTTTTGATTGCCACAGCACACTGAGCCGATGATTTCAATGTATTATCCACTGTGATGCCTAGATCTCTTTCCTGGGTACTAACTCCTAAGATAGAACATAACATTATGTAATTACAGCAAGGGTTATTTTTCCTATATGCATCACTTTGCACTTATCTACGTTAAATTTCATCTGCTATTTGGAAGCCTAATCTTCCAGTCTCTCAAGGTCCTCCTGCAATTTATCACAATCCACTTGAGATTTAACTACCCTACATAATTATGTGTCGTCTGCAAATTTGATCACCTCACTCATCATGCCTCTTTCCAGATGGGACAAGAAATTACCAGCATTATCCAAAAGACAGGGAGGGGACATTGCTCCTATCCCAAGCACTTTCCAGTTTTTAGTATATAAAAAAGAGCTAGAGAGACAGAGAGAGCATTTCCTGGATGTGATAAAGCAGACTGATCCTTTGGAAATGTAAGCTTTGCTGTGTGTGTGTGTGTGTGTGTGTGTGTGTGTGTTTTTTTTGTAATCCATTAATAATTCTCAAGCACCACCCCCCCTCACTCATCGTGCCTCTTTCCAGATGGGACAAGAAATTACCAGCATTATCCAAAGACATGCATAGTGCCAGCATTGACAAAATATTAACCACATTGCAGGATGCTTGACCATGCAGACTGAGTGAGCAGAACAGTTCTTATTCCAGAGGACTGTGAATTCAAGTTGGAGATCTTCAACCTGGCTTGTTGCAACTGGAGCATGCTCATCATGGATCAAGACTTTTGATCACTTAAGGGGCAACAGGTTGATAGCCATTGGAGCTATGTAGAAAATAAGAAAATAAAATATCATGTATATTTTTTTTTCATGGGCATTCGTCCTCAGGTTCTGGTTATAATAAGATTTTGTAAGCTATTAATAATTCTCAAAGGCAGTCTTGGTTTCCAAAGCTCATGGATCTGAAGGTGTGGTCATTCATACTAAAAACTGGAAAGTGCTTGGGATAGGAGCAATGTCCCCTCCCTTGTTACTTATCAGCTGTAAGCACAGCGGTGCTGTTCTTTTAACTTTCCCATCTTGGAATAGCTGGCAATAACTAAAGTTCTCAGATTCTTGTCCGTGAGCATTGTTTAGATTTCACAGTGCAAAATAGTGAATATGAGTTCACTCAGAGGTTGGCATGTGGCCTTCAAACTAGTTTCAGTAAATTCCATTACAACAACCTTTTCTAATCTGAGGCATGCTGGGGTGAATATGGATTTTCAGTGACACCACCACTTCTTGAGTAGTACAAAATTTTAAAACCACTTTTTAGAAGACAATTTTCTCAAGTCATTTACACAGGGAAATCAGCTGCCCAAAAATTGTCCTACCCTGTATGTGAGTAAAATAAGCACATTGTACCACAATGCGTATACTCATACCTGCATTTTTGGGAAGGTATTCCTGGAGCAGGGTTAAATTGAGTAAACAACAATGTGCATAATTTACTATGCACGTTTTTGGTCTGAAAATGTATGTGCAGAAAAAACAAGTGTAAGTCTCTGTGGGTACTTTTTGCTGAGCAGTTTTCAAATGCATGCATGCAAAATCTGCCGGTAAAAGTACCTGCAGATTTTTCACCTGCCCACACAGGTTTGATAATTGCCCCTTAATGAGATATTTTGGTACAGTCTCATTTGTGGGTTCAAATGTTGATATGCCATGCTCATTTCTTGCTTTACTGACCATGGAAACCCTACTACCTTGAGTAAGTTACTTAGGTACAAACTTGGGGTATATTTACTAAGCCATGATAAGTGTTTATCACAGCAATATTGCATGATATTTTAAATATCATGCTTTATTTTTGCCCAAATACTGTGGATGTGGAAATGAGTTGCTATGCATGCAAAGCAGCTCATTAATAGATAATGCAAATAAAATAATGCAGCTTCCCTCAGAAAATGCAAATTGTTATTTTCTGGAAAGTTAGCTACAACTCAGGAGTTGTAACTAACTTTGCCCCAGAGCATTGGGAGGCTAACACGCATCCTGATTCTCCAGGGCTGCTGCTTAAAGGTGATGGGGATATTTTATTTGTCATTATCTGTGGCTTCCATTTTGTTCAGTGTGGAATACATCATTAACATACATAATCAGTTAATTATAATAAAACATAAAAATTATAAAATCATTCATCAACTCCATATGCTTCAGTAAAATATTATGCCTTCACCTGTTTATGGAATATTTTTATATCCTTCTTCTCATGCAATACCAAGAGCAAGGTGTTCCAAAAGACTGGTGCAAAGTATGAAAAAGTTCAAGAGAGCAATAGCTACAACCTTTAGTCCCACTTAGAAGGTATACCTAGTAAGAGGGCCGGCTGGCTCCATTTTGACAAGTACATAAGAAAATGCCATACTGGGTCAGACCAAGGGTCCATCAAGCCCAGCATCCTGTTTCCAACAGTGGCCAATCCAGGCCACAAGAACCTGGCAAGTACCCAAAAACTAAGTCTATTCCATGTTACCATTGCTAATGGCAGTGGCTATTCTCTAGGTGAACTTAATAGCAGTTAATGGACTTCTCCTCCAAGAACCTATCCAATCCTTTTTTAAACACAGCTATACTAACTGCACTAACCACATCCTCTGGCAACAAATTCCAGAGTTTAATTGTGCGTTGAGTAAAAAATAACTTTCTCCGATTAGTTTTAAATGTGCCCCATGCTAACTTCATGGAGTGCCCCCTAGTCTTTCTATTATCCGAAAGAGTAAATAACCGATTCACATCTACCCGTTCTAGACCTCTCATGATTTTAAACACCTCTATCATATCCCCCCTCAGTCGTCTCTTCTCCAAGCTGAAAAGTCCTAACCTCTTTAGTCTTTCCTCATAGGGGAGTTGTTCCATTCCCCTTATCATTTTGGTAGCCCTTCTCTGTACCTTCTCCATCGCAATTATATCTTTTTTGAGATGCGGTGACCAGAATTGTACACAGTATTCAAGGTGCGGTCTCACCATGGAGCGATACAGAGGCATTATGACATTTTCCGTTTTATTCACCATTCCTTTTCTAATAATTCCCAACATTCTGTTTGCTTTTTTGACTGCTGCAGCACACTGAACCGACGATTTCAATGTGTTATCCACTATGACACCTAGATCTCTTTCTTGGGTTGTAGCACCTAATATGGAACCCAACATTGTGTAATTATAGCATGGGTTATTTTTCCCTATATGCATCACCTTGTACTTATCTACATTAAATTTCATCTGCCATTTGGATGCCCAATTTTCCAGTCTCACAAGGTCTTCCTGCAATTTATCACAATCTGCCCAGAGCCTAGGAGGCACTCCAGGCCCTACTGGATCACCAGGTATGTCTGGGAGGGGGTTGGATGACACAGTTTGGGGGGGAGGAGGGGACAGATCTTTGGAACTAGGGAGACTTTTATTTTTTGGAATGGGGCAGGGCATCACTGTGCGACTTTTCTATTTTAAAAATTTTTCAAGTGCTCAGCCACCTCCAGAGGTGGCCAAGGAATGTGGGCGAGAATCTTGCCAGACCTTCAGGGGTGGGGGTAGGGGGGTGCCTTCTCATGTTTAGGAAGAAGACTATTCAGTCCGTACTGGCCCTTTAAGCAGATGGCAGCCCTAGAGGAAAAGGACCATCATCACGCAATGTTCTTATTTTTTCTAGAAAATTTTTCCACAAGGAAAAATACTGCATGGTTTCCACAGCTGTGATACCTTACAATGCCAACATGGTATTTTTCCCCTCTGCAGAAAAATACCGCAGTAAATGACCCCCTAAGAGTGTCATTTTTCTGAGGACAGGAAAAATGCCTGGTGTACTAAATATAACTCACCTTGAACTACCAATGAAACAATGTGCACTAAATGCAAATAAGTGCCTGTATGTCTGTGCCTTTGGGTATGGAGGCCTCTGCTTGTGTGTGTTTGGTAGAGCCGGTGTGTAAGGCCTCTACCCGTGTGTTGGGGGGGCCCATGTGGGTATGTGTGCGTGACCCAGTGTCTGAGCCTGTGCAAGCTTGTGTGCTGCTATCCCTGCCTGTCCCTGTGTGTGGGAACATGAACGACAGGGCTCTCCGCTGTGTTTAATTTCATCACTTCCAGACCGCGGCGGCCACAGGGTCGGGCTTCTTCGCCACTCCTCCCAGCCCCCTTCAAACCGCCCCCCCCCCCCCGCCCCACCGGCCAATCAGAGGCTTCCTCCTCCCACTGGCAGGAAAAAGGGAGGAGGCTTCCCATTGGTCTGCTGGGGCAGGCAAAAGGTAAAGGGAAGTTTAACTGGGGCTGTGAGACACCGGGAGCTGCAACACACCAACTGGTACTTGGCGAATCACTGGTCTAGAAGCAGGAAGATCCTGGATTGTTTGCAAGAATAACTGTTCAGACAACTGGTAACAGAACCAACACATGAGGGGGCAAACCTGAACCTAGTACTTATAGATGGGAAGAGTATTTTTTATGCCATAACGGGGAATAATCTCGGATCCAGCATTGTTCAGTTTTTGAACACAGGCAGTGTAAGATGGTGACCGATCCTGCTGGAGTGGCTGACAGAAACGCTGAATTCCTTTTATTGTTGCTCTCGATTTCTTTCTGCTTTTGCGCAAAATGGCGGCGCAAAATGGCGCCGGCCGTAGACAACACGATTCGACTGCAGGAGGTCGTTCCGGACCCCCGCTGGACTTTTGGCAAGTCTTGTGGGGGTCAGGAGGCCCCCCAAGCTGGCCAAAAGTCCCTGGGGGTCCAGCGGGGGTCCGGGAGCGATCTCCTGCCGTGAATCGTTTTTCCATACGGAAAAACAATTCGCATGCAGGAAGTCATTCCCGGACCCCTGCTGGACTTTTGGCAAGTCTTGTGGGGGTCAGGAGGCCCCCCCCAAGCTGGCCAAAAGTTCCTGGGGGTCCAGCGGGGGTCCGGGAGCGATCTCCTACGCTCCTGACCTTGGGGGGACAAAAAACAAAATGGCGCCGGCGCTACCTTTGACCTGTCATATGACAAGGCAAAGGTAGCGCCGGCGCCATTTCTACAAGCACAGGAGGTCCGAGAGTAAAAGATCACACCGGGACCCTTCCTCTGGACCCCAGGTAATTTAAGGCATTTTGGGGGGGTTCGGGAGGGTGGGGGATTTATTTTAAAGGGTCAGGGTGGGTTTTAGGGTTGTTTTAGTGTGCCGGTTTTCCCACCCTCCCCCCCACTGGACCCCAGGTAATTTAAGGCATTTGGGGGGGTTCGGGAGGGTGGGGGATTTATTTTAAAGGGTTGGGTGGGTTTTAGGGATGTTTTAGTGTGCCGGTTTACGATTTACACGATTTTCACGATATTTAAAAAACCCAAACGGCGACGATCCGATTCCCTCCCCCTCCCAGCCGAAATCGATCGTTAAGACGATCGATCACACGATTCACATCTCTAGTGCATGTGTCTATTCCTGTGCGCACGCCATGTTTGGTTACTTCTCTGATCACATGCCCCATCCCTATATGCAGGCCAAAAAATTGGGACGCGAGAAGAGCAATCTATCATATAGTTCACTTTCCCAATGTGAACGTGCTGTATGAAGTTAGATGTGGTTGGCATCCCCTTTGCAAATTACTGCATGGCACGTGATGCACAACTTGAAGCCCTTCTGTGAGGCAGATGAGGTTCCATTTCCTGCTGCCCTACCTTGCTGTCTGTTAAATTGTTCCATGCTATCATGAGCTGTGAGGCAATGAAAGGAATGACCTGTGAAAGGGCTGACCGAGAGCAAGGTCTGTTTTGACACTTTTATAGGCAGGAGTGATGTTCAGATATGAAGGAGGTAGGAGGCGGACAGGGAAAATGGCATTTTGGGGGGCTTTGGGAACTGCATACATTTGTATTTATTTAGTTTAATTGTTTTTTTAGCAATTAATTACCTGCTTTTCCATAAAGCAAGTTCAAAGAAGGGTGTATAATAAAAATATGATCATCCATAAATCAATAAATATGATAGAAACATAACTCAAAGATTATAAACAAAAACCACAGCAAGTATCAAAAGCATTAATTTATGTGAGTCTTGGTGATGACCTTTTCTCCATTATTTCCTAAGGAACTGGGAAGCTTACGTATTTGAGAAGATATTTAAATAAGGCAATGAGCCAAATCGGGTGTGGGCAAGTGTTTTGGTTTCTTATCCATACTTACTTCATATTGTCATCACTTCTGGAACATACTCGGGGTGGGACTTTTTCCATCCAATTCTAGATGTTAACTGGTGAGATTCATGTATAGTTTAAGGAAGACAGTAACTATTCCATGTCCTGGCCCAAATTCCTCCTTATATACATTAATGGTGTTTTAACTGCTATTCAGCCTTCTGGGTAAATGATTTATTTTGCACATGGAGGACGGTACACATTATCAAGCTACTGAAATAGCTATCCTCCCTTCCAGCTGCTATACGGGTGGATCAGCCCCATAGTATGCTGCCTCTTTCCTACCATTGTGAATCAGCGCTGCTGCTAGAACAGAGGCACACAATATCTTTGAAGGAACTGGTTTATGAGTACCGTTGTGATTGTGCTCAACCCAATGAGAATTTGATTTAAAAGTTTTCTGTATTTTCAAAACAAAGATCATCTCCCCTTACAGGGCTGGAAAAATACCAGGTATCCAATTGGGGTCTGCCTGGGACCTGACAGAAGCTGCTACCTCTGGCCTGGACCCAAGTGGTAAGATGGTGAAGGAGGGTAAAGTTGGAGGGAAGGAGAGAGAAGGGAAATAGACATGAGCAGGGAAGGGAGGAAACTGGAAGAAGTGGAAAGAGGTTAAAGGGTGGGAAAGAGATGGAGAAGCTGCAGGGGAAAAGCCCTAAGGAAATGTCTTTTCAGCACCCAGGGTTTCTAAATATTTTCCATCCCTGCCAGTGCCTCCACCTCTGGATCCCTTTGCTGCATGAAGCTTGGGCTGAATAGAGCAGTTTCATTTTTCACGAGCCTACTTCCAAGACTAATAAGTTACAAATCATTTCATTGTATAACAAAACAACAATTACTGTCCTTGTCAAATGAGTTTGCCTTTTCTTGCTGATGGATTGTCCAGATGGTAGCTACTCTGGTGCTGCCCTCTCCCTGGCAATGGAAATGTTTTCATGAGTGTATTATTAATGTGTTAATTTGATGGGGCCTGGCAGCTTTGAAGAGGTCAGCTTCTCACTTGCAATGAGGACGAGCCCAGCACTGTCTGCGCTGAAAGGTTTTGATTATTACCTCCGACTCTTGTTGACAAGAGCACTATGGTTGCTAACTAGGGGATTGCTCGCACAATACACATTTGACAAGGAGGCAGAATTAAAGATCGGTATTGTTCCTTTGTAGGCTTAGCACATGTGCTCGTGCTTTCTGCTTAGGAGGGAAAAGGTCCTTTCTTTCAGTGAATATCTGGGGGGGGGGGGGGGGGGGCGGTTTAAGACTTTTCCTTCACTTTTCTCTCTCTTGCGAAGTTTAAGATGTTGGCTTGTAGGCGTCAGCCACTGTCCAGGTCACTGCTGCAATGGCTTTATTACTGCCTCCACTTGAGATCTCATTCTCTCTACCCTGAACAGGCTTCCTTTTGTTCTTATGCCTTTTCTCTTCTTGAACCCCCTTATTGGATATTTTCAGATGGAAAATTAATAACTCATTAGCATGGCCATGGGCCTGTTCCCTTGCTTTTTATTTGTGTAATAGTTTTCCTCAAGTATTTTTGTATCATTATACTTTGCTGGTCTCTTGTCCTATGAAATCCTGAGTAGGACACCATTTAAATAGTTAATAAAATAGAGTTTGACCATCAAAAAAGTAAAAAAAAAAGATTCCAAAATAAGTATTCTGAAAAGGTTAAAGTATTGCTTTAACTCAAAGTTGTCTGTCCCAGCGGCACGCGAAACCAGTCCAGTATTAAGGATCGCCACAATGACTATGCATGAGAACAGTTTGCATACTGAGAACAATGGCTCGACCGAAAATTGTCCCCCTTCTGCCTGCTTAAAAGTGCACCCTGTGGGCACGGGGAGGAAGGTGGAGTGAAAAGGTGCACGCACAAGGGATTTTCACATTTCTGTGCATTTTTTGCCCCTGCTCAGTCAACCATGCACAGAACATGTACAAGCTACATGGATGCTTTTGCCGCATGCACTTTGCACTTGCTATTAATATTCAAAGTGAAACTGCCCACAATGGACATGGGCTAAAAGCGCGCGCCATGCAGCCTATTCAAAATTTCCCCCAAGGCGTCTCCCATGTATGCAAATCTCTCCCCTGCATATTCACTACAGATATCACGAAAACCAAATCAGTTCATGTATGCCTCCATGACCCAGCGGGGAAACACTGCTCTAAAGCTGCACACAGACAACCTATTTCCTTAGAAACCAAAAAGGAAGAGCAGAGTAGGAATGTAAGGTCAGGCAGGTCCCATACCTGCCTGGCCACCGTAATATGTGCCAGGCACCACCCTGGCAAGCAGAGGGTTAAAGCATGCTGGGGGATGGGAGCTGCGGCATTCTCTCTCTTGCCTGCTGTCGCGTCTGACGCTGCAACCCACCCATCCGTCCCTAATGTTGGTTGATGTTACTTTTGGGGGTTTTGGCGTTGTCGCAACTGGGGGGGGGGGGGGGGGGGGCAGGTAGCCTAAGCCGATTGAGGGATTATGCAGTGGTTAAAAGTGTCTGACTTGACAGGTGTCAGGTCAGTGGTTCCTAACTGAACAACTGGGTGCAGTTGTTGATGGTATGACTCCTTGCTGGGGCGGTGGCCGGGGACGTGTCCATGATGTGACTACATACAGGCTGTGACAGCCTCTGAGAGCCCGTCTTGCTGGTTCGTGGTGGATGGGTGGGGGTAGGGGGAATTTGTTGTTACGGTAAACTGGCTCAGGCTCCGGGATGTTGTTAATAAAAGCTGCGGCCTGTTCGATCCCAACCTGTGTTATATGTATTCATGTGTTGTAAAGGGTCGGGCGTGGGCATAACCGTCTGTCCTGGCTACCCATATTATATTGTAGAAAACATTTTCAGCAAAGCCCGTGCTCCTTTTAGCAGGCTACAAACATCATCTTAGTGCACTGGGGGGGTTCTGGTCTATGACTCCTTCCTGTTTGCGACATATAAACAAACTGGACCACAGCAGGAGTGGTGGGTTTTGGTTTTAATAGGCTACCACTATTCTCTTATAGAAAAAGCTTTCATTTTATTTGTGCAGACGACACACAGCTATTTCTCCCTTGTGGTAAGGGAATTTTCCCTTTGGGTTGGTTTCAACAGCATATGCACGGCAAAGTTTTGGTTAGGGAAAAAGGATTTGTTTTAAATATTGCAAGGACCAGACTTTTTGTGGGTTAGAAAAACACCACCACCTGCTGGATGTCAGATAAGTCATGAAGAGATTTCACTACCTGTTCTGTCAGAGGCTCACATCCTAGGGATAATTTTAGATTCAAAACTATCAATGGTACCACCTGCGAAGAACGTGGCTAAGAATGCATTCTAAGAGCTTAAAATGATAAAACCATTAAAAGCCCTGTTCCCACCTCCCCTTTTCAGAACAGTTGTTCAGGCACTAGTTCTGAGCCATATTGATTACTGTAATGGACTATTTGTTGGTCTGTCAGATAAGTTCATTCATGCTTTACAAATGGTTCAACATGCTGCGGCCACAATTATCACAGGAAGCAAGCTGTTTGACCATATGACTCCACTATTAAGAGAGCTCTACTGGCTCCCTATTAAGCATCTATCACGATTTAAACTTTTAGTAACTCTCCCTAATCTTCTCCATTCTGAAAATCCAAGTTTTTTGGATAGTAAATTACATCATTATGTCCCGACATACTCTAAGATCAGAAGGAGCTGAATTATTAGTCCTGCCCTCAAACTGTGAGTGATACATGGCATATCTGTAAAGAACTTTTTCTTATACTGCTCTCGCAATATGGAATATGCTCCCAGTACAATTAAGGAAAGAAGATGATGTTTGGAAAAGGCTTAAAAGGCCTTTCTTTTCCAAGATGCTTTTCACTAATTTTAGTTTGTGTTTTTTCTGTCTACTATTTTAGGTGTGTTATAATTGTAACCTGCCCTGAACAATGCTCCTGGAGAGGCAGGATATATAGTAAATACAATTTTTACATATCCAAGCGGACTAACACAGAAACCTCATTATTCTATTAAACCTGTACTGGAAGATGATTGCAGAGATGAGAAGCATGTTTCTGTTCACTGTCTATGTGCTAAATAGCTTGTTGACACTCATTCTATTGCCTATCCAATACTGTTCCTATAGATAACATACCAAACCACTAGGTGGCACTGCTGCACCATAGTTAAAGCAGGGATATGGAATGTTACATTATTGAGAATGGTGTAGTTTTTGCTTAGTTTTTTCAAAATAGAAGGTTATTCCTCTGTGTGCTCACCAAAAGTGAATTTGTTTAAGGTTGATTGAGACATACTTGTTAAGTTCTTTAGGCATTTATTTCAACTACTCACAACTAGGTGAAATGCAAAAGGCAGAACAATGCACCGGCAGCCTCAACATCCTGTAGTTAGACTGAAGAACTTCTTCCTTAAGTATTTGCTTGTCTTGTGTGAGTTATTTTTTATGATTTAAGATACCTTACTATATTAGAAGCAGACTTACATGTGGTTGCAATCAATAAATCTTGGTGTAACAAATCAGGATTGGGATTTGGATGAGACTATAGAAACATAGAAGATTAGGGGACCCACAATGAAGTTACTAGGTGACACACTTAAAACTAATAAGAGAAAATATATTTTTGTTTTACCCAACACAACATTATGCTCTGGAATTCATTGCCAGAGGTCTTACTGCACCTGTAGTCTTCTCCCACCCTCCACCACTTCTTTGTGTCTATCCCATGCATTCTTGAATTCTGCCATAGTTTTGGGGACTATAAACTCTGTTCAAGTCTGTTCCAGGTGTCTATCATGGTTGCAGTGGGGAAAGTATTTTTCACATTCCTTTTGTGCCTCCCTTGCTTCAGATTCATCTGATAATACCTTATCCTTGAGCTTTTCATGCTATGGAAAATGTTAACTTTAAAGTGCTTTATTGAAATCTGACCCAATGTTTGAATCACAGTTAGTATAGCAGTTAGTATAGCTGTGTTAAAAAAGGATTGGATAAGTTCTTGGAGGAGAAGTCCATTACCTGCTATTAAGTTCAATTAGAGAATAGCCACTACCATTAGCAATGGTTACATGGAATAGACTTAGTTTTTGGGTACTTGCCAGGTTCTTATGGCCTGGATTGGCCACTGTTGGAAACAGGACGCTGGGCCTGATGGACCCTTGGTCTGACCCAGTATGGCATTTTCTTATGTTCACATCTCTCCTTTCTCTTCCAAACGGTACATCTATAACTCCTTATAGTGCATGCCACACACCAATTTGGTGGTCCGTCCTTGTCAAAGTTCTTTGGTAGATATGGTCTCCAGAACTGAAGGTGAAATATATTTAGGTGTATAAAGTGACATGCCGTTATTAGAAAAAGGGAAGTAATATTAACCTCTGTACAGGTCTCTAGTCAGACCCCCACCTTAAGTCCTATATGCAACATTCTAAAAGCCACATCTCTCCAAAAAGATATTATTAATGTGGAGGCAATTGAAAGAAGGGTCACCAAAAGGTACGTGGTCTGTAAGTCATACATAGGGAGAGTAAATGAAATAAAAATGAACTCTTGTCTAGAACAATGTTTCCCAACCCTCTCCAGTCAGGTTTTCAGGATATCCATAATGAATATGCATGAGAGAGGGATTTGCATACATTGGAGACCCACTGCCTATTCATTATGGCAATCCTGAAAAACCAACTGGCTAGGAGAGGGCTGCGAAACTCTCTCTGGTCTAGAAGAAAGAAGGGAAAGTGCAGATATGATTCTAGTACGAGGCAGGCCTCACTAGAGAAGCAGAAGGAAGCATTTTCCATCGAAGGGCCAAGGAGTCATCATCCGAAATGAGGCAGGCGCAAAAAGAATGTGAAAAAAAAACCAAAAAACTTTTTCACTGAGAAGGCGGCGGACACAAGGAACAGAGTTCCACTGGAAGCGATAGAGAAAACAGCGACAGAATTCAGGCATGCACAGGATAGGCACAAAGGGACCTTAGTGGCAGAGTGAGGGAGAAGACTGCAGATCCAATATGATCTGCAACAGCACAGTGGGCAGGCAAGAAAGGACCCCATTTATCTGCCATATCTGCTGCCATCTTCTTTATTTGTAAGTTTTTAAACCAGAAACCCTTAAGCTATTTCCCCAAACAGCTGCAGTTTTGAATGGAAAATGATACCAATCTCTCTCTCTTGATACCATCTACACACTCCATTGTAAAATCTACAAACAGGGAAATCCTGGTGTATCAGTCCTACCAGGAATTGATGCACATACAATAATACATATCTGAACAGAGGATTCTGAAATCCTTAGTAAAAGATACCAAGAACTTCATTCAAGCCAGCTCAGACTTTCCAAACAAGATAAACAACATTAAAGCAGCTAGCACCCGCTACCTTGCCTTGTCAGTGGGGATGTGAGATTAGTATACAACAATGTGAACCGTACAGACCGCATGGCTGCACACCAAAAATGTCGAAAAAGACGCTTGCCAGGTATCACGATTATACACCAGAAGCTAGCACATCAAATTTATCCTGATTCTCAATGGCTTCAGCTTAGTACAGATACCTATTTACAGATCGATCACAGCAACTACTGTAGGTGCCAGGATGGCAGCTCAGCAGCCCAGGCTTTATACGGCAAACAAGAAAGGAGAATTGCTGCACAGAAACCAGACCTTTCAGATACAGTTTTTTCCAACATTTTTATGATTTTTGATGCAGCGGGGAGAGAATCTTGAAAACTAATTTACAACTCCTAATATGTTCTATCCTTCAATAAAATTCACAAAAAAAAGTGATTTTGGACACAACTCGCAATTAACAATGAACATTTCTATAATCTCCTTGTCCTTGAGAAGAGCAGGTTCTATTTTAGTTAATATTATAAAGCTCCCCTGAAGCAGGCATTAGTTGCCTAAACATGATGGAACTTGTTTTGTAATGTTTTTTTGTGAACTGATTCAAATACCTATAGCACTTGAATGTAGTCTGCTTTGAAGTGTCACAAAAGGCAGAATATAAATAAATTATTATTACAGAAAATCTTTCACAGCTCCAGTTACAAAAAAGATACAAAAATGTCCAGCATACACAGCCAAATCATACTTTGATATGATACTACTACTATTACTAACTTGTCTATTATTATTTATATAGTAGTACCAGATGTACACAGCACTGTACAGACATTTAATAGTACCTTCGCTTAAACAAGGATAAAACCTCAAAGGTACTAATTGAATCATTCTAGCAAAAGGCTATATTCATAAAATTATGAACCAAGGAAAATTCATCTTCACTTAATACCCAGAGTGGACTTGCTAAAATACAAACAGAAAAATTAGAAGGAGCATGCAACTCTTGAAGTAAGAGAGCAAGGAAAAGTACTCAAAACACAGATCATTGCTACTACAGGATAAATCAGTAAACAAAATATTTCTTGCTCTTACAAATCTAAACAAAAACTGGTGAGAAGCATGCTTTAAACTACAATTCTGAACAAGGAAAAGGCATGAAATTAAACCCATAACATACTGCAAGCTCTGCGTATATCAGGACCCTACAGTTGCTCTTAAAAGGAGCTCTATTGTCATTTTTGCTATACCAGACTAGCACTGCTATTCCCTCTGAAGATTTTCATCTCAAAGGGAAGACATGAACATCAAGGAATCCTATACATGCTCCTCTGCTAATAAGATGTACGTCATCCATAAGAACATAAGTAGCAACATCCTGAGTCAGACCAATATTCCACCGAGCCCGGCATCCTGTTTAGGACACTGGTCCATCAGAGTCACTTGGAAGTAAGTACCCTGAAAGGTATTAAGAACACACAAGAAGCTGGTGGAGAGGGGAGAGATATCAACTTTGGAGCTGAGCGAGTCCAACAGCCATTCCGAGGGTTTTCCTGGCCCCAACGGTGAGCAAAGAGCACAGCTGTGAATCCTTTCCTGATACGTCATTTCTGAAGGCCCGGCTGAGTGCCCATAAAGCCCGCCCATCTGCGGCGCGCAGCCGATGCCGGCGCGCGGCTTTGAATTGCCTATAACTCTTCTCAATTGACGTGAATTATTGGACTTTGGATTTATCTCCGGTATATCTCCACAGCTCGGGTAGCACCCGAGCAACAGATTTCAAGACTTTTGGAAGCTATGGTGAACTGTGAGTAGTGCCGGGAGGCACAGAATTTTCTTCTTTTTTTTAAATGCCCCACTCTGTTAGGAAACGGAGGGCCAAAGAGAAAGAGGCTCAGCCGCTTCCACAAGGTATGCTGGGCCCGATGGACGCTCACATACACGGGGGTACGGATAAACCAGGGGAAGTCTCGCTGAGAGGGGGAAAGGAGAGAGGATTATCTGACCCCTCTCCTGAGTTGTATACCACCCTTTCCCCGGTTGAGCGGAGCCCCCCAGGTAACCCCGCTGAGACGAGGCCTGAAAACCAAATGCTGGATCATCAGGACTTGGGAAATTCCTGATTACTAGATGTCCAAGGGGGTGAACCATCACAGGCATCTGTCAGTCTCTCTATCTTGCCATCAGGTGCTGGGGGTGCTATAAATAGTACTTCATTCAAGAGGAATACTGGGGAAAAATATGTGCTTCCTCAACTTACGAAATTGGAACTGCCAAGACTAACTAATATCTCACTTGAATCTATTTGGGATGCTATACAGACACTAAATTCAAATATATATAACCAGATGGCCCCAGTTCATTTATATGTGGAGAAATTAGAAACACGTATAGAGAAGGTTGAAAAAGAAATTGTAATAGAAAAAGAATGTATTGCTAAAGTTAATATAGAAATGGGAAATACCTCTGCCTTTCAAAGTGCTTTATTGAAAGAAAGTAACATATTGAATTCTAGGTTAGAAAATATGGAAAATGCATTGAGGGGAAGGAATCTTTGGTTTATTAATTTCCCCAAGAGTCAGTTTATATCCCCAAAGAGATGTGGAAGAAATATATGATAGAAATATTAAAATTTCTGACCAGGCTCTACCGGTAACATCAAGGATTTATTATATACCTTCTAATATTAAAAAGAATCTGGTAAATGGTAAAGACAACAATGTAACATCTAATGCTGACCAGTTACAGCTAAATTTAACTGAAATCCTGGAAACATCTCAGAAAGATCAGGTCACTCCTGCCACATTGGTGGTTACTTTCCTGCTTGAAGCAGATAAAGAGTGGACATTAAAAATGTTCTTTAGACATAGATCAGAAAGGTTTTTGGGCCTTAAGGTGAATGTTTTCCCAGATTTATCAAAGGCTACTCAAAAAAGAAGGAAGCAGTTTCTATTATTAAGACCTAGAGTAATGGAAATTGGGGCTATGTTTTTGATAAAATATCCATGTAAATGTCTTATAAAATACCAAGGGATGTCATATGTTTTTTATCAACCAAATCAGCTTACTGCTTTTTTGGTGGGAAAAAACATATTACCAGGAACCTCCTCTCCTATAGAATGAAAGTCAGTTCCGCCAATGAGTAAATTAAGTACCCAAATATCTTAATAGCTTCTTTTTCCTTAAAAAAGGAATTGTAATATAAATGTACAATTTTGTTTTCCTCAGGTTATAGTCTCGGGATCTATTATTGTGGACTTTGTATTGAGATTCAATGTTTATTTTCTTATTGTATCTTTATATTTTCCTTTTAAGATATTCAACATGGTGTATCTCCTTTTCAAACAAGAAGTGTTTCTTGGAAATAATTGTTAAACTTATAAAAATAAAATAAAAAACACACAAGAATCATGCCTTTTCTGATGGAAAGGAAGCTGTAGATCTAGCGGTCATGATATAAAAGACTCAGGAGCAACATCAAGAAATGTAATTTTCATGGAAAGGCTGGTGGCTGCATGGAACTCCCTCCTGGAAGAGGAGATAAAGACAAGAATGGTTACAGAATTCAATAGGGTGTGGGATAAGCAGGGAGGAGGATCCCTAATGGCTAGAAGATGGAATAAAGAAACTGGGAAACTAGTGGTATATGTTTGGTGTAACATTTCTGCATTGGGGTATCCTACAGAAGGCAAGGGGGCAACGTGCACAGAGGGGCAGTTACAACCCTAAACAGCAGGCATGGGGTAACCTGCACAGAGCTGCACCTTGCTGGGTAGACTGAATGGACCATTTTGGTCTTTATCTGCTGTCATTTAAGTTACTGTGTTACTCAACAAATCCTAATGGAGACGTCCATTCTATATTGCTCACTCCCAGAAGTAACGGCTGACAATTCCCAAGTCTTCCTGACTAATAATTGTTAAAGCAAGTTTACTTCCCATAAATCCGTTGACAGCAGGATGAATTAGGCATTACTCGTGGATGTTTGTCATCTGACAGCGCCGAACAGACCCTTCTCACTAAGCTCATAGAGCTTTTGCTCTACTAAGCATGTGTGAGAATTCACACATGGGCGTTGCCTCATGAGCCTCCTCAGTCGATATTAGAACTAAGTCTAGGTAGTCAACTCTCCAGGGAGGCAGGCAAGTATTTAGCATGGCTAATTCATCCTGAGGACCATATTCAAAAGCCATTTAGACAGATAACATAATAATTATCCATCTAAAGGGCTTACCTGGCTATATTTAGCCATTATCCAGCTTAAATTCTAGCCGGGGAACTGGTTAGCCAACTAGAATTTAGATGGATATCTAGTTAGGTAACTAGTTACCTGACTAGAATTTAGCCAGGTTTAAAAAAAGAGCATTTCAGGGTGTTCCGGGGAGGACTTAAGTTATCCAGTTAACCTAGCTGAATATCGAGCATATCTGGTTAGGTTAGCCGGATAACTTTAGGCCTAAAGTTATCCAGCCTCATGGGGCCAGATAACTCATTACTTACCCGGATATCTTCAGAGATATCTTCAGAGATATCCGGGTAAGTAGCGCAATTTAAGAAAAAAAAAAAAAAAAAAGCTCCAAGTCTTGGGCCTCCCGGCCCGATGTCCACCCCCCCCCCCCTCCCCCCTCAGCTGTCCTTATAAGCTGGTCCAAACCTTTAAAGATCAGAAAGTTTAAAACTTTCATCCGACGATTACCGGTGGCCCAGGCCTCCCTCCCTGCTAAAAATACTTTAACTATCTGTCCTCTGTCCCCCCCCCCCAACTCATTCCCCCTCCCCCACCCATCTTCTTTGTGTGGGATCACTGAGAATGCTCGAAGGCCTGCGACTCGTAGCTTTTTTATTTCTAAGTCATGCTACTTATCTGAATATCTTTGAAGATATCCTGGTAAGTAGAAAGTTATTAGCTACACAAGGCCAGATAACGTTAGGCCTAAACAGTCATATTCAATCATTGGACATTTATCCCGCTGAATAATCTGGACAAGTTATTTAGCTAACTGTAGCCAGATAACTTGTCCTGTAAACGGCCTACTGAATATTGGCTTCCCTGCTATCTACAGAGAACACTGTTTACGGTAAGCAAACTTGCTTTTTCCATCGACAAGCAGGGCTGAATTAGCCACAATAACACGGGGGAAGGCCCAAGTTGAGGATTGCAGTGGAGCGTATACTGAATAAGCAACTGGACTTCTCTGTGAAGAGTGGACCACTGAGTGAACAGGTTATGCAAAACTGGTTGTCCAAATTTACTATTACTTTTTGATATATCGTCCAGACAGTAATGGGGCATGAAGGTGTGCACTGACAACCCAAATTGCAGCTCTGCAGATGTTTTCAATAGGCACTGCTCTCAGATTGAGCCACTCTTGTGACCATTGCTCTAGCTTGAAGAGTTTTGATAGCAGACATCCAGATCAGAGACTCTAAGGCATAGCAATGTGCAATACAGTCTGCTGGCCAACTGGACAATGTTTGTTTGGCTACTGCTATACCCAGTCAGTTAGGATCATAAGAGAGAAATAATTGTGAAGCCTGACAATGGGGCCAGGTGCTCGTGCTGTAGTAAGCCAAGGCTCTTTTACGTCTAAGGAACGAAGGGCCTTTTCACATTCATGTGCATGTGGCCTCAGAAAGAAAGTAGGTAAGATGATGGCTTAACATGAAAAGCTGATAACCACCATTAGGTTAAAAAAAAAAAAAAGGTCAGGTGCATGGGAAGCACCATCCTATTGTGAAAGAATTGCATGTAAGGAGAGTAATGAGCTAAAGCTTGAAGCTCTCCGACTCTTCTGACTGATGTGATTGCATCTAGGGATAATACTTTCTGTGTGAGAAATTTGAGAGAAGCTGACTCCAGTGGTTCAAATGGAGGCTTCATAAGTGAGTTGTGCCAGAACCACATTCTGATAGTTGGAGGTTTGGTATGCCATAAGCCCCTTCAGGAACTTGGATGTAAGTGAATGATTTGAGATTAGCCTACCCTCATTTGAAAATGGTAGGCCACTACGGCACTGAGATGTGCTCTCAATGATGAAGTACTGAGGCCCAAGAAAGACAAGAGATAGTAAGTGCTTAAGCAGGTCTTTTAGTTCACACGTGACTAGGTCCAAGGAGGTCTGTAGACACCAAGATGAGAACCTTTTCCTTTTGAATCCATAAGCTCTTCTAGTAGACAGCTGATAGGCAGACACTAGTATATCCTCAAACTCTTTGGGTAAGAAAAAGTGTGTGATTAGTGAGCATTAAACATCCATGCCAGCAGGTTGAGTGAGGGAAGTTTCAAATGGTACAGTCATTCTTCTTCTTGAATTAGTAAGGATGGATATGCCCTAGGAGGGATTGAAGGGTTGCTGGACAGCTATACCAGGTACACCAACCAAACTTGTCTGAGCCATATTGGAGCAATAAGAATCATCCCTCCCCTCTGTCATTTTTGTCACCATCCTCTGCACCTTGTCTAGTTCTGCTGTGTCTTTTTTGAGATGGGGCAAACAGAACTCTAATTTGTTAAACATTTCGCCTCCTTGTGTCTACACCCCACCCATACTCTTAGATCTTCTAATTCAGGCCTGCTTGATGTTCCACCTCCAAAGGCAGCCTACCTAGGTGAAGTTAGAGGCAGAGCATTTTCCATATCAGGACTGGTCTTTTGGAACTCACTCCCTGAAACATAAGAACATAAGAAATTGCCATGCTGGGTCAGACCAAGGATCCATCAAGCCCAGCATCCTGTTTCCACCAGAGGCCAAACTAGGCCACAAGAACCTGGCAAAATGCACCATCAAAAAGTAAAAGGCATTTAAAAGGGCCTTAAACATGCATTTGTTCAAACTCTAATTTGATCCTCCAAGCTAACATTTACCAGTCATTTAAGACTGTGGTGTTTTTGTATTTTTACAAGATGATAATCTAATTTGCCCATATTTTATTTGCTTTTTTACCTATTATGTTTTGTCTGTTTTTATGTTCACAATATTTTGCTTTTATTGTGTGTAAATTATACCCCACCCGAGCTATGGAAAGGCGGGTAATACATACAATGCATAAATAATAGTTCTTAGAACTCTAGGGTGAATGCCATCTGGCCCTGATGATTTGTTAATCTTAAATTTGTCAATCTGATTATTACTTCCTTCATTGTAAGATTTTTTTTTTAGTTGTTCAGAATCTTCATCATTAAAGAAAATTTCAGATGTGGGTATGTTTCCAACATCCTCCTCCTTAAAGACAGAGGCAAAGAATTCATTCAGGTTTTCTGCTATTTCCTTGATCTCCCTGAACACCCCCATTTGCCCCTCAGTCATCTAGCAGCCCATCTGACTCCCTCACAGACTTTTTGCTTCAAATGTACTTGAAAAAGTTTTTTATTCTTAGTTTTTGCCTTACTGGCAAACTTTTTCCCAAAGTCTCTTGGCCTCTCTAAGTACTTTTACATTTAACTACCACTACTTATGCTCTAACCGATTTTTATCATTTGGGTCTGCTTTTCATTTTTAGAACGATGCCCTTTTAGTTTTAATAGCCTCCTTTACCTCACCATTAAACTGCACTGGTAATAGTTTGGTCTTCCTTCGACCTTTTTTAATGTATGGAATATATTTATTTTCAGTTTCCAAAATGGTACTTTAAAACAATGTCCACGTCTCATACAAGCTTTTAACACCTGTGTAATATTTGCAGTGTTGCCTTTTCATAGGTAGGGTTGTTACTGTGCAAGTACTGGCAGTTCGTGCTGTTTTGGTATGGGAGATTTACCATATTGTAACTATAATTCACTTTACACATGGTTTTCTGAAGGCCAAGCCCACACCTAACATGCATTACAATAGGTCTATATCATGAGTCCCAAGTGTCTTTTTTGCAGAGTTTTGTGGAAAGCATCACAGCAGTGCATGTAAATAGAAGGTGAAATTTGTTCTTACCTGATAATTTTGTCTCTTTGAATCCAGCCAGACCAGTCCAGATGTATGAGTTATGTCCACCAACTAGCAGATGGAGACAGAATAACAGGCTTGCTGACATCACTCATATATGCTCCCGTGCTGACCTCAGCCTGCCAGTATTACCTCTAACAAACTAGAAAAACATGCTAACTCCCAAATTTAAAACACATTCCCTGACACTGGGGGACTTCCAAGGAAACGGAGAAAAATACTAAAAAAACTGCATAAACTTAACTCTTACTCCTTATTTACAGTGCAACACTGCTCATGAGTCCTATGTACAGACCTGATGATAAAATGTTTTGGAGATGCAGGAAGGATCCTGCACTGATTTGGCTGGATTCAAAGAAAGGAAATTATCAGCAAGAACAAATTCCACCTTCCTCTTATCCAGACCAGTTCAGACATATGGGAATTACTTAGGCTAAACCTAAAGTGAGCTGTAAACTACCAAACCCACTCTCAATACTTCTGAAGCAAAGGACACCTCTTCCCTGGCTCTAATATCAAAATGATAATGTTTAGCAAAAAAGAATGCGAGCACCAGGTTGCCGCCTTACAAATATCTAATGGAGAAACCAAACAAAGCTCCACCCGAGAAGCAGCTTGCACTCTAGTACAATGCATTCTAACTTTCTGAGCTAAGGAACAACCTCTATTCATGTAGGTAGCCATCATAACCTCTTTGAACCAATGTGCTAAGGACACTTTGGATGCCACTTCCTCGTTCCTCAGACCACTAAACAAAAGAAAAGTAAGAAGATCCAATCTCCGAAATCCATTAGTAACTTTCAAGTACCGCACAAAAATCCTTCTCACATCCAAATACTGGAACAGCTGAAAATCTTCACAGTACAAATCCCTATCAATGGGGAGCAAATACACCAGCTGGTTAAGATGAAAAAGAGTTGAGCGCCATCCCAGACCAGTGGGTTTCCAGTGCTTTTCTTTGCTGGAGTGCACTTTACAAGAGTCCCTAGGTCCTCTTCCTGGGTTATCCCTCCCCCTTTCCTTCTTTACTGGACGCTTAAGACTTAAAATAATAATAAAATTAAAACAAAGAGTAGTTCAATTGCTTTTTTTTTTTTTTTTTTTTTAAGAGGGGGTGGCATTTGCTGTTTGCTTTGGAAGAAAGGAGGGCACTGTATAAATCTTAACCAGATCATTTGTAAAAATAAAAAAATGGTTCCCTACATGAAAGGGCCTGCAACTCCGAAATCCTCCTAGTGGAACACACTGCTAATCCTGCTACATACAGCAAGAGTCTCCCCCTCCCCCCCCCCAAAAAAAGCAGTTGAATTACTCTTTGCTTTTTAAGTTCCAAAGATGGGGTGCACTCCTACTATCTGCTGGAGATAGAGAATAATATAGGAGCCTATATTAGTGATATCAGCAACTCTGATACTCTCTGTCTCCATCTGCTGGTTAGTGGGCATAACCCATATGTCTGGACTGGTCGAAGAGGAATAGACCTGCTGTGAGTGTTATTTTAATCTCAAAAGTCTATACTTTGAATGTCCTTTTCTGTTTAAAATCTGATATTAAAAATGCATAATTTTAAATTATGAATGTGTGTGTGTGTGTGGGGGGGGGGGGGGGATGCTAGGCTGTAAAGTTAATTTAGGCCATCTAATATCCTTACATCTGTCCTGCCAGCATGAAGTTCTGAAGGATTCTTATATTTCACTTAAATGTTATTCCTAAGTTTGAAAGCCCAGTGCTCTCCCTCTGTTTTAGAGTCAACTGCTTCTTCCACTGCGGTTAAATGCTGATCCTAGATATCAGTTTGTAAATCACATTACCCAAAGACTGTAAAACCTTAGTTAAGAGCCTGAAAGCATAGTTTTGTTCCAAGTATTTCCCTTCCAATAAATGCTGCCTTGCTTCTTACCCTCTTGGTTATGTCTATCTCTTGAGCTTGTCAGTCCTTTGTCTCCATCACATCTGGATAAAGAGGCTTTTGAAAATTGCCATCTGCTATCCTGTTTAGAAGTACCAGATAGTTTCATGTCAATTAGGAGAGGCTTAATCCATGCCTGGTTTTCTCCATTGTATGGATGAACATGAAATTCTGATTTGCATAAGAGAAAACTATAATTACAAGTCTGTGAATACAATGGAGAAAACCCAGGCCTAGCCACCTATCCTAGTTAACATGGAAACAAGTGGTAACCCTACCTCCTTCCCTTCTACTTGCATGTAATATTTTGACGGTTTCAACCTTGTCTTTCCGAAAGATTCTTCTATATTTATCTGTATTAGCAAGTATGGGATGATTATTATATAAACTCAATGCAGCAACATCAGCAAGTTCACTTTAAAGCTTAAGACAAACTACATGAAGCTGTATAGCTGTGACAGACATACAGGTCAACAAAAATGATAAAGGTGACAACTTTTTATTGGACTATCAATACATCTCTTGACTAGCTTTTTGGTTTTTATGTTCTTGTAGTATGAGGGAAAGTTGTGGCTGCTAAATGTCAACTTTCAAAAACTGGTGAAGAAATGAAGTTAGTCCGATACAAATAGTTTTTGGTGATATTTTACCCTTTACTCCATTTTTTTTTTTAAGTTTTTGCATCAGGGCTGCCAATTTTAACTCACAGGAAACATGAAGAGTAAAACTCTCTACCTCTGCCCTGCTACATCTCCAATGAGGAAGTGGTGTGGCAAGCAGCCTATTTAACTGATTAGATTCCCTCCTTCCCACACAGCAAATGCATTGATTTCTGTAACCTGGGGAAGGCATCTGAGCTCTCCACATACAATCAACCCCTTTGCAGTGCCCAAGCAGGGAAACTGCTCCCTCAGGGACTGAGAGCGCTGTCAACCAAACTCAGACATCCAGCTCTTATAGAGTTCAGTTTTGGCCTAATGGATTAAAAAAAAAACAACCCACCACTGGAAGGTAAAGTTGCTGTATTTCATCTTGTTCCTATGCCGATTTCAGTTTGAAACTGTAGAGCTAGTGTTTGTCCTTTAAATTCACAATCACCTGAAACCTTTTATACATTATGATGATGCAAAGACAGAGGATGCACTGCATTAATATTAGTTTTCTTTGTGGAGAATGTAATAAACGGTGCATTAAACTGCCATTGGAATTCAGTGCAGAGTTTTCTAACACACATGCAAAAAAATAGTTTAACTCCCGATGCAGTAAGCAAGTGGTATGCTAATATATCAAGAACTTAAAGAAAAGCAGGCTAACCTGAAAATGAGCGCAGAAGACATTCTTAATGCACATAAAATATGATTTACATGCATAAAACATGTTTTCTAAACAGCTTTTATACTCCTTGAGTTAGGGCACAGGTTGTATGCGCAAAAAACATTTGTGCACAAATCATGTTTTCTACCCATAAATCCTGAGTAGAGGTGCTCTTCACTGCAAACTCAAAGTTCAACCCCATAGACTTATCAGTACCTCCAGAAACCTTACTCCACCTCTGACCAGGAGTTACATTTCCAGGGTTTAGAAAGCATGAGTTAAGCTTGCATACCTCTGAGCACAAGGGAGGCTAATGCCTTAGGATGGGATTTGAATGGAGGAGCACTCATTTTAGGCACACGTTTTTTGTGCATTAAACTCCTTGCTGCATTGGGAGTGAAAGTGTTATGTGCACACAGCCCAGCACACCTTTATCATATTGGGGCCTTTATGGGATGGCTCTTGAACTACAATGGTCAAATATGCACATACATGTGAGGGTAAATTAAACAGGTATTATCGTTATATCACATATATCAAACAGTATACCCTTATTACATTTTTACAATATTTTATTATTAAATTATTTAAAAAATTAGACATAACATAGTTTATATAACCTATACAATGCATCTCAACCATTCATTCGCACACACATCCCAAATAATATCCACATTGACTAACATAACATGTTATACAAGTTAAAATACAATTACATTTACCAAATATCCCAATATTGCACTAGAAGTTACAACTACTCTGCTTATGTTTCCCCCTATATATTATCCCACTATTTATCACATATTGGAAAACTTTATTAATAGGATAATGCTCCCTTACCATAACTATAGTAAAGGGAGCATTATCCTATTAATAAAGTTTTCCAATATGTGATAAATAGTGGGATAACTTTTATAACATGTTATGTTAGTCAATGTTGATATTGTTTGGGATGTGTGTGCGAATGAATGGTTGAGATGTATTGTATAGGTAATATAAACTATGTTTATGTCTAATGTTTTAAATAATTTAATAATAAAATATTGTTGTAAAAACGTAATACGGGTATACTGTTTGATATATGGGATGGCTCTTGAACTGCCATATACCATTCTTAATGATGGAGTGGTTCGTCAAGGTCAGGTCATTTAGGTTCAGATACTGCCGAAGAATAAAAAGATACAGTACACTTCAGGCCTTTGCTTTGAGGCTGGCCACAGGGACAAAACTTATCCGCAGACATCTGCACCTTCCGTTTCTGTGAATACTTTTTGCAAGAAAACTAATGCACACAGATTTGAAAACATGATCTGCGTGTGTAATTTTCCTCCCCCCAACATAAGCATGGCGTCAGAACGCTACTTCTTAATGCTGCTGAAGACATGCATGCCGTGGACCACGGCATGGATTTTTAGCTGCGTAAATGATGGGCAATTTGTTTTAAACAGCTCTTTCACCCGGGCAGAAGGCTTTCAGAAAGTGCCCACCTCCCAATCTTCTGGCCCACTTTTGAATGCTGTCTTTAGCCAAAGGTTTCTACGATCCCACTCAAGGGTGCAAATTCCACCTCCCCATGAATTACAGGTGCAATGCTCCTCTCATGGTTTGTGGCTTAAGTTTACTGATGTTTTGAGTGCTGATTTCAGAGAGCAAATGGTATCATTTTGTATTGAGCACAGAAGCTGCATCTATTAAACACAATGACTGCTAGTGAAAGAAAATCCAGCAATACTACACTTTTCTTGATTCCTTTTAATAAGCCAATTGTCCATTTAAAAGCTACTGAGGCAGATGTCCTCTCTTCTTACTTGCACTGTGCTGAAAACCGTTACTACATAGCAGTACCTGAGATCTTAGCTAGGCGCTTTCATCATGCACACAATTTATTTGTCCCGGTCAGATCTGCTTTTGATAAAGCAGCCCATTTGCTTGGTATGAGAGTCCTTCAGCTGCTCCAGTTGACGCTGACCTCGCCGAACAAGGTACTCAATGTGCATGATGTCAGTCTTGGGGATCTTGGCATTATTCCGGAACTCGCCTTGTACCCGGGGCAAGAATCCAGGTTTCTCCTTCCCAGCTTTTAAGAATTGTTTGTATAAACTCAGTACTTGTTTCTGGAGTTTGCTGTGCCTCATCATAGCTTGTGAGAGTCCCCCTCAGGTCTGGAGAAGAAAGTAGAACAGCAACATCTGAGCTAGGGAGTAAAATAGAGGCAGAATTAGGAGAAACCCCTGTAACTTATGGTTTTCTTTTCTTTCAGCTAAACTGTTTTCAGCTCACATGCTCACATTTATGGCGATTCACAAGGCAGCAAAAAAAGTGACTGCAAAACATTTTGGCCTGATTTTTAATCCCCTGCGCACTGGAAAACAGGGGGTTACACGTGCGCTACACGCATTTTAGAAGAGGCCCAGCCGCGCGCGTAACCCCCATTATGTGCACAAGAGCTCTCTTGCAAGGGGCGGTCCTGGGGGCAGCGCCATTCATCACTGTCCCGGACACTCACACGCAGGCTGACTGCCGGCGCATGCAACTCACTTCAGGTTGGGCTCTGAAGTAAGTATTGAAACAAACAAACAAAAAAAAAAAAAAAAGAATCGGTCGGATTTAGGGGTTGGGGAGGAGAAGGGAGGTTAGGGTAGGGAAGTTCCCTCCCAGTCTGCTCCTTACTTGGAGCGGACTGGGAGGGAACTGGGGAGGGGCGCGGTGTGTTGCCGCACGGATTTACAAAATTTTACTCCCCCTTGCGCACGTGAATTATAAAATCGGCGCGTCCATGTGTGCGTGCCAGGAAGCGCGCGTGCACACCTTACAAAATCTACCCGTGAGGGCCCGATATTCAAAAGGATATATGCACCTAAAATGTGGCTTTATGAGCATAAATGGGCTATTCAAAATTGCTTGCACTACTTTCCATGGGGGGCACATGAGATGGGGAAATCGTTTCCGCGCACTCTTGATTTTCAGAAGCGCATATGGAAATCTATTTGCACACTTCCACAAGCAGGTTTAAATGTATGTAGGTATGCCGTGCTGTGTTCAGTGCATACACTAATTTTCAAAGCAGGCTTACGTGCATTAAGTCCGGTTTGAAAATTCCATCTAAAAGTCTGCGGGTATTTTGTAAATGCATACTTTAGCCCTACGAGGTCCACTGAAAATGACCCTCTGAAGGAGTCATTTTATGCACACTCACATTGGTGGTGGGCAATTTTTACCAACAGACAGGTCGATCCAGTAAAGTGTGCTCCGTCGGAGCGCACTGTCACCCTGCTCTGGACGCGTGTTTTCCCTTACCCCTTATTCAGTAAGGGGAGGAAAACACGCGGCCCACCCGCGGTACCTAATAGCGCCCTCAACATGCAAATGCATGTTGATGGCCCTATTAGGTATTCCCGAGCGATCCAGTAAGTAAAATGTGCAGCCAAGCCGCACATTTTACTCTAAGAAATTAGCGCCGCCCAAAGGTCGGCGCTAATTTCTTCCGGCGCCAGGGAAGTGCACAGAAAAGCAGTAAAAACTGCTTTTCTGTGCACCCTCCGACTTAATATCATAGCGATATTAAGTCGGAGGTCCCCAAAAGTAAAAAAAAGTATAAAAAAAAAAATAAAAAATTTTGAATTCGGCCCGCGGCTGTCGGGCCGAAAACCGGACGCTCAATTTTGCCGGCGTCCGGTTTCCGAGCCCGTGGCTGTCAGCGGGCTCGAGAACCGACGCCGGCAAAATTGAGCGGCGGCTGTCAAACCCGCTGACAGCCGCCGCTCCAGGCCAAAAGGAGGTGCTAGGGACGCGCTAGTGTCCCTAGCGCCTCCTTTTCCTCGTTTGCACCGCGTCGCCTAATTTAAATACTGGATCGCGCGCACCGGCCCCTCGCCGGTGCGCGCGCCGGGAGAGCGGGCGTTAGTCCGCTCTCCCACGGACTTTACTGGATCGGGCTGAGACTTTGCACGCATCTTCAAAGGGAAAGTCTGTGCAGTTTCCTTTGGAAGATGATTCCAAGCAAACATCCCTCATACATTTATACCTGCTGATCTGTCCAAGAAAAATGAAGCGGGTGCTTTTGCATTTCCAAACTTAAGCGTGCAAGTGCAAACCCCCCTGCCCTGGAAACACCTCTTCAGTGTGGATAAAGTTACACATGTAGTGGCACTAGGCATAAGTTCACCTGCACATACAGAGGGCAATTTTTAAAAAGCCTTTTCTGCAGGTCAAGCACTGCTTTAGCCATGGAAATGGCTTTGAAAAATAACCTCTAAATCACCTCTGCTGCCCAGATCAAAAAGCTTCTTCCCTGTTGTCCAGCAGGCGGCAGGCATGAACACTAGATCAGCAATCCTACCAACCAAAGATTACGCACATTCATGTTTGAAAAACCTCCTTGATGCAGATCCTCTTTTTCAAAACACAGTCACGCTGGGTGTTGCTTTCTGAAAGCTTTCTTTTGAAGCCAGATAACGTCTGATTTTATATCACATAATAATAAAAAATAAAATAAAATTATAATTCATTAGCAATGTATGGACTGTGACCAAAGATTATTCAGCATTCAAATGAAGGCCACATAGCTGGTAGTGCCCATTATGATGGTAATCACTAAATGTACACTTTTCATTAGTATGGTCAAATGATCATTGGAGGAAACATTCGCTGAAGTACATTATTAAACAAATGTCCATGCCTCATGCAAACTTTTCATCTTTGCAACTGCTCCTTTTAGGCTGATTTTTCTAATTTCCTTTCTCTATCATAATCTCACTTTTTAAAGTTATACACTACTGCAGTTTTACTTAACGTTCTCCCCTCCAGTGATTAAATAAAATTTGATTGCATTTTAACTATTGCTTAGCAGCCCCCCCACAGTAACCCCTTATCCCAGAGTCGTGCATGTCACAGAGAGTACCAGCTCTAAAACAGCTGCCCCCCTCTCATCAGTTCTAGGACCAGCTGCTCCGTGAAAGTCATTTATGGTATCTAAAAACTTAAATCTCTCCAGCATTGTCTTGATAAGACACTGATCCAATCAACACTGGGATAACTAAAATCTCCCATTACTGTGGTTGCTTCTTTTTTTTTTTTTTTTATTTCAGCTACCTTTTCATAGTCTATTTCATCTTGGCCAAGTGGCCAGTAGTACATACCCATGCTATGCTCTTACTTACCACACATGCAGGCCGATCCGATACAGCACGCTCAACTGAGGGCACTGTTTAACCCAAGGTTGGACGCTGATTTGGATGCACGCCCACAGCTCTTTATTCCATAAGGGGATTAGCAAATCCAAAACGCATGTTCAACCCCCCTCCCCCCCATGAAACTAATAGTGCTCATCGATGTACATGCATGTTGAAAAGGCTATTAGCTATTCTCCCCGATACAAAAAAAAAAGTGCTCCCTGAGCAGGCATTAACTTATGAGAAGACCAAAAAAGTGTACAAAAAAAAGCAGAAAATACTGCTTTTCTGTACTTCCTCTGACTTAATATCATGGCAGTATTAAGTCGGAGGAACAAAGAGGACGAGAATGTAAAAAAAATTTTTTTTTTAAAGTATGCCGGCAGTCAGGTTAGGAAAAGGAACACCCAATCCACCAGCGTCCATTTTCCTAACCCGTGACTGTGCAGGAAAATGGGCGCTCGTAAAATTGAGCGTCCGTTTTCCTAATCCACTGGCAGCCACTTCTCCTGGGCACCTGCTGCCAAGGAGGCGGTAGGGGAGTACATTTGTCCCTAGCACCTCCTTAGCAGACAGACCCCCCTCATTTAAATATTCTATCATGCGCCCAGGAGAGGTGGCTGAGCCCGCATTAGGAAACTGGGCCATCAACACGGAGTGCCCGTTCTCCGCGCGGCTTTATTAGATTGGACTGATGGAATTTCTATCCATAAGGATTCCAGAGCGCATTTGGTTTCCTGCAGGATCTTTATCATGCTTATCTCTATGCTATTATATATAGCGCCTCCCCTCCACCAATTCAATATGCCCTATCACATCGATATAGTTTTTACCCTGCTATCACAGTGTCCCATTGTTTACATGCTTCCAGCATATCTCTGAAATGCCTATGTCTATATCCTTGTACAATGCCATACATTCTAACTCACCAATCTAACTATTCGGACTTCTGGTATTCACATACAGATATTTTAGCTCATGTTTATTTGTACTTTTATATATTTTTGTATTCACAACTTGCTTATTAGCAAGTGATATGGGCAGCGTACAGAGTCATTCACATCTGAGTGCTCTTTTATCTACGGTACATCTGTCTTGGCTACTTCAGCCTTAATCACAACCTTTCCACTGGGATATTCTAACTTCCTTCATCTGCAAGTATCCTCAGAAGACACCTCCCACTGAACCATGGGTTTTTGAGGCTGCTTTCCCCCATGGCCTAGTTTAAAGGCTGTTCTGTTCCACTCTGATTAAGATGCAGCCCATCCTGTCGGAACAGGCTCTCCTTCCCCAGTTCCTAAGAAATCTAAAGTCCTCTTCCCTGCATCACCGCCTCATCTGCACATTCAGACTCTGCGGCTCACCTGCCTCTGGGGTCCTGTGCGTGGAACTGGAATCATTTCTGAGAACGCAACGCAACCCTAGAGGTTCTGAGATTCAATTTCCTATCTAAGAGCCTAAATGTAGTATCCAGAACCTCCCTATGTTATTGGTACCCAGAACACTCTAAAATCTTATCTAGGTGGTGCATGTGGTCTGCTACCTTCACACCAGGTAAGCAAATCAGAAATCTGTCAAGTTAGTATAATAAAAAGCCATCACCTGCAACTTTTTAACTGACCTTATTTCAAACGTCTTCAATACTATCCAATAACTTATGTTCATTATTTCCTGAAATCTTGCTAGAAAGCCTACTTTATTACCAGAAGTTTGGTCACAGGTAATTTAAAAAAAAAAAAAAAGCAACTTGTAAATGCAAAATGCAGCAGCGTTTCTTCAAAGGAAGAAGAACCAAGATTGCTTTTGCATTCCTTAATATTGGAGGATATAACCAGTCAGAAGCAGTACAAAGTACAACTGCTTTACCTTCTCAATCCTCCGCAAAACCAAAACATTTTTCAATATTTACAATTCTACCTCTTACTGACAGGTGAGCCAGAGCAACAACTCTGGTAAACTGGCATTAGAAAACAGGTGTGATTCTTCTAATTCATGCTGCCCCTTCCCATGACTTCACTGCAAATCTTACCATGATATGATTAAAGAAGGATTTCATTGAGAAATATTGCTTTCTGGAACCTGTTGTGGTTCCAGAGGGAACCTGTTGTGGTGCCCTGGCTAATGGCCAGGGCACCACAACGGGTAAGCCCTTAACCCCCTACCATCACAAACAGGTCGAGATGCTAACCCCTGCTCAAAAACCTATTTGTTTTTTTTTTTTTTGGAATATTTTGTAAGATGTGCACAGTTTACACACACCTGTAATTTTAAAAGTCCAAACAAACACTCACCCCCCCCCCCCCACCACCCCACCAATGCAGACAGCCCGTTTCCTATATTTTCTAGGAGATTCCCAGGTTGTTTGCCAGACTCTTCTCTCCCTAATCCTCCAGGCAGCAATAGCAGTCCCAGTGTGGGAGAAGCAGGTCGCTGCCATGTCTGTATCCCCCACCACCCCATGGGGTTTCCTGTGTGTAACATCAAGCCATGAGATGAAAAGGCAGGGTCATGGGGGACAGACAGCATAGCTCACAAGACTTATGCTACTGCAATGTTTCCCAAACTTCACACCCAAGGTACACCTACATTAACAGAAATGTTGTGTGGCAGACCAGCTTCCATGGAGTAGGCAGTTCAGACATGAGGAGTGACTCACATTTCCAGAAGAAGTGTTAAGGAAGCACTGAAAACCCCACCAGTCACTTTTCCAAATTTTAAAACAAAGAGAGAGCAAAGACAAACATAAAATGCAAGTATGGGAGATCTCAGTGTGGTGTGGGCAACCAGCTCAGTAAGTTACCCTGGCTGCCACATGCTGATGCCTAGCTCCTACACTGCTGCTGCTCCCACCACTTAAAAAGGCCAAGGCAATACCCGCGCGGGAAAAACAGCACTCATGAACGAGCGACACTTTCCTAACGTGCGCCCGTCCACCTCTCCTGGGCATGCAATGCAGTAGGCAAATAAGCCTCCGCATTAAAAAGGAGGTGCTAGGGGAAATTGTGTGTCCCTGGCACCTCCTCGGCATCAGGCGCCCAGGAGAAGCGGCTGTGCGCAGGTTAGGAAAATGGACGCTCATAAATTGATCGTAAGTTTTCCTAACCTGACCACCATGACGACTTTTTTTTTTCACATTGCTGTTTTCTGTGGTTCATTTGACATAAATATTGCCACGATATTGTCAGAGGAACCACAGAAAATGAGAAATTACTACTTACCTGATAATTTCATTTTCCTTAGTGTAGACAGATGGACTCAGGGACCAGTGGGTTATGCATCTCTGCCAGCAGATGGAGATGGAGCAAGCTGACGTCACAGTATATATACCCCTGCAGCGACATCAGCCCGTCAATATTCTCTTCAAAAGCAACTATGAACAAACAAGCAAAAAACTTGATTAAAAACAGTCAACCATTACTGTACTCAACCAACAGGAAACACTGAACTCAGGCAATGAATATAAGTACCCCAATCTAGGGACTGGATGAACACTTACTAGTAATCCCCTGGAACACATAGCCCCACAGAAGGACCATTAAATCAATCATTCGGCAGCCAAGGGTGGGAAGTTGAGTCCATCTGTCTACACTAAAGAAAACAAAATCATCAGATAAGTAGTAATTTCTCATTTCCTGTATAGACAGATGGACTCAGGACCAGTGGGATGTACCCAAGCCACTCCCGACTAGGGTGAGAGGCGGCCTGTGGTCCAGTCAAAACTGTACGTGCAAAGGCTGCATCTTCCCAGGCCTGCACATCCAGCCAATAATACCTGGAAAAAGTGTTTAAGGATGACCACATAGCAGCTCGGTAAATGTCGACAGAAGAGAACAATCTAACCTCCGCCCATGACACTGCCTGAGCTCTAGTGGAATGAGCCCTAACTTGAGTAGACAACGGCTTTTCAACCTCCACATAAGTGGCCGTGACTAACTGCATAATCCAGCAAGCTATTGTAGCCCACAAAGCTGGTTCGCCCTGCTTTCTTCCACCATGAAGAGCAAACAGGCAATCCATCTTTTGGAAAGGTTTAGAAACCTCCAGATACCGCAGGACATATTCTCTTGACATCCAAAGGATGCAACAGGTGATACTCTTCCGCATCTTTTCCCTTATCCAAGGACGGCAAGGGAATGGACTGATTCAAGTGAAAATCTGAGACCACTTTAGGCAAAAAGGAACAGTACACAGCTGTATTGATCCTGGAGTCATCTGAAGGAACAGCTTCCAGCAAGAAAAGGCCTGCAGCTTGGAAATTCCATCATGCAGAACAAATCACCACCAGAAACATTGTTTTCAAGGTCAGTAGCTGCAAGGAAAGGCTACACAGCGGTCGAAACATAGGGCCCACCAAGAAATCCAAAACCAGGTTAAGACTCCACAAGGGAACGGTAACCTCAAGGGAGGACAAAGATGATTCACTCCCTTCAAGAAACTGGCCACATCAGGATGAGACTATAAGGATTCACAATTGACCTGGCCTCTGAAACAGGCAAGAGCTGCAACCTGTACCTTCAAGGAATTAAGGGTCACCCCCTTATTTAACCCATCCTGCAAAAATTCCAAAATGAGCAAGATCTTCACTGAACAAGTAAGAACACCTCGATCCTCACACCAAGCCTCAAAAACTCACCAAACTTGCACATAGGTTAAGGAAGTGGAGAACTTTTGAGCTCAGAACAAGGTGGCAATCACCACAAAAGAATAACCATGCTTCAATAAGTGAGTCCTTTCAAGGGCCATACCATAAGACAAAATAGAGTCAAATCTTCGTGAAGGACAGGCCTCTACCTGTGCAGTGGAAATCAAATGAAAGCCTCTACCAGGAGTCTTTGCAGATCCACATACCATGGTCTTCTGGTCCAATCCAGTGACACCAGGAGCACCATCCCCCTATGACCTGCGATCCTGTGAACTATCCTGCCCAACAGGGGCCATGGGGGAAGACAAACAGCAGCTTGTCTTCCGGGCAGACTTGTATGAGAGTATCGATACCCAAGGACTTCAAATCTCTCCTGCGACTGAAGAAGCAAGGAACCTTTGCATTGCGAGAAGTCGCCAACAAGTCTAGGAACGGAAGGTCCCAGCAATCCACTGGCGAAATGCCTCATCTGACTACACCCATTCTCCTGGGTCCAGACTCTCCCAGCTGAGAAAATCTGTTCTTACATTGTCTTTTCCTGCAACATGAGAGGCCGAGATCATCTGGCGATGCCCTTTCACCCATGCCAGAAGTTGGTCTATTTCCAGCGACACTTGCTGGCTCTTGGTACCTCCCTGCCAAATGATGTAAGCCATTGTTGTTGCATTTTCCAACATATTATTTGGTCTGCTTGACCCTACGGTCTGTCACTGAACTGCAATACACCAACCAGACTGCCCGTTCTTCCAGGCGATTGATGTTTCAGAGAGATTCTTCTGTATTCAAGCACCCTTGCGCTGTTAGTTCCTGACAGTGAGCTCCCCAACCCTGGAAACTCGCATCTGTCGTATCAACCAGTCCAGTGTCGTCAGGGAAACTCCCTCTCTCAGATGAACCTCCTGCAACCACCACTGCAGGTGAGAGCAGATTTCCAGCAGTATGTGGAGCCGAATCGAATAGCCCTGACAGTGTAGGTTTCAGCGAGACAGCAGGGAGTGCTGAAGAGGACGCACATATGCTCTTGCCCATGGCACCACTTCCACGGTTGCTGCCATCAAACAGAGTACCTGAAGATAGGACTACACTGTCAGGCGTACAGTGTTCACCAAAAGACACACTTGCGACACCAACTTCTGATTCCTAGTTTCCAGCAGGAAAACTTTGCCTTGCCTTGTGTCAACCAAACACCCAGGTACTCCAATGACTGGCAAGGCTCAAGACTGTTCTTGGCCAGGTTCACTACTCAACTGAGCGCCTGCAACAAGGAGATCACCTTGCGGGTCACCAGGCAGCTCTCTCCCAGAAACTTGGCTTGAATCAGTCATCCAAATACGGGTGTACCAGCATCCCATTCTCTCTCAACTCTACCACCACCACCACTGCCATAACCTTGGAAAAAGTTCTGGGAGCGGTAGCTAGACCAAAAGGCATCACCCAAAACTGATAATGCATCCCAACACTGTGAAACACAGAAAACGCTGGTGCTCCAACCAGATGGAAATATGGAGATAGGCCTCAGTCAGATCCAGAGAGGTCAGATATTCCCACGATTGCATGGCCATTATCACCGAGTGCAAAGTTTCCATGCAAAAATAAGTCACTCGCAAATGAAGGTTGACTCTTTTGAGATCCAGGATGGGATGAAAGGAGCCCTCCTCCTTGGGCACAACAAAATTAATGGAATATCGCCCCGTATTTTCCTGAGACATAGGCACTGGAACCACAGCCCTCAGACTGAGGAGGCTTGACAGGGTAGACTCCACTGCCTGCTTCTTCTGCGGGGAGTGACAAAGACACACCATGAACACGTCCTGAGGAACACTGTGAAATTCCAATGCACACCCTTCTCGTATCACCTCCAGGACCCACTGATCCGATGTGATATCAACCCACCTCTGATAAAAGAGAGAGAGACGTCCCCTTATCTCTTGTCCTTGAGGGTGGGTCAGCAAACCTTTGTGAGTCTCGGGAGGATTCGCCACCCGAACTTGTGCCTCTCTTGGATTGTCTGGGTCGAAAGTACTGAGACCTGCTGAAAGGCCAGTCCTCTGCAAGGTCAACCCTCTGTAGGGATGAAACAGCTTGGAATCCCCAAGACTACCCCCATACCAAAGGGGCATTGCAACTGCTTCTTATCCTCCAGCAACCGAGAAACCGGGAATTCACCCCACTTATTGACCAGTTTCTCCAATTTGCTCCCAAACAAGAGGGAACCTTTAAAGGGCAACTTTGTAAGGTTAGTTTTGGAGATCACATCGGCCAACCAATTATGCAGCCATAATTGACTTCTGGCGGCTATTACCGAAGCAACTCCCCTAGCTGAGGTACAGACTAAACTGCAGCTCGCATCTGCTAAAAAGGTGGTGGCAGGTTCCATAACTGCTCTGGAATTCACCCCAGAAATCATCAACCTCCTGAGAGAGAAGCAGACAAGAGCAAGCCCCCGGGGAGCAAAAGAAAGCTATCTGCAATGTCATTGCCACTGCTTCAAATGCTTTTTAAGATTGGCCTCAATTCTCCTATCATGCACATCCTTCAAGGCTGCTCCTCCCTCCACGGGAATAATTGTCCACTTAGAGACAGAACAGACAAGCGCATATACCTTCAGAAAACGCAAACGCTCTCTCATCACTGTATCCATTCCTTTCCCGACTGAGTACAGAGACAGTCTCGGGCTGCGGGGGGGAGAAGGCAACTGCCATCACCGCCAGGCTCGGCTTCCTGCACCCACAGCCTTTAAGCTGTACAATCAGCTAAGTCCATGCCAGAAAAAAACAGCTACCAGATCAAGGCACACATCTGAGGGACCACAGAAATCACCTCAGGAATTCTCAACTGGGGAAGGGACCATCTGGTATCACCACAGGAGAGTGGGGCTTTTTTTTTTTTTTTTTTTTTTTAAATAAAAAATTCTCCTTCTGAAATCTGAAGCAATCCCCATAGGGAGATGCACATCCATCATCTGCTGGAGACTGAGAATACTGGTGGGCTGATGTCACAGTATATTTACGCCTGCAGTGACATCAGCTTGCTCTGTCTCCTTCTGCTGGCAGAGGTACATAACCCACTGGTCCTGAGTCCATCTGTTAATACTCTAGGAAAGTAGTATTTCCTGCTTTTTAGTTCAACTTTTGGGGCTCCTCAAAACTTAATCCCAGCTCCGAGGCTAGTGTTAATTTTTGAGGGTTAAAATGTGCGCTTCGGGCACACAGTTATTTTTTACATTGGGGGTAATAGCTAATAGCCTCATCAACATTGTATTTACATGTGATGGGCTCTATAGCTACGTCCTGGTTTGGATGTGCATTTTGGACTTGCTGATCCCCTTATTGCATCAGGGGTTATGGATGCGCATCCATAACTCGCGTCCAACCCCGGGTTAACCTGTGCGCAAGGTATTGCATCGGCCCGATAGTGAGTCACATCCATGCTCTTCTTGTCTCAATCAGCATGAGATAAGACAGAGGTTGGAAGATGAGGAGGTGCTGTATGCAATGTATGTACTGCACAAAGCAGGTCCCAGCTATCCATACCCTGTATGCTGCCCATTAATTACCACACTCCAGGGCTTATGCTTTAGCTAGGAAGAGGATGCTTGCATGATTACATGTTCTCCGAAAAGAGTTCCTGCAAGTTCGTGAGCCGACACTACTGTCTCTTGTTGCTGTGAGATGCTGAGGGCAGGGCCTAGGTGCAGGTCTGGATCTGAGATCAGGCAATGATGACTTTTTGTGGTACAACTGATCAGGTCTGAAGGCACTCCAGTGTGCCATAGCGCACTAGTTGAGCTCATGTGCTCCAGCTTTCATTTACAGTTCCTCCTCCCCCTGCCTCTAAGAAGCTAGTACCAACCCCTTTGGTCCCACACTGGGAAGGGGGAAGGCGGCAGTGGCTGCAGTCTCAGAAACTCCTGCTCTGAATTACTACCCCCAATACATACCCATAAAGATGATAATGTGAGAAAAAGGAGAGTCAGAGGGGGAAAATAAAATAGAAAGGAGACAGGGGATGACAAACCAGATGAAAGCAAAGACGATATAAACAGGTAAAATATTTTTATCATATTGGAAAGAGTTTAAGTTAGGGATCCCCAAACTATGCCCATGGGCTGGACCTGGCCCACAGAGCTCATTTTTGCAGCCTGCCCTGCAGAGGAAGATTTTTTTTTTAATTTATTTAATAGAAAGGCTGGCAGGATTTCCCAGATCCTACCAACAGGGGAAGAGTTGATTTTACCCATGCAAGTGAAAAAAAAACTGCTGGTAAAGAGACCAGGCTCTGCCAGCAGCAGAAAAGTGCTGCTGGTGGGGAGGCCAGGGTGAGAGAGTGTGCATTACAGGGGTGAGAGTGAAGTGAAAGGAAGACAGGGGAAAATAGAGAAGAGAGGAGGAGTAAATATGAGGGGTGAGTGGAGGGGGGAAAGAGAGGGTGAAGGGAGTGAACTACAGCCATACACACATGCCTCAGTGGGAAGATGCAGGGGAAGGAGAAAGCAGAGAACAGGGTTCCTGGGGGGTCTGGCAGGGTTGCCAGCTTCCGAAATTCCAGAAATATTATGTTTATTACTACTTGATTAATTGAAATTACAAATGTAAAACAAAGCAATGTACAAATAAAATAGTCAAAGCTAACAAAGCAATATACAGATAAAATAAAATTAGTAATAAAAACGACAAATCAAATCTAAAAGAAAAAAACTAAATACAATAAAAAATAACTAAATACAGATAAAATTCAAATAAGAAAATATCAAATACACATATACTGGCTGATTCAGTTAACAATTCATTTTGAAAAAGCCTATACAAACAAATAAGATTTTAGTGCCTTCCTAAATTTAAAAAAATCTCTCTCAAAATGAATATTAAGAGGTAAAGAATTCCAAAGGTGAGGATATAGGTAAGAAAAACAAATTACACGTGAGCTTTCAAAATGAATATTATGAATAGAAGGTAGCACTAAAAGTTCTTGCTGTGAAGACCGTAATTGAGGAGAAGGAAGATAGGGAGAAATTGCAGAGGCAAGATAAGTAGTGCCCCACCTCAAAGCCTTAAAAGTAAGGCGTCGGAGGAGTTCGAGCAGAGACTTCTCTCCGATTGAGGAGAGAACAGGCCGAGTGGGACTGAGGCAGAGAGCTGGTAACACCTGAGCCGATTCCACCGCGATTCCATCCGAGGCCACGCCCCCTTTGTGACGTCATCCAGGGGAGCCGGGACGCCGAATAAATTCAGGCCAGGAGTATTACCTGGTTGGAGGAGTTCGAGCAGAGACTTCTCTCCGATTGAGGAGAGAACAGGCCGAGTGGGACTGAGGCAGAGAGCTGGTAACACCTGAGCAGATTCCACCGCGATTCCATCCGAGGCCACGCCCCCTTTGTGACGTCATCCAGGGGAGCCGGGACGCCGAATAAATTCAGGCCAGGAGTATTACCTGGTTGGAGGAGTTCGAGCAGAGACTTCTCTCCAATTGAGGAGAGAACAGGCCGAGTGGGACTGAGGCAGAGAGCTGGTAACACCTGAGCCGATTCCACCGCGATTCCATCCGAGGCCACGCCCCCTTTGTGACGTCATCCAGGGGAGCCGGGACGCCGAATAAATTCAAGCCAGGTGCGGCGCACAGCCGCCGGCGCGCGGCCAAAGCCGCGCGCCAAAGGGGCGAGAATTTTTGTTTTCCTGTTTTACTTATATGGGCAGAAAAAGGAAGACCAAGCCTTGGACTTCATCGCCGGCAGTACAGGTAACAAGGGGTCCCATTGATGCCCATGTGTTGAGACGTGTGAGTCAATCTACTCGGGACATAATTCCAGATATTTCCTTTTCTTCTGGCTCTTCTGACAGCCCAGGCCAAAGGCAACAATCTCAATCTTTGCTAGAAATGCCTTCCCAAACACCCCAAGGTGAAAATATTGGAGCTGCAATACCAGCTCCAATTGAAAGTGTAGAGGTCGGGAATATGGCGAGTTCTATACAGATTTCTGTGTCAGAACCCATAGACCCGCAGAATATAACCTTGAGTGATGTTTGGAAGGCTATTACGGAGTTACAAAAGGTTGTCTCGAATGCTATGATTGTAAATGATAAAACCTCAATGGAAATAAAAAATACTATAGGGAAACATGACGAACGAATACAAAATTTGGAAGAATTAGGTAAAGCAACATCAGCCCAAGTTTTAACATTGCAGTCTGTTAATAATTCCCATATCAGGGATAGTTTTGTGACCCATAGGCAATTGGAAAATGTGGAAAATGAGTTAAGAGTCAGGAATCTGAGATTCCTGAATTTTCCCATTACCAGACTATTATCAGCTACTGAGTTGCTAAAAAAATATTTAATAGAGGTTCTATCAATTTCTTCTATTGATGAAAAATGTATTTCAAAGATTTATTATCTTAGCAATTCAAGTCTGAAAATCCAGGGGGAGGGGGAAGGAATGGATATTGTTCAGCAACAATCCCCGAACTTAACTTCTTTTCTTGAGTCATCCATGGATGATATACCTCAGAGGGCCACGTTGTTGGTTTCTTTGACTAAAGAAAATGATAAGAGCTTAATTATGCAGAAATACTTTAAAAATAAAGATTTGTTATTTTGTGGACAAAGAATACAGATATTTCCGGACGTATCTAGAATTACTCAATTAAAGAGAAAATAATTCTTGGTTTTGAAGCCCAGGGTTATAGCACTAGGAGCTTCTTTTTTCTTAAAATTCCCATGCAAATCTGTAATTGTCCACAAAAAGAATAAATTTATATTCCATGAGCCCTCCCATCTGGAAACCTTTTTAGAAGATAAAGAGAGAGAAAAAGATTGAAATATTGTTTGCAGGAAAAAATATGTCTCTTATTATAACCATTGGGTAGATTACTTTGATTTTTCTTTATTTAATCCTCCCATGTAGTGGACTAAAGATTTGTGTGATAAATTCTTATTTCTAGAGTGATATTTACGATATGTATTATGTTTCACCCAATCTATTCTTTCGATTTTATGACTGTAATGTTTAAAATCTTAATAAAGTATAAAAAAAAAAAAAAAGTAAGGCGTCCAACTTTAAATACAATTTGAAAAGATACTGGAAGCCATTGTAAATTAAACAGTAGAGGGGTGAGGATCATATTCAGATTTGTGAAAAATTACTTTAGCCACTGTTTTGTGCCAATTTAAGCCATTTAAGTTAAGTTATAGAAAGACCAGATAATGCATTTCAGTAATCAAGCCTAGAGATAACAAAGGCATGAGTTAGAATTTTTAGATCAGAACTATCCAAAAATAGCCGGAGGTGAATTATAAATTTGAGAATTACTGGCACTATCTATCACAACCCTAGGAATCTTGTCCCCTCCCTTTCTCCCCGCATTTCAAATCATCCAAAGGGCTAGACATGGTAGCACCTCTCGCAGTCCCTGTTCAGCAAACTCCGAGGGGGACCCTCTCGCACTGGCCCTTTTGCTGATTTGAAATGCCCTCTTCCTTGAAAGGAATTGGGGGATCCCTAATTTAAGAGCCACTATAAAAATACATGTAATGTTCCAGATACAATAACTGATACCTAACATGTGGAAAATGCTTTATTTGTATTAGCTCTGTGTCCTGCAGTATTTAGCAAATGGCATTGCATGGTTTTTTCCTTGTTTGGCAGGACGGGTCTGAAATATGTACTGTAATTCTTGCATCTCCTCTCTCTATCCCCTACCCAGTCTCCCTAAAGTCCATCGTTCAAACTTATACCACAATAGAAATTAGGACTTCTGGGATATGGAGGAAGGAAGGAGGAATAGCCTAGTGGTTAGAGCAGTGGACTATGAACCAGGAGACCAGGGTTTGAGTCCTGCTGTCGCTCCTTGTGACCTCGGGCAAGTCACTTTACCCTCCCTTGCCTCAGGTACAAAAGCTTAGATTGTAAGCCCTCTGGGGATAGAGAAATACCTACAGTACCTGAATGTAAACTGGTGTGATGATCGAATGTCAGTATATAAAAATAATTAATAAATAAATATGGCACTTTGCAAACTTGTGAGTTTAGTTTAGTAGCCCACTCTGAAACATCCAAACACCATTCAACTGAACCCACACTAGAATAGTAACAAACCTGTCAGGCTTCAGTGTCTGCCTAGGGTTGAGGAAGATCATTGTTTCTTCTTTCCTTTAAATCATCTTTCATTTAGTTGTCTGATCTCCTGGAAACAACAAATTCCTAAAGCCAGGGGAAACTGTCTTGCAGGATGCACAACTGTAAAACAGCAAAGCAAGAGCTAGGTAAATGTCACTACAGTATCAATCCGATCAAGCCAAATGTGTAGGGTCAGCATGGGCTGATGCCTTGGCAGAAGTGCTGGGCTATGCAAAAATGTTCTGCAGGAGACCCAAAGTTGGAGGGTGGGAGTGGACTTCCTTAACAGTATCTAGTCAAAGAACACAGAGAAGTGGTAGAAGTTGCATTTCAATCTCAAGCAGGTTAGGCTGGTGATAGCACTGCCCATCCCACCCCTTTTCCAACCAAACACAGCATATGAAGATTTCCAAGCCAACGTATGCTCTGCCTATTAGTCAATGTGACCTTGATATGATTACAACAGATAACCAGGGAAGTGAAGACAAGAAAGTAAAATTTAAAAAATGATATAGAAAACATGGCTATGAGAAATGGGTCAGGTATATAGTATGCTAGTTGAAATGAGGGAATGAGATTAAATGAAAGGATATACTTCACAAGGGAGGGAAAAAGGTCTAAAATGGGCGAGACTGGAAAGTGACGATGTGAAAAAGAAGCAGGAGTTTCCAAAATCTGTAGTGTTAAGACTGCCATTTTTAGACTTATTAGGAGCACGCAAGATTTTTAATGACAACTGCAAGAAAAGGTTGAATAATCATTTCCTCTTCCGTCTTCTAAATGTAACTGGTGGTGCAAAATATTTGTACTAGGATAATTTTACAGTTGTTTGCTCTGGAAGAACTCATTTACAGAAACTGCAAACGGTTTTGTGTAAATTGGTCGCTGACACCAAAAGGTATAAACTAAACTATGTATTACAATATGAATATGGTATTAGTATCTTCCCAGCCATGTTAATTTTCTTTTGCTCAAACTCTTGTGAAGTCACTAAAATATATAAATAAAAACATATTTTCACAGTGTCCTGGAACATCATAAAACTAAAAGCCATCTCCGGGTCGGATACGCGGGAGGCAAGATTATAGCAAATGTGTTGCTTAAGTTTCCAAATTCAACCTTGGTTTCTATTAATATACATGACATTCAGGATATACCGAGGCACAAGTAAATGGTTTTGTTTTTTTCAATCTCAGATCCGGAGCAAACTTGAATACAAAACAAATTCTCTATCCTCCCAACACCCAAACAACCTCGTCACCTCTTCCTCAGTCCCACTCTTTCGAATCCAAAGCAGCTCCTCCACTCCCTTTTTCTAGTCACTTCCTCCTATCTTACGCGGACATCCACACTCACAACAGCATCGGCTCTAGTAAGTCTCTCCACAAACTGAAGCACTTCGGGAGAAGACTAGGTAGCCTTCCGAACTGGGGCATCATGGGAAATAGAGTTCTTAGACCCTCACGCTCCATGAAGCTGCAGGGTTTTTGGACTACATTTCCCGTCAGGCGTTTCTCAGGCAGGGTTTTAGACGTCCTACTGAGTGGGCATGGGTGGCGTCGCTAAAGATCTTGCACAGGGAAGGGAGCTCTCTGCACTCTGCAGATTCGTGACACAGATATTGGGTCGTAGGAGTGTGTCAGGCTAAGTCACCTTACCCGTCTAGTCCATAACTTCTTGCCAACGTGAAATGGCTGCAGGAACCGTCCTTGGCTATAACGCCGCTCGGAAGAAATTATTACAGTCCTCCTACCTTGAGTGCGATTGTATAATGATCCGAAAAACTCACTAGATGCCAAGTCAGAGTTAGTGGTATGAATAGAGTGAAAAATGGGGGGAAAGAAAGTTTGTGGTAATAGGGAATGCGTCCGAAGTATGGGTGTAGGATGAATGTATGCAACCAATGAGAGTGGAATGGTGGGGGATGGGGTCAAAATATAGGAAGAAAAGGACAAATTAGTGACATAATGGCGCATTTAAAGTTTTGAGGGGCACTAGACAGTATTTATATTGGTCTGCTTTTGTTCTTTTTTTCAGTTTATGTACGAACCATGACTTCTTGATGGTTTATACTTGTTGATGTAATGTCTTTGTTGTATAGGTTGCTTTAATAAAACGTGTTTTCCAAAAAGAAAAAAAAAGTATATACCGGTAGATATTGTTTCTAATGGAGAGGGCAACTTTTATACTCCCTGCAAATGAGTACCGGGTTGTCACCTTCTCCTTCTCTCACCGCCACACCCTCATACCACCATAAGCCCACCATGAATTGTAACAGAGCCTCTAGTTTTTACGAATGAGGTAAAGAGACCATATCAACAGAGCTAAGTGGAACATTAAAGCATTGTAACTTTGCTTGACAGTCACTCTGGCTGCTATAGAGCTCTGATATTCATTGTAATTGGTCAATAAAATGTGACCTTTTTTTAAAGATTGATTTTTCAGAATTGCAAATAAAATGAGCATAAATGAAGTGGCATATAAATGTGGGGAAATTTATTTTATGTAAGTCTCCCTAAGGAATCCGCAGCGTTTGTTTCTGTGCCCATCCGATGCACATTTCAGATTCAACATCATATACTTGCAGTTTTAAAATTGCTCATGAAAATAAATTATATCACATATCTAAGACTATTGTGGCTTCTGTCTTAGTCAGTACCTCACTTATTTCACAAACACTGCATGTTGATGCCATTTTTAAATTATACAGGTGACCTACTCAGAATATGTGATGCTAGTATATCACTCATTAATCACTGGATCTGAAGCAGAGTTCTCAGCATTTCTTCAACTCGGTGCTGTAAGTCTGTCACACCCTTCTTAAGTGTATCCTGATAAGTAAAACGATGACCGCAGACAGACAAAAGCATCAGACATGCCTTCAAACAGTCCCTGACACCTTCCGGCATATACTGGGAGAGGCAAGTAACTATTTCAGAGGTCAAGTCAGAGCTGTGTCCCAGCCTTACATTCTCTGTCACATCAGCTGCCTCTCAGGCCGATACAGTACAGTGCGCTCCGACGGAGCGCACTATTAACCTGCTCTTGGACGCGCGTTTTCCCTTACCCTTTGTTCAGTAAGGGGCGGAAAACGTGCGTCCAACCCGCGGCACCTAATAGCGCCCTCAACATGCAAATGCATATGGATGGCCCTATTAGTTATTCCCGCGCGATACAGAAAGTAAAATGTGCAGCCAAGCCGCACATTTTACTTTCAGAAATTAGCGCCTATCCAAAGGTTGGCACCAGTTTCTTCCGGCACCGGGAAAGTGCACAGAAAAGCAGTAAAAACTGCTTTTCTGTGCATCATCCGACTTAATTTCATGGCGATATTAAGTCGGAGGTCCCGAAGGGTAGAAAAAGTAAAAAAAAAAAAAAAATTTAAATGGGCCGGCAGCTGTCGGGCCGAAAACTGGATGCCCAATTTTGCCGGCGTCCGGTTTCCGAGCCCGTGGCTGTCAGCGGGCTCGAGAACCGACGCCGGCAAAATTGAGCGTCGGCTGTCAAACCCGCTGACAGCCGCCGCTCCGGGCTAAAAGGCGCTATGGATGCCTTTAGTGTCCCTAGCGCCTCCTTTTGCCCGTTTCTACCGCTGGGCCTCATTTGAATACTGAATCGCGCGCGCCGGGAGAGCGGGCGTTCGTCCACTCTCCCGCGGACTTTACTGAATCGGCCTGTTTGGCTCAGGACCTGTGCTGCAGCATTCAGTTTGTTGTGACTGGTCCAACCAGACACAGTATCAGAAATCTGATCAGTGGGAACATTGCTAGACTTACACATGATCCAATTATTAACAGCAAAAGGAACACGTATCCTTTTTGCCACACTCTGCCACTTACTTAACTGTATAGCAATATAACACAAACTAGGAGACAAATAAAAACCAATCCCATCATCCTGTCGCCAAATGTAGCGAGTTGGAAAAATTGGAGTGGGTAGGAAAATTATTGGTGATTATTTTGTCATAGCTTACTTACAGGCCGATACAGAAGGAAACCGCTCTTCCAGTGTGCGCACAGGCCAGTGTCCTGTGCGCACGATACAGTACATAAAATTATGCTAATTAGGGCCCGCGGTAAAAGGAGCGCCCGCTGTCAGCGGGTTTGACAGCCGACGCTCAATTTTTCCGGCTCACGGCAGGATAGCGCTTGTAGTTCTGAAATGCGGCGGGCTGAGCAAACTGCGAGTAGGAAGACTGTCTTTAAAGTTAACAGGCGGAGGGAGAGACCTCGGAGGGGTCTGAAGGAGGTTCCTGCTAGGAAATCCAGGATCAGGTTGAGATTCCACAGAGGTACTGACCACTTTAGTGGTGGGCGAATGTGCTTGATTCCTTTCAGGAAACGTGCCACGTCCGGGTGAGAAGCTATGCTGTCGCCCCCGCTCTTGGGGCAGTAGCATGACAATGCGGCCACCTGTACCTTGATAGAGCTGAGGGACAGCCCTTTCTGTAGCTCGTTCTGTAAGAATTCCAGGATCGCGGGAACTTTAGTTGAGCATGGCTTGATGTGTTGGTCTTCGCACCAGGCTTCAAAAACCCTCCAAATCCTTATGTACATTATAGATGTGGAGAACTTGCGGGCTCGGAGTAGGGTGTCAATTACAGCCCCCGAGTATCCGCTCTTTCTAAGGCAAGCCCTCTTAAGGGCCAGGTCGTAAGAGAGAATTGAGCTGGATCCTCGTGGAGGATCGGTCCTTGTTGGAGTAGGTCTCTGTGTGGAGGTAGTGGTAGGGGGTTCCCTGCCAATAGTCTTCTCATGTTGGCGTACCACGGTCTTCTTGGCCAGTCCGGGGCCACCAAAAGAAATAGGCCCCTGTGTAGCTGTATCTTGTAAATGATTGCGCCGAGTAGGGGCCACGGTGGGAATCGTATAGTAGGGTCTCCTGAGGCCAGGTCTGTACCAGGGCATCGATCCTCTGGGACTGAGGTTCCCGCCTGCGGCTGAAGTACCTGGGTACTTGGGCATTGGACCGGTTTGCCAGAAGGTCCATGTCTGGTGTCCCCCACTGGTTCACTATCATTTGGAACGCTGTGGATGACAGCTACCATTCCCCTGGGTCTAGACTTTCCCTGCTGAGGTAGTCCGCCGTGATATTGTCTTTCCCGGCGACGTGGACGGCCGAGATCTCTTGGAGGTTTATTGACTGAAAAGTCAGCACCCGCTTTCCGCAAATTTTATTGCATTGGCCCCCAAGAAAGGTAACATTCACCTTCCCCCCCCCCCCTTACCATGGAGGGAAAACAATAGGTACATATAAGATGCGTATTGGATGTGTATGAACTAGTAACGTGCAGGTTAGAGTCTCATTGAAGTTTATCCGGGAGTTCAGCAGGAAGCACCGGGGAAAATGGCTTCCAGATGGCTAAGAAGCTGTTAAAAGAATTAAAACATGAAGGATCACAGAGCAATATTCCAAAAGTAGTAAGTCCAATATAGGCAGTTTCCAAACATTTAGCAGAGGGCCCATTCCATTGAGCCAAATTTTTAATATACACTTCTTAGCCACCAAACAGCTTTTAGTCAAGAGCAACTTCTGATGGTTTTTTCATGAGATCCAACTTTTCAAGAAAGCCCAGAACATAGAAATGCACAGACCATGGAAAGTTGGAAATATGCAAAGAAGAGAAAAAGGATTTAATCAAAGACCAGAAGGTCTGAATATCAGGACAAAACCAGAGGCAGTGCAAAAAAGTAGCTTCCGCTTTGTTACATTTTACACAGGCATGAGAGGTTGTAATTCTGGCTTTAAAAGCTTTTAAGTGGCCAAAAATAGATCCAGTGCAGAATATTGTACTGCAGCTCTCTCAAGGCTATACTTTGGAACAAGAAATAAGATCATGGTCTGTGATTTCCATCATCAGGTCTGTACCCCACACATCAGCAAGAGAAGGCAATATATGATAATCTGTAATAGGCAGTAAAAATTTGTACAACATAGATAAAGATACCTTCCTTTTCCGATACATGTGGAATAGCCTCTGAAATGGACCAGAGGTATACTGATCTCTATGTAACTTTTGAGTTGTAAATAGTGAAAGACCCTTTGCAGTAAATCATGAGAGATCAGATAAAGAAAAAAATACATTTGGTCAGTGCTATTGTCAATAAAGTGCATCACATAACCTGTGTCATTGTCTTGAAGTTTAGTATACATATTCCCCGGTAAAAAGTCTAAATTATCTACTAACGGGAGGAGTGGGGAGGCCGCCCAAGAAAGATTCCAAAAACCTCTCACAAATTTCCAAGAAGCTCTGTTACAGGTCGATCCAGTAAGGCCGCGGTAAAAACAGTGAGGTAGTGTCAGGCGCACCCTTCCTCCCCGCACGCACAGTTCTCTTCACTAACTCCCCGATACTCTCCTCTAATCGCATGCAAATGCATGCCGCGGCTGTGAAGCGTTAGGGAAGGGTTATGCCCGCGCAACCCATTTTACTGTATAGGCGCTGTAACAGCGCCTATACAGTAACCTGGGTGCGCTGGTACCTGTCATTTCAAATGACATTTGAAATGACAGGCACCAGGAAGTGTAAAAAGTTTAAAAAGTGTAAAAAACAAAAAACCTGTGTGTTATATAAAAAAATAAAACAATTTTAAATACCTGTCGGAGGGCCGTGGGTCCCGGTGGGCGGCGGGCAGCCATCAGCGGCATCCGGTAGTCCCTTCTCCCTTCCTCCCTCCCTCCCCTGCCTGGATGAGCGCCAAAATCGCACGGGCGGGTCGGCAGCGGGGGGGGCGGCAGCAGGATCCGGGAGCGGCGGGTAGGCGGCAGCGGGGTCCGGGGGGGCAGCGGCAGCGGGGTCCGGGGGTGGCAGCGAGATCCGGGGAGCCAGCAGCGGCAGCATGTTCGATCGGGTAGGCTGCTAGGTGGCAAAGTAAAGACGGCCGCCTGCACGGGAAAATCGTGCAATTGGCCGCTGAAGACGTGACGTCACACCCCGCACATCTTCAGCGGCCAATTGCACGATTTTCCCGTGCAGGCGGCCATCTTTACTTTGCCACCTAGCAGCCTACCCGATCGAACATGCTGCCGCTGCTGGCTCCCCGGATCTCGCTGCCACCCCCGGACCCCGCTGCCGCTGCCCCCCCGGACCCTGCTGCCGCCTACCCGCCGCTCCCGGATCCTGCTGCCGCCCCCCCCCCCCCCCGCTGCCGACCCGCCCGTGCGATTTTGGCGCTCATCCAGGCAGGGGAGGGAGGGAGGAAGGGAGAAGGGACTACCGGATGCCGCTGATGGCTGCCCGCCGCCCACCGGGACCCACGGCCCTCCGACAGGTATTTAAAATTGTTTTATTTTTTTATATAACACACAGGTTTTTTGTTTTTTACACTTTTTAAACTTACCATAGCAGGCCCGAGCCTTGCTACTTTTTCGTTTGTTTTTTTTTGCCCTGGTCCCGTCCGGTCTCCTGCATCCCCGTCCGGTCCGGACGGGGCTGCAGGAGACCGGACGGGACCAGGGCGGGTAAGCAATGTTTTTACCCTACACTACACTACACTAACTCCTACTAGGGGGAGGCGGTAAACTAGCAGGTTAAGGCCGAGGCAGAACAGCGGGTTACGGAGGAGATAATATCAGCGCCCGTTACAGTATCGCAGGGGAATAGCTAATTCCTTCATTATACAGCTTTTTCGTTCATTTACATGCCGGGTGCGGAAAGGGTTATGCGTCTGTTTTCAGAAGCGATACGGACGCGTGAAACTGGAGACTGTATCGCCGAATTGCCTTGCGCGCCCGAATTGTGCGCTACGAGCACGTTACAGATGGGCAATCCTCGAGCGGACGATACTGGATCGACCTGTTAGTCTGTACTAAAAGAGAATCTCTTATTTGAACTGGAAGTTGAGCTCTCTTTGCAAGTAAAACAAAAACTGGTATCAAGAGGCGAAACAAAACTCCTCTCATAGTGTAGACAGAGGAATTTGGGCTTCCCCCCATCTACTCCCCCACAGATATCAAATTACAAGCAATGTTATAGTATTTTATATTTGAGACTCCCAAGCCCCCTTCATCTCTCAGGGCCATAAGCTTAGTCAATGCCAACCGGGATTTACAATTGTTTCAGAAAAATTGAGTAAATAATTTGAGAATCAGATGTAGATTTTTTTACAAGAGAATTAATGGAGCGTACGGATTAAATAGAGGAGCTTAGGTACCAAAACCATTTTCACCAATGCCACCCTACCCATAAGAGACATTGGAAAATGTTGCCATGATTCCAACTTTCGCCAAAATTCGCCAGTTAGTGACATAACATTAGAAAGGTAATTTTGAGCTGGATTAGAATGTATAGTAATGCCTAAGTAATGAATAGAGGATTTAGACCAACTAAGGGGAAAATTTGGCCAATGCGATTGTAATTGACCATTAATATCCAAGCCCTCTAATTTATCAAGATTTAATTGTAGGCCTGAAAAATTTCCAAATTCTTGGATGGTATGTAGTACAATGGGCAGAGAGTAATGTGCCTTCGTTAGAGTCATTAACATATCTGCGAACAACAACATTTTCAAGGATTCAACACCTAGTCTATTTTTTTCTTTAAGGTCCTTTCGAGTTAACCAAATAGGCAACATTTGCATTAAGTAAAGCCATTTTGGAATCTCCATCATTTTCAACAAATGTATCTTACCAGTTAGAGACAAGGTCAATGAGTGCCAGTGGGATAAAGATTTAGACAAACTCTTCAATACAGGCTTAACATTTGCACTGTATATTGAACTAATATTAGTGGGGGTCTTAATTCCTAAATATTTCATTTCCCCCTCAACCCAACATACAGGAAATCTTCCCCCCAATTGCCTTACATGTTTCCAGAAACATCCAGGGCCTCGGACTTATCCTGATTAATTTTCAGCCCTGCAAACTGCCCAAATAAACTCTGATGCCCTAACACCTTTATTAGAGACTCTTTTAGGTTTATAAGAAAAATTAACACATCAACAAAGGCTGCCACCTTGACTAGATGACTTCCTTTACAAAAACCCTGAATACTGCCATCCTTAACCAATTTCCTTAAAAGGGGGTTGATAGATGGAATGTACAGGAAAGGGTGAGAGAGGACAACCCTGCCATACCCTCTATAGATCATTTGCTATGATGTTTGAGACTAGCTCCTTATATAACAGAGGTATGTGCTTAATATTTCCTTGAAACCAAATCTTTGAAGCAGTGAGAACAAGTATGGCCAGGGACCCAGTCAAAATCCTTTTCAGAGTCAAAACCTATGGCTAACACTAAGATGTTGTATGCCTTACACATGGTCATAGGTATTATTAATTTTATTATGTGAGATATGTGAGATATGTGAGATTATGTGAGATAATCAAATTTGCAGATGACACAAAATTGTTCAGAGTAGTTAAATCACAAGCAGATTGTGATAAATTGCAGGAAGACCTTGTGAGACTGGAAAATTGGGCATCCAAATGGCAGATGAAATTTAATGTGGATAAGTGCAAGGTGATGCATATAGGGAAAAATAACCCATGCTATAATTACACAATGTTGGGTTCCATATTAGGTGCTACAACCCAAGAAAGAGATCTAGGTGTCATAGTGGATAACACATTGAAATCGTCGGTACAGTGTGCTGCGGCAGTCAAAAAAGCAAACAGAATGTTGGGAATTATTAGAAAAGGAATGATGAATAAAATGGAAAATGTCATAATGCCTCTGTATCGCTCCATGGTGAGACCGCACCTTGAATACTGTGTACAATTCTGGTCGCCGCATCTCAAAAAAGATATAATTGCGATGGAGAAGGTACAGAGAAGGGCTACCAAAATGATAAGGGGAATGGAACAACTCCCCTATGAGGAAAGACTAAAGAGGTTAGGACTTTTCAGCTTGGAGAAGAGACGACTGAGGGGGGATATGATAGAGGTGTTTAAAATCATGAGAGGTCTAGAACAGGTAGATGTGAATCGGTTATTTACTCTTTCGGATAGTAGAAAGACTAGGGGGCACTCCATGAAGTTAGCATGGGGCACATTTAAAACTAATCGGAGAAAGTTCTTTTTACTCAACGCACAATTAAACTCTGGAATTTGTTGCCAGAGAATGTGGTTCGTGCAGTTAGTATAGCTGTGTTTAAAAAAGGATTGGATAAGTTCTTGGAGGAGAAGTCCATTACCTGCTATTAAGTTCACTTAGAGAATAGCCACTGCCATTAGCAATGGTTACATGGAATAGGCTTAGTTTTGGGGTACTTGCCAGGTTCTTATGGCCTGGATTGGCCACTGTTGGAAACAGGATGCTGGGCTTGATGGACCCTTGGTCTGACCCAGTATGGCATTTTCTTATGTTCTTATGTTCTTAAGTACCAGCTGTTCTTCCCTTTACGAATCCAACTTGATGTTTTGATATAATAAAGGGAAAAATCAGACTCAACCTATCTGCTAACATTTTGGTAAAAATCTTTAAATCACAATTTAACAGATATATAAGCCTATATGAAGAAGGGAATAGTGGGTCTTTCCCTGGTCTGCCCAGGACGGTGATATAAGCTCTATTAAAATCATGTGGGAAGGCCTTCTATTGAAGAACATCTGCAAAAACCTGCTCAATGGCCCAACCACCTGTGTACGCAGTATCTTAAAATAGTCATACAAAAACCCATCTGGACCCAGGGCTTTGCCAGATTTACTGGTACTAATCACATTAAGAATTTTGTACACCTGAATTGGTCTATTAAAAAATCCAGTTGATTCTCTGTAAACTTGGGAAAGGGTAGATCCTTAAAAAAAGATTTTCCTCCTGCTGCCCCCTGGATCTGTCATCAGAGTAGAGTGTCTCATAAAAGGTTTTTAAGACCTCATACATTTCCGCCTTTTTAGTTACTACTGATTACTGTTGGGTTCTTAATTATTCAATGAATGTTTTCCTATGCCAAATCTTTACTGCATTAGCTAAAATGTTTCCCGTTTTGTTTCCAAATCTAAAGAAATTGTGCTCTGAATGTTGTAACATCTTTTGCACCAGCTGATGAAGACCTACATTCAGACTTTCCAAGATATCACTATATTCTGCCTTATTTTCTTTGGTCAAATGTTTTGTCAGTTTTGCCTTGGCTATCTTTAATTTCTCTTCTAATTGCAATATAATCTTATTAAGAGGGGAATTTCTTCCAATTAAATATATTATTTCTCCCCTCAAGACAGCTTTGCTGGTTTCCCAAAAAAGCCTTGGGAAATCCACATGTTGGCCATTATTAAGCTCAAATTCATTCCATTTTTTTGTAGGAAAGACTGGAAATCAATTTCCCCTTTTAAATGATTCGGGGACTTCCAAATGGTGTCCCTTCTTTCAATCTCAGAAAGCCTAAAATCTACCCAGATCGGGGTATGATCTGCCCATCTCTGCTGTAATTACTTTAGAAAACAACTCTTGGGAAACTAATATATAATCAATTCTGGATAAAGAAGTGTGAGCTCTCGAAACATGGGTGAAGTCTTTCACCTCTGGATTTAGAACTTTCCACATATCTAATACTTTTAACTTTTGATACAGAAATGCAATTCCTTTCCCTTTGCTGCTTCCCTGTTGTTTAGAACTAGTAGACCTATCCATAATCAGATCATGATCACAGTTATAGTCTCTGGCTAAGAATAAAAGGCCTTTTACATTTGCTATTAAGGTATTTGTTAAACTGACAAAAAAAATCATAGACATATTCATTAGGTGCATAAAGGTTATAGATGTGACCTCCTTCCCATTTAATTTTCCAATAATGATTATGAACGTGCCTTCTGGATCCCGAATTTCCTTCCCAACTTGTATGTTCATCATCTTATTTATAAGAATGACTACTCCCGCCTTCCATCCCTTCGCTGCTGAGAAGTAACAGGGGCTCACCCATTCTCTACAATTTTTTATTTTCTACATCAGAGAGATGGGTCTCATGTATGCACATTGTTGAAGCTCTGTTCCATTTTAGAAGTTGTAATACTTTTTTCCTCTTAAAGGAAGGCGGTCCGGGCTTGTCCCGGCCCGACGCAGATAACATGGGCTTGAGCAGCTGTGAGTAAGGGATAGGATTAGCAAAGGCAGGTGGGGGTGAGGGAAAAAAGGGGAGTTAGGTAACCAATAGCAGCATCAGCAATTTGAATGCTGTTATGCTATTGGTCAGTAGTTAAACAATAGGCTGGAGCAGAGCTCAGAACGGCAGTTGGGAATTCAACAGCAAGCAGAGGGCAGGTTTTTGCTTTGCTGCGCTGGGGATTTTCCAACTGTCATTTGCGCGGTTTCGCTGTCTTTTAGTTATTTAGCAAAATGAAGAGAGCCAAAAACAAACCGGAGGTGGCTGCAGCGGGTGGAATTTCATCCCGTTCCTCAGCGAGGTTGTCAGGGGTTGGCAGGTGACGGTCTCTACAGATCTGCAGGCCTCATTTGGTGAGTGGCTTCGTCTTCACTAACTGACGTTCCCCCCCCCCCCCTCCCAATTCCCCTTGCCCTGCTGCCCCGCCTCCCCCACTGATTCAGGTGTAAGCGGCCCAGAACCTGCTGTTCCCCCCCCCCCCCCCCCCCCGGCAAAGCCCAGCCCTTAGGGGACAGCCTCGTGTCAGAGTTCCTGCTGCTTACGGTTTCCACAACCTTGTACTTGTTTTTTCTCCTCAGCCAGGCTCGTGCAACATTTTGTGAGAGAGGCAGTCAGCGCTGAGGTCACTGGGAAAGAATTATTGGTTTCGGGTTACAGAGTGATTTACATTTAAATGTGAATCCGATAAAGGCTAAGAAACAGAAGGAGCGTGCCTGCTCTAGTGGCAGTGGAGCCCCCTTTCTCCAGCCGGTGACTGCCTGCTATGTCTCCTGTTATGATGGGATATTCTTTTAAGGGCAGTGTTTTACGGGAGCTGCTGGAACGGGCAAGCAGTGGAGTAAGGGGCGAGTTAGTGGATTCTTCCCAGAGCAAGTTCCCAGCAGGGGATGGTGAATGTGGTGGCAGACTTCCCAGTCGGCCAGTTGCCCCTTCGGTGCCCATCGGTGCTAGGCCAAGGCTACAGCTGCATTTATTGTCAATATTTTAGGTCTCATGGCTAAAGCAGGATTTGTTAATTTTCAGCATTCAAATTGCTGATGCTGCTATTGGTTACCTAACTCCCCTTTTTTCCCTCACCCCCACCTGCCTTTGCTAATCCTATCCCTTACTCACAGCTGCTCAAGCCCATGTTATCTGCGTCGGGCCGGGACAAGCCCGGACCGCCTTCCTTTAAGAGGAAAAAAGTATTACAACTTCTAAAATGGAACAGAGCTTCAACAATGTGCATACATGAGACCCATCTCTCTGATGTAGTGTGGTGGGTGAGGGGAAAGGTGCGGAAGGTATAGGAGGTTGGCCCTCAGATTTAGGAGCATCTTTAGGCAATCAGATTTATCCTCAGGATGTTGGAATAAAAGGGCGGCCCCTTGTGGGCAAGCAAAACGGGGCCCCTTTACAAAGATCCCTTTACATTCAGGGGCGCTAAAGGGGGATTTGGTGGCGGGGGAGGGGGAGGATTGTTGCGGATACAGGTGGTTTTGCAGATGAAGCCGATGATTCGGTGCCTGGACCTTCCAGTCGTGAGGCCTGGAGGGAGTTGGATACAGCAGCGCATGCCTTTACTGCTCAGGGCGATCAGGAAGGAATGAAGAGGAATGTTGCGGACGACAGGAGTGGCTTGGCATCGGGAATACAAGGCAGCAGTGTTTGGGAGCTGAGCAAGGTAAGGCTTCCAAAGATAGTGCTCGGGAGAGTAAGAAAGATAATAAGAGGAGAAAGAGGGCTCATTCTAGTAGTAGTTTAAGCTCTTCTTCGTTTTCCTCGAGTACTAGCGACACGGGGCCAGGTCAGCATACGGCTTTATCTGTAGGGCCATAGTATGATATGGGTCCTCCGGCTTTAGCTTCTTTAATGGAGCTTTGGGAGGAGGTCCTATCCGGTTAGTTACAAGGCTTAAAAAAAAAAAAAAAATTCTGTTAATATTTTGATTGTAGAGGGAAGAAAAGGGGGAGGAAAACATCTATAAGTCTAACAGGCAGAATAAGAAAGGTAGTGCGGGCCCAAAAATGTCTAAGAATATAGTCAATTGGGTAAAGGGGTTTTTTGCGTTTAGTAAGTGTTGGTAGTCATTTTGATCCTACTCAGTACGGAGCACGTCTGTCCTCCGCTGATAGTATTCTAGGAGCCTTTAAGGATTATGAGGGTTGGGCATGGCCCAATTATGCTGAAAAGTTCTGGGATAAAATGGCTGGGAACAAATTTGTCATGGGGTTCTCAGGACATTCATTTATGGTTAACTCAGATGACCAACAATGGAACCAATTTAGTAAAGTGGGACAGGGAGTGCTGGCTTTAGTGCTAGTTCCGGTACTTTATCCTCCAGTATTGGTAAGAATACTTCCTTTTGTGGTCCTGGAACTGTTCGCAAAATCGAGTCTGGTACGAACAGTAAGGGACGCGAATCTGACATCTGTTGGAGGTTTAATAAGCTCACTTGCCTGTTCCCCGAAGGTAACTCCAGGTACGCATGTGCCACTTGCGGGGGGGTGGGGCGCATTCGGCTGTCAAAGGTTAGCAAGGTCAAGGTGCTAATGTTATCAAAAGCGCTAAGTGAATCTCCATGGTAGAGCAAGGCTGACTCTCCCATAGTTTATTGCAGCTTTAGTGGATGGTTCGAAATCGTATCCCAACAGAGATGCTGTTGATATGTTGTCTGGGGATTTAGATGCGACTTCCATATCCGTTAAGAAGGTCCCGGGGTAGGGAAAGGGCTGAGAATTCTAAATCTGTTTATCGGATGGCTGAGGGTGCACGAGATAAAATACAGGTGGAACTTCAGTGTGGAAGAGTAGCCGGGTCATTTCCTTGTAAACATTTTGAGCATAGGCACTTCTCACCATTAGCAGTGATTAAAAAAAAAACGCCGGGAAAATTTAAGTTAATTTTTAATTTGTCACACCCTGAGAGATCTTCAGTTAATGATTTCATCCCTAAACAAGTGAGTCGCAGTCAAGTATGCATCATTCGATTAAGCCATAGACTTGGTCCGTAAGGCGGGTCCTGGGGGTCTTGGTTATCCAAAGCTGATATTGAATCAGCTTTTTGGTTATTATTAATTGGTGTGTATTTTAGGGGCAAGCGGTGTGCAGCGCAGTGGCCAGGGCTATGGGTTTCAGATGTTTTAGTATTGAATATAACTTTCTTGGAGCTTTTTCCTATCATCGTTGCCTTAACTATATGGGGCAAGGAGTGGTCTAACAAGAAAGTAGTTTGGTGGTGTGACAATATGTGCGTGGTCCAAGTAGTTCATAAGCAAGCAGCAAAGTGTCTGAGAGTTTTGCTTTGTTGAGAGTAATGATTATATTATGTTTAAAATTGCATGTAACATAAGGCAGGACATGTCCCGGGGAATTTGAATATGATTGCTGATGCTCTTTCGCGTTTTAAATGGGATGTCTTTGGGCCGAAGCTCCTCACGCCAGTGGGTTGGGAGAGAGCATGCCGGAACACCTTTGGCATCTTTGCACGTAGTAACGCGGAATTTGATCAGACAATCCCTGGCTCCTGCTATATGGAGCTCATACTTAGCAATGGGGGAGAAGATGAAAGAGCAGTGGTGTTGTTAAAGCGTATGGTTGTTGCATTGGTGGCGGTAAGCCCGAGCCCAAATATTGTTGATTTATTGTATTGTTAAAAGGTATGCAAAAGGAGGGGGGTGAGTCTTGTGCAGTGCGGGGGGGCTGCTGCACGGGATGGCCAATGAGCAAAAAGGGGGCCGATGCTCAGAGGCGATATCCCTGACCCACGCTCGGACGAGGTGGGGTTATAGGTCTAGAGGATACAGGTGGAGCTCTACCACTGGGATGCGGTGGGGGGCCGGTTAAGAAGGATGTTACAAGGGGGGGGGGGGGTCATGTTTTAGCTTGTTATAAAGTTATGGGGCTTGGGTCTGGTGTAAATAAACTGTGGCCTTTATTTGACCAAATAAAGGTGTTTGTCGTTTTCAGTGAAGCAAGGAAAAAGGGGAATGTGTTTGGGGGGGGGGGGGGGGTAAAAGGAAAGCGAATCTTGCCTCTACCAGTTATTGGTTTGGGGTTGGAAGTGGGGCACTATTCGGCACCTTCATTTAGGAGGGGCACAGCAACTACAGCCGCGGAATTGGGGTGGTCGGCCCGGAGAATTCAAGCGCTGGGACAATGGAAGTCGGAGGTTTATCGTAGTTATGTAAGAAAATAGCTTTTCTTGGAAGATGAGAAGACGATGTTCTGCATGAAAATAATTGAAAAAATTTGTTTTGCAGACATAAAAAGGGGGAGTGGATCCGTGAATGAGCTTGGTCGTGGGCCATTCTTTTGCATCGGGCTCTGCAAAGAGCGGAGGAGAGGCCTTATGGTGAACACCCGGATCTGAATCATACAGAATGGATTGTTCGCTGGTTTGGCAATGGGGGAATGCGTCGGGGGAATCTGCTTATCTTTCTCCAGAATAGAATGCTAAGATGGGGAATCCCGGAGATTGTTATCGATTATCTGGGGGGTAATGATTTTGGTAACTTCACACTTCGCGAATTAGCAGCGATCATATGCAAAGATTTGGCTACCATACTGAATTACCTGCATAATACTAAAATTGGCGGGTCTAATATTATAGTTCGTATCACACACTACACGGAGCCTTTATGGCGAAAGGGTTTTGGAAAATGAATTGAATAGGCAAGTTGGTAAATGGGTAGTTCAACACGGTGGTTTTTTGGGTTCGCCACACAGGGTCATGGGTAACCTTAGGTGGTTTTTTCTTCGGAGATGGGGTGCATTTTTCTGACGTGGGCATTGATTTATTTAATAATGCTTTGGAGAAAATTTTCAAGCAGCAGCTTTTAGGTTAAGTGGCTGCAGTGGGGGAACAAAGGCAAATATTTTGCCTTTGTTTGTGGCGGAAAAACCCGAGCCATATGTTTAATGTATTATTTGGAATTGTAAAGGACATTGGAGGGGGGGGGGGGGGGAAATGCTCGTGTAGTTTGGGGCTGCTACACGGGAAGGCCTAAAGAGCAAGAGGGGGCCGATGCTCAGGCCGCATGCTTACCCTCGCTGGTGCCATGGCGGGGTGAGTGATGGGGGGGTGCCTAAAGTCGGCGGGGGGGGGAAATGCTCGTGTAGTTTGGGGCTGCTACACGGGAAGGCCTAAAGAGCAAGAGGGGGCCGATGCTCAGGCCGCAGGCTTACCCTCGCTGGTGCCATGGCGGGGTGAGTGATGGGGGGGGGGGGTACCTAAAGTCGGCTTACCATTGAGACGCGGTGGTAAGCGAAAGAGGGGCATGGGGGCGGTGGAGGTTTGGGGGAATTAACTTTGGAATTTTGTATAATTTGCTGGCTCGGGTTATGTTTTAATAAACTGCGGCCATTATTTAATGCCACATTGTTGTTATGCGCATTTTGTTCAGGGAGAGAGGGGCAAGTATGTGTATGTATGCACGAACAGCTAGTATCAAGTCCCTATGTTATTGGGGACCCCAGCCTGTTAACGCTCCAGAATATTAATCTAGTGACCTCACCTATGTACCTGGTACCTTTGCATTAGCTTAAAAGAGAGCCACCATATCCAAATGTGAGCTAGCACAGGCCCTGACAGAGATGGACATCCCACACAGCCCCAAAAAGACACACACCACACCACACCACTATACCACACAGGACACCACACATGTAAAAAAGTGTGAAATACAAATAGAATTCCACCAAATTCTACTAATTGCACTGTGTCATTAACAGCTTGTATGTTGTACAGGATCATGGGGGCTGAGTCCTGGTTTTTGTGTTCCATAGAGTGGAAAGAGGAAGCTTTCACAGCAAGCAGATGAAGAGGAGTATCTATAAAAGTTTGCAAGGAAACAGTTTCAATGTTTTCTCCATCCCTTTATGTGCAAGCTTCAGATTCCAGGAAAGTGTAAGAGAGGTCAGCAGGGCTGCATTTTCTCTGAAAATCTGGGTAGTCATTTTTTTAACTGTTAAGTGTTACGTAAGCTCCTATTTAAATCACTAATAGTGATTAGTTAACCTGGTTTGAGGGTTAGTTTAAACATGAAATATATGTTCGGTGTGGAGTTTTGAAAACCAAACAAAATTGTAACATGTAAAGCATGAGAATAATTGCTGTGCTGCATTTCAGTCTTCTGAGCTGCAAGAGCAGGGTTTCCCCCTACCTCTTCTCTACTGTTTGGTGTTGCAAATAAATCCCGTGATCTTGCAACAAAGTGGTTCTCAGACTCAACCAGTGCCTTCAGTCTTCATTGGGCCCAAGTAGCCATAGGTCAGTAGGTGGCAGCAGTTAGCTGGCTACACACACACGCGCGCGCATGTGTAGAATGGGTGCTTATGTTAGAGCTAGTTGGCTTTCTAGAAACTAAGGTCCAGCTCACTTCCACTCACTAAGACAAATACATCACTGGCTTTTCAATATGCCTCATTTGCACACCCCAGTCTCAGACTTTTTAAAATTATTTTTAATAAACAATTAAATCTTACAGCTAAGGATAATGAACAATTAACACCAACAGGTCAGGAACGCAAAACAAAATCAATCGGCCAATGAAGGGCTCATCACTTTGCAATTGAAAGGAGCAAAACAAAATATTTAACTTTCTTTGGAAATATTTTTCTTTCAAATTTCATGATTTTACCCACATGTCCCGTTCAGCGTCCCATGCCTCAGCACCTATACATGCACTGAGGAGCAGGGAGAGGGATAGAGAGTTTGTAGTGACAGTACAAGCTCTGTGAAAGTGACACAGGACCAGGAAAGATTTTTCTTTTTATTTCATCATTTTTATCCTCACGTCAAAAATTCCTTTCAGAGTCCCCCTATACCCCTCGCGTTCACATGCCAGGCATAGGTGGACTGAAAGTGATTTTTTGCACTTTGCAGACACACATGCACACTTCTGACTCTCTCTTTCTGCTCCCCCCATCTCAGGGTAGACTGAGCAGGGAGAAAACAATCACAGCCGTATGCTTATCTTTTGCTGAGAACTTGCCTGAAACGAGAACCAAAAATAAAAATAAATTAAATGACTGGCAAGCATGCTTAGAGCGAGGCTTACATTTCCACTTCTCTACCTCCTGCCTCTCCTCAGACTACCCTACTGTCACAATGATCCCCTCCCACATGTTTCCCTGCTCAGCCCAGAGTCTGGAATGAGACTCAGTCGGGGCACTATGAAGACCGAGTCTCTCTTCCAGAAAGAAGCCACCGTCCTCTGAGGCTCAGAGCTGTCACCACATCTGCCTAACAGAGCTTCACAGCACTGCAAGAATTTCTCCAGAGTGCTGGAAAGCACGCAGCTAACAAGCAGGCCGGTGCAGTAACCTGTGCATTTCAGTGCAGTATCTTAACTCACAGGTTACATTTTTTTAAAACTCTTGTTGCAGTAAGCTAATGCTATGCTAATGCATAAGGAAATAAAATGTGCAGATATCCGATTAAAATGTGTGTTCAGCACAGGCTGAAAAGCAGTTTTTACTGCTTTTCTGTGCACTTTCCCGGTGCAGAGAAAAATTAATGCCTACCTTTGGGTAGGCGCTAAATTCTGAAAGCAAAATGTGCGGCTTGGCTGCACATTTTACTTTCTGAATCGCATGGGCATAACTAATAGGGCCATCAACATGCATTTGCATGTTGCGGGCGCTATTAGTTTCGGGTTGGGTTGGACGCGCGTTTTTGGCGCGCTATTACCCCTTACTGAATAAGGGGTAAAGCTAGCACGTCGAAAACGTAATTCCAAATGCGGGTTAACAGTGCGCTCTGCCGGAGCGCACTGTACTGTATCGGCCCGACAGTAACCACATGTGCTACTGTCGTGATTCTGTTAGCATTCATGGGGGGCAGAACATAAGAACATAAGATTCGCTATACTGGGTCAGACCAAGGGTTCATCAAGCCCAGTGTCCTGTGTCCAACAGTGGCCAAGCCAGGTCACAAATACTTGGCAAGTACCCAAACAATAAGGGGTAGATTTTCAAGGACTCGCACGCGGTTCCTGGCAGGCGCATATGGATGAGCCGATTTTATAAAATGCGCGTGCCGGTGCGTGCATGTTATAAAATCGGATGGTCGTGCACACATGTGCACCAGATTTTAAAATCCATGCACACGTGTGGGTGGCATGCACGGGGGGGGGGGGGGCAAATTTTCATTAAATACGCACGGCAATGCAATACGGCCTTCCCCAGTTCCCACCCAGTCTGCTCCAATTAAGGAACGGACTGGGAGGGAACCTCCCTACCCCCTACCAATACTTTCTCCCTCTTCCCCTCTTCTCCCCACCCCCAAAACCTAACCTACCTTTCCCTAAATTTTTTATTTTATTACTTACTGCTCCTCCGGAACAGAAGCAAGTTACGCGCACCAGCCGGCTGCCGGCAAGCACTTCCCAGGAACAGCGGCTAATGGCCGCTGTCCCAGCTGGCCTCTGTCGTGCCCCACTCCTCCCTGCCCAGTTCACGCCCCCGGACCACCCCTTTTTCAGGGCCCTGCATTTGTATACATATCGGGATTTAAGCGCATGGCTGAGCCCTTTTGAAAATGTGTGCGGCGCACACAGGTACCAGCCACGTGTGTAAAAACCGATTTTTACACGCACAGCCCTTTGAAAATGTGCTCGTAAATGACTAGATCCCAGGCTACTAACCCTTATTGATTAATAGCAGTTTATGGACTTCTGCTCTAGGAATTATGCAAACCTTTTGTAAACCCAGTTACACTAACTGCCGTAACCACATCCTCTGGCAATAAATTCCAGAGATTAATTATGCATTGAGTGAAAAAGAATTTTCTCTACTTTGTTTTAAATGAGCTACTTGCTAACTTCATGGCGTGCCCCTTAGTCCTTGTATTATCAGAAAAAATAAATAACTGATTCACATTTACCCGTTCAAGTCCTTTCATGATTTTGTAGACCTCTATCATCTTCCCCCTCAGCCATCTCTTCTCCAAGCTGAACAGCCCAAACCTCTTTAGCCTTTCCTCATAGGGGAGCCATTCCATCCCCTTTATCATTTTGGTCGTCCTTCTCTGTACTTTCTCTAATGCAGCTATATCTTTGTTGAGATGTGGTGACCAGAATTGTACACAGTATTCAAGGTGCAGTCTCACCATGAAGCAATACAGAGGCATTATGACATCCATCATTTTATTTGCCATTCCCTTCCTAATAATTCCTAACATTCTGTTTGCTTTTTTGACCGCCACAGCACACTCAGCCTACGATTTCAAAGTATTATCCACCATGATGCCTAGATCTTTTTACTGGGTGGTAGCCCCTTCTATGGAACCTAACATCGTGTAACTACAGCAAGTGTTAATTTTCCCTATATGCATCACCTTGCACTTGTCCACATTAAATTTAATTTGCCATTTGGATGCCCAATCTTCCAGCCTCACAAGGTCCTCCTGCAGTTTATCACAATCCACTTGAGATTTAACTACTCTGCATAATTTTGTGTCATCCACAAATTTAAGCACATCTCTCATAGTGCCCCTTTCCAGATCATTTATAAATATATTAAAAAGCACCAGTCCTAGTAAAGATCCCTGAGGCACTTCACTGTTTTACCTTTTTCCATTGTGAAAAGTGACTATTTAATACTACTCTCTGTTTCCTGTCTTTTAACCAGTTTGCAATCCACAAAAGGACATCGCTTCCTATCCCAATACTTTTTCATTTTTTTAGAAGCCTCTCATGAGGGATTTTGTCGAACGCCTTCTGAAAATCCAAATACACCACATCTACCAGTTCACCTTTGTGGACATGTTTATTCACCCCTTCATTAAAATGTAGGAGATTTGTGAGGCAAAACTTCCCTTGGGTAAATCCATGCTGGCTGTGTCCCATTAAACCATGTCTATCTAAATGTTTTGTGATTTATTCTTTATAACAGTTTCCACAATTTTTCCCAGCACTGAAGTCAGGCTCACCGATTTATAGTTTCACAGATCTCCCCTAGAGCCCTTTTTAAATATCAGGGTTACAGTGGCCACTCTCCAGCCTTCAGGTACAATGGACAATTTTAATGATAGGTTACAAATTTTTACTAATAGATCTGAAATTTCATTTTTGAGTTCCTTCAGAACCCTGGGGTGTATACGATTCAGTCTAGGTGATTTACTACTCTTCAGTTTGTCAATCTGGCCTATTACATCTTCCAGTGATTTGGTTCAGTTCACCTGAATCATCACCCTTGAAAACCATCTCCGGAATGGGTATCTACCCAACATCCTCTTCAGTAAACACTATTACAGAGGAGAGGTGGTGGTGGTGGTGTCTGGGGCTTGTGTATTAAAGGTTTTTTTTTTTCAGTTTCTGTGGGTTGGAAGAGGAAGTGGAAGCTTATCATATCTGGCCCTCTCGCAGTGAAAGATTATGGTGGTGTGGAGTGACTGGGCTTGGGGGGAGGGGGAGTAGTGAAAAAGCATAGCAAATCTGGCCCTTTTTTTTGCTTGGATTTTAGCCTGCACTTCCAATTAATCTTTGTACTGATTTTCAAGGATTTTTGCAGGCATTTGTTCCGTTCTTGAAGTAGACTAAAGATAAAAGATTTTATGGAGTTTGCCCTTCAGCACAGTGAAACAGCACTGGTTTTGGTGTCAGCTTCGTGGGGAGACCTCACCCGGGCAAAGGAGAGAAGGAAAGGAAAGGCTGCCTCAAAAACAGCGCTGGAAACTTAACTCCATCTCTAACCCAGGAGTTAAGTTTCCAGCACATGGAAAACCTGGGTTAGGGCCAGTGCACCTCTAGGCATTGGGAAGTACTGCTTAATAGGGATGTGAATCGTTTTTCGACGATTAAAATTATCGTCCGATAATTTTAATATCGTCTTAAACCGTTATGGAACACAATACAATAGAGATTCTAACGATTTATCGTTATAAATCGTTAGAATCGTGAGCCGGCACACTAAAACCCCCTAAAACCCACCCCGACCCTTTAAATTAAATCTCCCACCCTCCCGAACCCCCCCCAAATGACTTAAATAACCTGGGTGTCCAGCGGCGGTCCGGAACGGCAGCGGTCTGGAACGGGCTCCTGCTATTGAATCTTGTTGTCTTCAGCCGGCGCCATTTTCCAAAATGGCGCCGAAAAATGGCGGCGGCCATAGAACAACACGATTCCACGGCAGGAGGTCTTTCCGGACCCCCGCTGGACTTTTGGCAAGTCTTGTGGGGGTCAGGAGGCCCCCCCCAAGCTGGCCAAAAGTTCCTGGAGGTCCAGCGGGGGTCAGGGAGCGATTTCCCGCCGCGAATCGTTTTCCGTACGGAAAATGGCGCGGCAGGAGATCGACTGCAGGAGGTCGTTCAGCGAGGGTTCCGGCGCCTCGCTGAACGACCTCCTGCAGTTGATCTCCTGCCGGCGCCATTTTCCGTACGGAAAACGATTCGCGGCGGGAAATCGCTCCCTGACCCCCGCTGGACCTCCAGGAACTTTTGGCCAGCTTGGGGGGGGCCTCCTGACCCCCACAAGACTTGCCAAAAGTCCAGCAGGGGTCCGGAAGGACCTCCTGCCGTGGAATCGTGTTGTTCTATGGCCGCCGCCATTTTTCGGCGCCATTTTGGAAAATGGCGCCGGCTGAAGACAACAAGATTCAATAGCAGGAGCCCGTTCCGGACCGCTGCCGTTCCGGACCGCCGCTGGACACCCAGGTTATTTAAGTCATTTGGGGGGGGTTCGGGAGGGTGGGAGATTTAATTTAAAGGGTCGGGGGTGGGTTTTAGGGGGTTTTAATGTGCCGGCTCACGATTTTACGATTTTTCACGATATTTTACCCCCCCAAACGGCAACAATACGATTCCCTCCCCCTCCCAGCCGAAATCAATCGTTAAGATGATCGAGGACACGATTCACATCTCTACTGCTTAATGCCTTCATTTGCATTGGGCAAGTGGACAAGTGCAAGGTGTTACATATAAGGAAAAATAACCCATGCTATAGTTACACAATGTTAGGTTCCATATTAGGAGCTACCACCCAGGTAAGAGATCTAGGCCTCATAGTGGATAACACATTGAAATCGTCAGCTCAGTGTGCTGCAGCAGTCAAAAAAGCAAACAGAATATTAGGAATTATTATGAAGGGAATAGTTAACAAAACATAAAATGTCATAATGCCTCTGTATCGCACCATGGTGAGACCGTACCTTGATTACTGTATACAATTCTGGTCGCCGCATCTCAAAAAAGATATAATTGCGATGGAGAAGGTACAGAGAATGTTGTGAACCCCGGCCGCTGGAATCCACGGCCAGGTCCTCACCTCTCCTGCTGTCTCTCTTCTTCTGGTCGCGGCATTCCCCGCTCTCCTCCGGGCCGCAGCTGGGCATTCCCGTGGCGTTCTCCCCATAAGGGAGACGCCGCCGAGCTCCTGCCTGAAACCCCGCCCCTTAAGCACGCACGCAAGGGCTCGGTATTTAAAGGAGCTGTGGCCCGGCCCCTAAAGTGACATCAGACGCCACTGGGTATTTAAACCCAGCCAGTACTTCTCCTTCTTTGCCTTAGCAACAGGTCTTCTCCGTTGGAGTGCTAGTTGCTGTTCCTGAGTTCCTGACCTGGTGTTCTTCCAGACCTGTTCCTGCCTTCTTCAGTTCCAGCCCTGCTCCTGCCTTCTTCAGTTCCAGCCCTGCTCCGCTCCTGAGTTCCTGATCCTGCTTCCTTCTTGGATTTCTTCTTCTGGTTTGACCTCTGCTTGGATAATGGTTCGCCTTCTTCTGCTGCCTGCTCCAACTCCTGGTTTGTCCTTCATCTCCGCTTGTCTTCAGCCAGCTTCAACCTCTTGCCTGAATATCCGTCTTGCTCCATTGCCGCCTGCCATGACCTCTGGACTGCCTCTGTTATTGCCACTTTGCTGCCTGCCACGACCCGGACTGTACTTGACCTTCTCTGTGCCAGGGGACCCTCGCCTAAGTCTTGACAGCCCTGGAACCCAAGGGCTCAACCTGCGGGGAACGAGGGCTGGTTAAGGTAAAGGTCCTTTCTGGTCTCCTGGTGCAGCACCGCCTACTGGTTACATCTCCGCTGCAGGCCTTCCTCCAGCGGCTATCCACCACACTATAGCCGGACCAAGGGCTCACGTCCACAACAGTTTGCTAAGGCCATGGACCCGGCAGACATATCTGGTCTTCAAGCCATTCCCGGCATGGCTCAGCGTTTACAGCAGCAGCAACACTGCTTAGATGTCTTGGTGGCCACCGTAGAGAGGTTAGCTAATCTTCTGGACACTACTCCTCCTGTAGCTACTCTGCCTTCACTTCCGACTCCTGTCCCTGGGCCAGCTGCATCGCTACACCTACCAGTGCCGCCGCGATATACAGGGGACCCAAAGCAGTGTAGGGGTTTTTTTAACCATTGCTTCATGAGGTTTGCCCTACAACCTGCACAATTCCCATCGGATCAGATTAAGACAATGTACATTCTATCCCTCTTGGATGGGCGAGCTCTAACCTGGGCCTCGCCGCTCTGGGAATGGGGTGATTCCTTGCTGGGGGATATGCAGCAGTTTATTCACGCGTTCAAGACTGTATTTGATGAACCTGCTCGGCAATCCACAGCCGCTGCCAAACTCTTGCATCTTCGCCAGGGCTCCCATCTTCTAGTTCATTATGCGGTGGAATTCCCCACCCTAGCATCGGAGCTGGGTTGGCGAGAAGATAGCCTGCGGAGCATTTTCTTGGAGAACTTATCGCCCTGAATAAAGGATGAACTCGCCGCTCAGGATCTCCCAGAGGACATTGAGACTCTAATAGACCTTGCAGGTCAGATTGACCACCGGCTTCAGCAACAGGCTTGGGAAGTCAAGCCTGCTAGAAGACCGGTCTCCCCAGTGCCTTCCTTCTCACATCCTCTGGTTCCATCTACTGAGTCTTTGACCAGTTGTGGTGAGGAACCTATGCAGCTGGATCGCAGCCCTTTGACCCCAGAAGAGAGGAAACGCTGCCGTTCTCCAGGTCTCTGTTTATACTGTGGAGGTAAGGGTCACCTGCTGACCTAATGCAGGGAGCGGCCAGAAAACTCCAGGGCCTATGTGTCATCGGGGAGTTGACCCTAGGCTGCATAAACCAAAACCGAGGTGATTTGTAACTTGTTACATGAATATCGGTATATAAAAGTGCCAAATAAATAAATAAATAAACCCTGCTCCTCAATGTACCGTTCCAGTTACTCTTGAATATCCTGGGGGAACATTCACCACCCTAGCCTTCCTTGACTCTGGGGACGGAGGGAACTTTAACCTTGCGGACCTTGTACAACTACAGCTCTCTGTACTACCTCGCAAGCTGCCACTATGAATTTCGTCCATCCATGGTACATTACTTCCAGGGTGTGTTTCTGCTACCACGACTCCTGTAACCCTTCACACTGGAGTGCTTCCCACAGAAGAAATTTCATTTCTGGTCTTGGAGAAAGCCATCCACCCTATTGTCTTGGGCTTGCCATGGCTTCAGAAGCATTCACCTGTCATTCAGTGAGACATCCTTCAGATAGTGGCCTGGAGTCCGCATTGCTTCTCAACCTGTTTACCGAAGATACCATGACCTAGCGTACCTCTGCTGGCCACTTCCCTCGCATTACCCATACAATACTCTGAGTATATGGACATATTTTCCAAAGAGATGGCCGAACTTCTTCCGGAGCACCGCCCATTTGATTGCGCCATAGACTTACTACCAGGCACTATGCTACCTCAAGGGCGAGTGCATCCGTTGTCTCTCCCAGAGACTCAAGCTATGTCCAGCTATATCAAAGAGAATTTGGATTGTGGTTTCATTCGTCCCTCTAATTTACCAGCAGGAGCCGGCTTCTTTTTTGTCGCAAAGAAGGATGGCTCCCTTAGACCCTGCAGAGACTACAGAGGGCTCAACGCTATCACCCACCATGACAGATATCCATTACCATTCATCCCGAAACTCTTGAACCGACTACAGGAAGCTAAGGTTTTCACCAAACTCAATCTCCGAGGGGCCTACAATCTCGTACGAATTTGCCAAGGAGACGAGTGGAAAACTGCTTTCAACACTCGTGACGGGCATTACGAGTATCTTGTTATGCCTTGGCTTGTATAATGCCCCTGCGGTTTTCCAAAACCTGATGAACGAGGTACTACGGGACATGCTCCATTCTTCTGTCATCATTTATTTGGATGATGTATTGATATACTCGAAAGACCTCGCTACACATCAACAGCAAGTTAAGCAAGTGTTACAATAGCTTCGAGACAACCGTTTGTTCACCAAGTTGGAAGAATGCCTGTTCAAACAAGAATCTCTACCTTTCTTGGGATATATAGTATCCTCGACTGGGTTCCATATGGACCCCGAGAAAGTATCTGCCATTAAGGATTGGCCCCAACCTGTGGAGATCAAGGCTCTCCAGTGATTCCTCGGGTTCGCAAATTTCTACAGACAATTCATACCGCACTATTCTTAGAGGGTGGCTCCCCTCACAGCCCTCACAAGGAAAGGAGCAAACGCTAAAGATTGGCCCTTGGCGGCATGTCAGGCTTTCAAGGATTTGAAGAAAGCCTTTCTGTTGGACACTTGCCTACATCACCCAGACCCCCAAAGACCCTTCATAGTGGAAGTGGATGCGTCGGGCCTAGCTGTGGGAGCGGTCCTCAGCCAAATTTCCAGCAAGAGCAAGCTACACCCTTGCTTATACTTCTCTCGGAAGTTCTCTGCCACTGGGAAAAACTATGGTATAAGCGATAAGGAACTCTTGGCCATAAAATTGGCATTTGAGGAGTGGCGTCAGTGGTTGGAGGGGGCCCAGCATCCAATAGTAGTGTATAGAAATGAATGTGTTTTTTTGTTTGTTTTTTTTAAATGGAGTTGTCAACTGCATATTAACAAACTCCAGACTACTGTTAATTGGAATAAATATATCAAAACATCATTGGTTAGCTAAGATCAGAAATATTTTTTTAAAGTTTACAGGGTTGGGTTCCAGAGTATTTCAAGGAATATTGATTCTAGCCTCAGTTCCTGGCTTGAGCAGGTGTCTAAGGTAAACTGGAAAGGGCTGAGGCTGCTGCTTCTCACTGCTTTCCAGGGCCTGAAACATTGGGGCTTCAGGTGAGGGAGGCTGAGCCTCTCTGTCTCTCTCCCTTCTCCATGCTAGCCCTCCATCCGCACTGGTTAGAGCAGAAGATGGTAATGGCAGCAGCACAGGAATGCAGCAAATATGAGAACTCAAGGTCCTACCACTACTCCTCTTCCATGGCTCGTATTCCTGGAAGAAAAGTCCATAAACCATTATTAAGGTGGACTTGGGGAAATCCATGGCTTATCCCTGGGATAAGCAGCATGCTACCTATCTACCCCAGATACTTGTGATGGGATTGGCCACTGTTGGAAACAGGATACTGGACTTGATGGAACTTTGTTCTGACTCAGTATGGCAAGTCTTATGTTCTTTAAAAAAAAAAAAAAAAAAAAAAGAAACACACAAGGCAACAGGAGCACTGAGATGGCCAAATGCATGCATTTCTGCTTCAATCCCATACCAGTTCTCCTCCTCCAGTCCTCTCTAATTTCAGTGTGACTGCTTCCATTGTACTTATGGACCTTGAAGAGAACAAATAATGAGTAGAGTATAGCAGAGGGGATTAAGGGGGAGGGGTAAAGGGAGGGGAGGAAAGGTGAAAGGATGGAGGAAAAAAGCACAAGGATGGAGAAGTTGAGTTGGAAGATAAATGGGGTGAGCATAAAAGGAGGGGAGATATGGGAGAGATAAAGTGATTAATTTTGAGATCTGGAAGAGGTGTAGATTTATTTATTTAGATTTTTAAATATCACTTTTCAGCACTTGAAAGTGTACATCACAGCAGATTACATTCAGGTACTGTAGGTATTTCCCTATCCCCACAGGGCTTACAATCTCATTTTGTACCCAAGGCAATGGAGGGTAAAGTGACTTGCCCAAGGTCACAAACAGCGACAGCGGGATTTGAACCCTGGTTTCCCTGGGTCATAGCCCGCTGCTCTAACCACAAGTGAGATGAAAAAGAGGTAAACTGAAGAGGATGTACAGATGGAGATAGAAGGCGAGACCTAAGTGATTCCCCTCTCCTGGGCATAGGAGCTCATGGGGAAGCTCACGGTCAACAGCAGATTCCATGACCTCTCGGGGTTGCCACACACAAGGGAGAAGATTTAACTCTTCAAGACCTTTAGGGATTTTCCTCACTGGGGCTTTTCTGCTCAACAACCCAGTACAGGTACCAAAAGACCATACTGACTCAAAATAAAAGTTCTTTTCTGCACGGACGGCAGGAATGAACAACTTCCAAAATATTGATATGCAAGACTACCGCACCATACAGCAACACAAAGTCCAAAACAACATAAAAAAAATCTCAGTCACTTTCCAGCAGCAATATACTGCTCTCCCAAGCCAGATGAGAAATTTCAAACACCTCTGCTTCTGGTAACCTCTTCAAGTCTCTTAGGGTTCTCCTTGTTGGATCCCCAGGACCCTTTCCTCCCTGGAAGTACTGGATACCCTTACCATGGGCCCCGGTCTCCTTCACTAGACAGGAATTCTTCTTTTTCCGACACTCCTCTGTAGTGAGAAGGTCCCTCTCCAGGTACTTTCCCTGTGAAAGGAAAGACCCCCACTAGCACTACACCTTGGGGAGGTAGCAGCCTCAGAATGTGGATGGCAATCTGAAGCCTTTCCTGAATCCAGTCTCTTAGGAGCCCCCAACAGTCCCCTACTGCTTCAAATGGGTGCAGGAGTTTTATTAAACCAATGACTCCTCCCTCTGGGGAGTACCACACCTCCTAACACACTCCCACTTACACTGACCTCACTGACAGGGTTAGATCACCGACTCTAAACTGCAAGACTACTACACTAGGAAGGGACAGATTTGGGGGGTCCCCTTACATAAGGGAAATAAAATGAAATAGAAAAGGAGTTGGGAGAAGATAGATAACATTAATGAGAGAAGAAAACATCAGACAATGCAGGTGGAAAATAATGTGTTTTTTGATTCTGAGAGTTGTGAAAGTTTAAATTTAGACACTCTAGAATTTTTCCTGTGCATCTGACTCTATGGAGCAGGGACTGTGTCTCATATATATTTCCACAGCACTCTACACATCTAGTAGTGCTATAGAAATGATAAGTAATAGTAGTATGAAGGTTTATTGAATTTTATTTAAATTATATATACAAAAATTGTGAAGCAGCACTGCTCTTGTTAGCTGAATAGAAAATTTAGTAATAGTGTTTTTGTTTTATTTTCCCTATGTTGGGGTAGGTGAGGCAGTCAGTTTCCCCCCACTATCTCCCTGAGATCAGCAATTCTAACTTGGGTTGTGTATTAACCAGCTTTATGGCTATACTAATTGGTCATACCACCATGAAGAAAAGGTTTATCCATAGTGTAACACAGTGTGAGTGGTTTTTAGCTTGCTGGAGGACAAAATAGATGGGATTCTGGCTATTTTTCTACAGACTTTATTATTTACAGTTGAATTAACCAAAATCTTGCTTACCTTAGCAGTGCTGGAAAAATAAATGCAGTAGTTTACAGATAAGTAGTTTTACCAAAACTCTTGCTTTCTTTTAGTCTTATCTAGGACCCTTTTTTTCTCTGTGGGCCCTAGCATCTTATCCCTCTCCTCAGGGGAAATGCCCTGCAACCAGGATTCCCTTGTGGCTGTCTTAAGGAGGACCAGGTGAAATGCCTGGTCCTGGACTTTTAAGCAGGGTGTAACGCACACTCCTTTACACATACACAGACTGTATCTTGAGGAGTTGAGAAAATTAACTTTAGCACGCCTGTCCTTTCTGCTATGAGTGGTATGAGCAGATGAGAACTAACCTGTAATCCTATGTAGTTCTGTGTAGGTGCTACTACTTAAGTTCCAGGGCTGTACTTCCAGAGGGTGAAAGAGGACATGTCGACTAATACAGTGCTATCACCAATAACACGTGCCACCTCATGCTTTCTTGCTCTTTCTGCCTTGTATTTTTAGCAGAGGATGCACATTTTTTATTTGTCAAAATCAGTAAATATTTTAAAGCTTTTTTTTTTCTAGGTCCTGAATTTGGGTGAATTGAGGTACTAGTGCAGTGATTCTCAACCCTGTCCTGGGGTCCCCCCCAGCCAGTCGGGTTTTCAGGATATCCACAATGAATATGCATGAGAGAAAATTTGCATGTTATGGAGGCAGTGTATGCAAATTTTCTCTCATGCATATTCATTGTGGATATCCTGAAAACCCGACTGACTGGGGGGGTCCCCAGGACAGGGTTGAGAACCACTGTACTAGTGCATAAATGACTGCAATAAATATATAGTGCCAATTGCTCAAACATTTCTTTTGTATCCTTTTGAAAATAAAGTCCTATTGTAGCATGACATGTACAATCGCAATGTTCTGATAGCTTTTACCATTTTCTTAAGTGTATTCAAAGGATACAAAGTGGATGCCTCCTTATCTCTCAGAAAGCACAGATTCAGAAAAAAATAATACATACTTATAAACTACAAATTGTGAATGTCATTTAAATTACTTAAATCAGACCACTGTGTAAGATTTGGAAGATCTGGTTTAAAAAAACAAAACAAAACAAAACACCATTATGGCTTATCTCCCCTTATAATGCAGGGAAAGATAGATAAGCCAGAATGCAATCATAAAACCAAAAGATTGAGTAACGGGTGGGAGGCAATGGTCAACCCAGGAATGGTTCTCATCCCTTAGGGAAGCACCGCAGTTGCTGGGAGCAGACCCAACAAGAGACTGAGAAAAAGGAACACCCGGACAAGACGCTGGAAGGATCAGAGATTCCATCCACACCAGAATCAAGAAAAATAATTTCCATATGGCAGTCTATATTTAGGTTTAGTGTGGTCTTGTAGAAACAAATGTTTAAGTTATTGGAGCCAAAGTAAGAAGCTTTGTTGTGGCTCCACCGACACATTTGGCAATGTGAAAACAGATGAGTAGTAAAGAGTTCTCCAGTCACTCTCTGTCATTTTTGTTACACACATTGATAACTGATTTCCCTCATGTTGAGAAACAGAAGAATCGGGGAGCACTTGCAGAATTTGGAGCATTGATCCAGAAGCATCTTTGGTGGCTACATATTGTGTTGGTCAATGGGGCTTTGCATTGTATATGATTCATGATACCAGTTCTCTGCAAGGCTAAATGAAAAGGCAAGTGATGTGAGGTGAGCCAAGTTTGAAGCCTAGCCCATATTCTCAGGCATCTGCAGGGGTTCAACAGATCATTAAACAACTCTGATGTCCAAATAATTACAATCATAGCAGATATTACAAGAGATTTTTAGCTCTGTATGTGTGTGTCCCTAATAACTTTTGTGTTTGCTGTACTATCCATACCGAATTTTCAGGACATACCGGGGGAGGGGGAGGGGTAAATTTTTTTTCTGATCCATGCATATCCGTAGACTGCAGACACACTCATGTCCTAGAAAGTAGACTTCTTTAGTTCTGGAAGGAACTTATTATCTATCTGTCTGTAGAGAATGCCTTGGACTGATGGCGCTTATTGTTTGTTTATTTATTTAGGTTGATTATTAGAGCATTTTATGGCCATAGAAGAGAAGTACATCTTTACAACTACACGGTTCAGATCTAGGCAGTGGCGTACCGGGGGACCAATGTCCCCTGTTGCCAACGGTGGACCTCATCCCATTGGCGACTGTGCAGGGAAGTGTGCTGTTCTTGTGCTGTGTGCCGGCCAATGTTCTCTCTAAGCTGTGCACATGCATAGCTGCACACAACATTTCTCATAGCCATGCACAGCAGGAAGATCGACGGGCTCATCCCGCCACTGCCCAAAGAAAACAAGACACCTCCAAACCTCCAGGTGCTTCTTCTCCTTCCTGCCTGTACAGCCCCGGAGAAAAACATTGCTGGAGCAGTGCAAGTAGGAAGGAGGCCCGCATGCAAAATTGGAACAGTGTTTGCGGCAGGGCCACTGCGAATCCTAACTCATGACACCCTTACAAGAGGAGACCCACTAGTAGGGCCGCTGTGGATCCCACCTCGTGGCGGCCCAAGAAGATCAGTCCCACCAAGGAGCCCATCCTATGGCGACCCACAGAGAGGAGGCCCTGATGGTGAGAGGGAAGCTAAGGTCCTATAGAGTGTATGTGTGTATGAGAGTGAGTTGAGAGATTGTGTGTGGGAGTGAGAGCCTGTATGTTCAGAGAGACAGCATGTGAGAGCCTCTGTATGTGTGTGAGAGATAGCATGTGAGAGTGAGAGAGCCTGTGTGTGTGTTTGAGAGTGTGAGCCATCATGTGAAAGGAAGAGCCAGTGTGTATGTATGAGTAAGACGGCATGTGAGAGTGAGAGCCTGAGTGTGTATGTGTGTGAGAGAGAGAGACAGCATGTGAGAAAGAGAGCCTTTATTGTTTATTGTTTATGTTTATTATGTGTGTGTGAGAGAGGGAGAGAGAGACAGCGTGTGAGAATGAGAACCTGAGTGTGTGTTTGAAGGAGGAAGGGAAGAAGACATGTGGAGAGAGAAGAAACAGAAAAAAAAGAGACTCTGTAAAAGGCATTGGCAAAAGACCAAGAAAAGGAAAGTGGAAAAAAAAGTCTGTGATCAACCGATTAGAAAATTAAAATTAGACGGCAAAGGTAAAAAAATGTTTTGAATTTTTAGTGATTGGCATATGTTATCTTTGGAAATGTGCAAGAGTAGCACTTTCTCTATGCTGATCTCACGATGTACAAGATCAGCATGGAGAAACTGGAAGCCTCGCAAAGTTTTATTACCATGGGGCCTAAACAGAGGAGGCAGCAGAATGGGCTTCAGTGTCAGTAGCAGCAATCGGCGCCTCCCCAGTAGCCACGTGGCAGCAGTAACAGCGGCAGCAGAGGAATGAGAGAGGCTCCAAGGTTGCTGGCAAAAGAAAGAGGGTCTGCTTTCAGCATGTGCAAGTGTATTATTATTATTATTTATTATTTAAACATTTTTATATACCGGCATTAGTTGTGGACATCATGCCGGTTTACAGTAAAACGGGTTAAGCTTAGAAATTACATTTTAACAGGGAGGTAAAAAAAAAAGTGTATGAATGGGAGTCTAGCTGGGTGTGTCTGTGTGAATGGATGAGTGCCTGCCTGGGGGTGTGTTTGTATGAGAATGGAAGTGTGAGCTGTCTACTGTTTTCTCATTTTTACTGTTTCCTGTAAGTTATTTCCAAGATGGAAAAGAAGATGAAAGGGAAAGCCAAATCCTATCCTTCAGGACCTCCAGCAGCCATACTTGTGGATAGACTCTTCAGCTAACAGTAAGTTTGGGACGGCTCTAGAAAAGATATTTGGAGAGGATGGAGTAGTGGCCCTTCTGAGTTGTGACATTTCCTTCAGCTACATGAAATAGATCCCCCCCCCCCCAACTTTACCTGAGGGCTTCCTTTGCCTTGAAGGTGCAGCGGCAGTATTTCCAGACATGGATGGTAGCAGGACTGCTGCAGCCAGAAGACTCACCAAGGGTTTAACAGGAGAGAGGCTTGAAATGCCAGTTTGCAGTTCAGAACAGCATGGTCTTCCTAACCAGCTTCTCTATAATATGAGCATCAAAGAGAGTCCTGCGCTGAGAGACGTGGGCAAGTTGCAGATCAAATCCCTCTGGGTGGCTCCAGTGAAGTCTCCAAATGCAACAGACGGTAATGGAGTTTACTTGCTCAAGCCTAGTTGATCTTGGAAAGTTCCTGTCACAAGGTTGCTCCAGGCTTCCAATGCTATACTTATTACAGTTAATTTATTTCTACCAAGCAAACTTGAGTCTCTAGAATACAACTCTAGGCATAAGAACTTTACCAGTTAATTTTAAAAGGAACACGCATGCACCCATAAATTTGTATATCGTTGTGCAAGTAAAAATATGCTGCAATTATATATCGTGCGTGCAAGTGCATTTCATTTAAAATCCCCCGCTGCGTGCATGTGTGCACGTAATCTTAAGAGGTGGATCTAGTAAATGTTCCACGCATAATTATGCTAGGGCTTTAGCGGCTTTTAAAACATGCTCTCGCATATGCAGGTGGATTTTAAAACATGCTCACATGAGGGAAAACACAATTTTTAAAATTAGTCTACCAGTTTGTCCAGTTGATATTGAGGTCATCAAGAACCCTCTGGTTCTTCATCCTGAAAATCCCCCACTGGACCACAACTCCTCACACTGTGCCGAAAGCCCTAAAGCTGGAGATCTCCAGACTTGCTCCTTATCAGGACATGCAGTAAAGTTAAGCCAGCATTTTTAAAATTTGGAGTTACGCTCATTAATCTTGGCCCTGCCATGCCAGCCCATACCCAGCCTCTTTTCTTGATGTGTGCTTGTGTATGTACGTGTGTACTTCGTGACTTCCTAAAATTCTCGTTGCTTGTGTACGTATATGGCTGTTTTTGCACAAGAAATGGACTAGATTTTAAAAGCCCTGCATGCGTAAATCCTGTCGGATTTACGCGTGCAGGGCACTCGCGCGCCGGCGCGCCTATTTTGCATAGGCCACCGGCGCGCGCAAAGCCCGGGACGCGCGTAAGTCCCAGGGCTTTGTAAAAGGGGCGGGAGGGGGGGTGTCTGGGGGCGTGTCCGGGGGTCAGGGGGAGGTACGGGGTGGGTCCGGGGGCGTGGCGATGGTTCGGGGCGCGCCGGGAGGGCGGTCCCGAGTCCCCTGGCACTGCGGCCTGTGCCTGGGGATGCCAAGGCGGCAAGCGCAGGTTACACCTGCTTCAAGCAGGTGTAACTTGCACAACAAAAGGTAGGGGGGATTTAGGTAAGGCCGGGGGGTGGGGGGAGATAGGGGAAGGTGGGGGACGCGGAAGGAAAGTTCCCTCCGAGACCGCTCTGATTGCGGAGCGGCCTCGGCGGGAACGGAGGCAGGCTGCGCGGCTCGGCATGCACAGGCTGCCGATTTTGCACAGCCTTGCGCGCGCCGACCCTGGATTTTATAAAATCCGGTGTACTTTTGTTCGTGCGTGCGTACTTTTTTAAGATCTACCTCAATGCTTTTAAAATCTACCTCTAGGAATTTTGAATTTTCCTAGAATGAAATTGATCATGCCCTATGAGGCGCCAAGGTAACAGACCTCACTTGTCACCTAAATAAGATTTTAGATAGTGCTGGGATGAGCTGACTGTCATGGTACATGTGGGAATTAATGGGAGGGAAGGTATGGGAGGAAGGTTCTAGAAGCCAAATTTAGGCTTTTAGGAGGAAAGCTGAAACCCAGAACATCTAAAGTAGCATTGTAAGTTAGTATAGTTATAAGCCTCCATATATTTTCTTTTTGGCCTGATTTTTGTACATCCCTTTTTATATAAATATTAGTAGTTAATTTTTTTTAGGTAGATCATTTAATCTTGTTTATTTCCATTTCTTTCTTTAAATTCTGCTGATTTCTAGCAGAAGGTCTAGTATTCTCCGTCCAGCTGATCTTTCACTTTTATTGTCTATTATCTTACGTTTCCTACTACTTTTCTGCTCTGTGCGATAAAGAAGGAGGAAAAGACTAGTTTTCTTAAGGCAGATGGTAGTTTAGATAACCATCACAAGCTGAATTGTTAATTAGCCAAAGGCTGTGAAAATGTCAGAAGTATACTTCAGTGGTCATCAGCTTATCAAAGATGGACCTATGAAACTGCAAAGACTGCAAAAAAAATCTTCTTGGTCTTCCAAAGTGCTGAATGTGAGATATTAGTAAGTGAACTATGTCAAATCCTTGACATCAGAATCACCAACTATCAGATGGCAAGTAAACTCTGCTGAATTGGAAAAGTTTCAGTATTTTCATGAATACTGCTAGTATGATGTCATGCAATACTTCCATGGATTGAACTGGAAGGTATAAGCAACTAAGACGCAGTTTCTGAAATAACTTTTTACATACTAACCAATTCACTTAACACTTACACAGTTGTGCATAACTTCAGTAATAAGTTACTGTAATACCTGTGCAATAACATCCAGCTGTAAGACAGATTCACAGCACGAGTGACAAGACCAACAGCAATATATGCACACAATTCCTGCAGCATCCATTGCAGCCTCATCATCATCGGAGGCAGAGAGAGAGAGAGAGAGACCCACATGAGAGCATCTGAAGATGTCTGGGAAGAGACAGATAGCTGATAGAAATTCCCAGTTCCAGTTTATAGGTAAGAAATTTCTATGAAGGATGGGATTTGTAAATGTTTTTTTCCTATTTTTAATACAGAGCTGATTACACATTTAAATGGTGATCACAAGGCATTTAAGGTAACAGGCTACCAAAAACTAGCTTATGTTTTCAGGGATAGGTTTGATTTAGACTGGGGGTCGCTGAGATTATAGTACGGTGAATTGTTGTTGGCCAGTGACAACTTTTAAGTCAGACTGAGGTCGCTGAAAATATTATAAAGATGTGTGATGATACAGTACTTCTTGTCTGTTATTATGAAACATATTTTGTTTATTGCCAGGTCGCTTTGTTAATAAATCTGGGTGACTTCTTATCTTTTTCTGCCTAAGAATGTGGGTTTAATTTTGTTGTATTTAGTGTAGGGTGGGGCCCTGAGATAAACAATAAGAAGTTTATCAGGGTAGACTTACACCAAATAAGCTGAGGTGAAGAAATTTCGTTGCTGAATTTAGGATAATTCACCAGGGTTTCTTCCCTAGTAGTTTACAACATTATTAGAAATACTTATCATTCCATACACGGGGCCCCAGAGGCAGGCAAAGCTTTCAAGTCTCGAGTTTAGTTTAGTTTAGCTTATTCAATTTGATGAATATCCTTTCATTTCAAGTTAATCAAAGTGATTTACTATAAAATGGCAGAAAATTTTTAACATAGAAACATAGAAATGACGGCAGAAAAAGACCAATCGGCCCATCCAATCTGCCCAGCAAGTTCCCACTCTTATTTTCCCATACTTATCTGTTTCACCAACCACCAATTTCAGGGCCCTTGTTGGTAACTGTTTGATTCAAGTTTCCTGCCATCCCCTGCCATTGATGCAGAGAGTAATGTTGGAGTTGCATCAAAGGTGAGCATAAGGCTTAATGGTTAAGGGTGGTAACTGCCGCATCAAGCAAGTTACCCCGATGCTTGTTTACCCAGACTGCACAAATCATTGCCTTGTTGGATGTTGTCTGAATGTAAATCCTGTTTTCTACATTTCTCCCTGCCATTGAAGCAGAGAGCAACGCTATATATGCATTCAAAGTGATGTATCACGCTTAATTGGTTTAGGGTAGTAACCGAAGTAATAAGCAAGCTAGCCCCACGCTTATTTGTTTACCCCGATTGTGAAGTTCAGTCCTTGTTGGTTGTTGTCTGAATGCAATTCCTCTTTTCCACATTTCCACCTGCCGTTGAAGCAGAGAGCAACGCTGTATATGCAATCAAAATGATATATCACCGATATGATTTGATATCTTTGTTCAAGAATGTCGGTATAGAAAAATTCGAAATAAATAATAAATAAATATCAGGCTTAATTGGTTTAGGGTAGTAACTGCTGAATTAAGCAAGCTACCCCCACGCTTATTTGTTTATCCAGATTGTGAAGTTCAGTCCTTGTTGGTTGTTGTCTGAATGCAAATTCTCTTTTCCACATTCCCCCTTGCTGTTGAAGCAGAGACCAATGTTGGAGTTCCATTAACCTTGCGAAGGCTAATTGAGTAAGGATAGTAATCACCCGGTAGTAGCTTCCACTCCAGTAATCCACCCCCATGGCTCTTCTCTTCATTCCCATCCTCTAGCCTTTATGGATCCACAGTGTTTATCCCATGCCCCTTTGAAATCCTTCACAGTTTTAGTCTTCCGGAGGAAGACTTTTAAGATCATATTAAATCATAAAACAAATAAGACATAAAAGAACATAAAAACATACCTTTGAATCAATATTTAATTATATAACAAATAACACATAATCTGTACTATGATTAAAACCACAACAGATAAAAGATGCCTAAAATATCTTGTAGTCTGCGATGCTATAGGAGGAAACAAATTGCAAAGTACCAAAAACTCTGGAAAGCAGCCAGATCTTTAGACCTTTTCTGAATTTAGAAAATTATTTTCTATATGCAGTGACAATGGAAAGGTATTCCAAAGAGAGGGAACTAAATAGTAGAAGCTCATTTCCTGTTGCGTCTCTGGCTGCTGGCAGCCTCCCCTCCACCAGAGGACCCCGGTGAGCCTGGCTCCGAACTACTAGCATGGCTTTGGTCCCGGGCCTCTGCCTGTCCTACAGCCTCCACACCATCAGAGGACCTCCATGAGCTCTCGTCCCTCACTGGAAAAGCTCCTCTCTTCTGCCTGCACCACACCCAGACTCCTTCCCTACTTAATCCTGCTTCTCCCATGCCCCAATGCTTCAACATCAAGTTTCCTTGGGCTCCTTGCTCTAGCACTCGGGCCTTGCAGCCTTTCCAGGCATTCTTTGTATTTCCTTGTAGCCTCCGGGCCTTCTGACTCTTGCTTCCTTGAACCTTGTTCCTTGGCCTTGGTCCTTCTGTTTCCTGGTTTCCTTTCCAATCCTGTGGTCTAGGGCCTTCTGTCCTGTCAGGCCTGCCTAAGACTCCCAGGTCTCTTCTGTTTCAAGGCCTCCCTGTTTCCTAGCCTCTGGAGTAGCCCTGAGACTCCTAGGTCTCTCCCTGTTTCTAGGCCTCTCTCTGCCTTGCCCCTTGGGACCTTCCTTGCCTATGCTGCCTTCAGGCATTCTATGTTCCATGTTCTGTGTAGTACTTGTCCCAGTTTGTCCTGTCTTGTCTTAGTCTGTTTTGCCTCAGCTCCAGTGTTCCAGTTCCACGCTTATCTGTACCCAGCTCCAGTCTGTTCCTGTTGTTCAGTGCACTCCTACCTGCATTCAGTTCCACTCTTACCTGCACACTGTTCCTGTGTTCCAGTTCCACCCTTACTAGCACTTAGCTCCAGTGTTCCAGTTTCACGCTTACCTGCATCCAGCTCCACGCTTACTTTCACTCTGTTCCTGTGTTCCAGTTCCAACCTTACCAGCACTCAGCTCCAGTGTTCCAGTTTCACGCTTACCTGCATCCAGTTCCACGCTTACTTTCACTCTGTTCCTGTGTTCCAGTTCCACTCTTACCAGCACTCAGCTCCGTGTTTCAGTTTAACGCTTTCCTGCATCCAGCTCCACGCTTACTTTCACTCTGTTCTAGGGATGTGAATCGTGTCCTCGATCGTCTTAACGATCGATTTCGGCTGGGAGGGGGAGGGAATCGTATTGTTGCCGTTTGGGGGGGTAAAATATCGTGAAAAATCTAAAAATCTAAAAATCGCAAAACCGGCACATTAAAACCCCCTAAAACCCACCCCCGACCCTTTAAATTAAATCCCCCACCCTCCCGAACCCCACCCAAATGAGTTAAATAACCTGCGGGTCCAGCGGCGGTCCGGAACGGCAGCGGTCCGGAACGGGCTCCTGCTCCTGAATCTTGTTGTCTTCAGCCGGCGCCATTTTCCAAAATGGCGCCGAAAAATGGCGGCGGCCATAGACGAACACGATTGGACGGCAGGAGGTCCTTCCGGACCCCCGCTGGACTTTTGGCAAGTCTCGTGGGGGTCAGGAGGCTCCCCACAAGCTGGCCAAAAGTTCCTGGAGGTCCAGCGGGGGTCAGGGAGCGATTTCCCGCCGCGAATCGTTTTCGTACGGAAAATGGCGCCGGCCATACGCGTATGGCCGGCGCCATTTTCCGTATGGAAAATGGCGCCGGCAGGAGATCGACTGCAGGAGGTCGTTCAGCGAGGGTTCCGGCGCTTCGCTGAACAACCTCCTGCAGTTGATCTCCTGCCGGCGCCATTTTCCATACGAAAACGATTCGCGGCGGGAAATCGCTCCCTGACCCCCGCTGGACCTCCAGGAACTTTTGGCCAGCTTGTGGGGGGCCTCCTGACCCCCACGAGACTTGCCAAAAGTCCAGCGGGGGTCCGGAAGGACCTCCTGCCGTCCAATCGTGTTCGTCTATGGCTGCCGCCATTTTTCGGCGCCATTTTGGAAAATGGCGCCGGCTGAAGACAACAAGATTCAGGAGCAGGAGCCCGTTCCGGACCGCTGCCGTTCCGGACCGCCGCTGGACCCGCAGGTTATTTAACTCATTTGGGGGGGGTTCGGGAGGGTGGGGGATTTAATTTAAAGGGTCGGGGGTGGGTTTTAGGGGGTTTTAGTGTGCCGGCTCACGATTCTAACGATTTATAACGATAAATCGTTAGAATCTCTATTGTATTGTGTTCCATAACGGTTTAAGACGATATTAAAATTATCGGACGATAATTTTAATCGTCCTAAAACGATTCACATCCCTACTCTGTTCTTGTGTTCCAGTTCCAACCTTACCAGCACTCAGCTCCAGTGTTTGAGCCTGCACTTCACTCCAGAACTCCATTCCAGCCTGCACCTCATTCCAGAGCACCATTGCAGCTTCACTTCGTTCCTGAGCTCCAGCATAGTCTGCTCTTGTTCCTGTTCCAGCCTCACCGGACCACCCACGTTTAGCTCCAGGCTTGGCCACCTATGCCACTCCTGGAGGTGGTGTTCACCACATCCTTGCAACAGCCCAAACCCACAACAGTTCTCTAGTTCATTCTAAGCATATCTCTTTTGGAGACGGCAATCTTAAAAGTTCAGACTATGAAGAATGCAATGCTCTGATAGACTCAAGAGATTAGCTAAATATGGGAGATTTCCCCACTGAAAGGCTTTGAAAGCAAGACATCCAATCAATATATATATTTGAGCTCTGCGAATGCGCAGAAGAGAGCAGCTTAGATTGCGCGGAAAAGAGAGCTCTGACCAATGTGCCGTGAATGCGCAGAAGACGTAGTATATAAACGTGTACTGTAGACATCAACTCTAATTTTCTTCTTCGGCTCTTCCATTACACTTTTCCAAACAAACATCTCACCCGTTTTAACGGGCTCAACGGCTTGTTTTAAACATAATTTGATAGGAGACAGGGAGCTAGTGAAGTTCCTGTAAAAGAGGACTGATGTGAACAAATATTTTTTCCCCAAAATGTATTTGGCTGTGGTATTTTGCACTAACTGGAGTTTATATGTTAGGTTTTCTGAAAGACCATGATATAAAGAGTTGAAGTAATCTAACAGACTTAGAATGAATGAGTAGCTGAGAGTTTTTTAATTGTGCACTTCCAGAAATGTTTTAAGATATTTGAATAATCTTAGAAAATAGTAAGATCGCTTCACTAGGGTAGGGACTTAGGAAGTAAAGCTGAGTGCAGAGTCAAACTTTACTCCTGGTGCAGAGGTACAGTCCTTAAGCTGAGTGCTAGAGCCAGCCATCGGAGGCAAAAGAAGAAGCTGAGAATCTCCATGTCTAATGAACTTTATGGCTTTTGACCTTTTGGGATTCATGATTAATTTAAAAGACTAGAGCCAGTTGGCAATCTTAAGTCAAACACTTTTTGACGTCGGATAAAGAAACTAAAGACTTTGGATCTAAATAGGCTACTATTTGAATAACAACAATGTAAAAATAATAATTGTACCCAAGCTTTGTACTAAAGCAGCCAAAGGTCAGAGATGTAAATCGAAAAGGATGGGCGATAATACTGAGCCCTGTGGAACAGCACAAGTGAAGGGGCAGGCTTGTGAAGATCCAGAATTCCAATCAAACTGGAAATTCGATCAGTGAGGAAAGATTTGAACCAGTCAAGGACAAAATCACATCCTCCAAGATCAATTAAACATGTAATCAGTAACTAATGATTGACAGTGTCAAATGCAGCCGCCATTACTCCTGGGGGAATTCTACGCACAAAAACTTAAAATTCTGCAAAATTCTGCAAGCTTTATATTGGTCAAAATAACACAATTTACATGACAGTCTTTAAGTAATTACATTTTTAATTAATACAGAAACAAGTTATTACTTAAAGATGCAGACTTTTAAATATTTTGAGCAGAATTTCCCTAGAAATTCACTGTAAGAGTGTCCCTTCCACTCGCTCTCCCTACTCCCCTGGCCACTTTGCCCTCTCAGCCCCGAACTGCCAGTATCTCTCCCCTCCACTTCTAGGTTCAACCTCTTCCACTCTATGCCAGTCCCAGAGTTTGATCCCGTTGTCAGAACTGCCCCTCTGCCCATCCCTCTCTCACACACATGCTCCCTCTCTCTAATACACATACACACACCCTCATACAGGCTCCCTCACTCTCTCGCACACACACACACATCCCTCATACAGGGCCCTCTTTCTTGCATACACACCCACACAAGCTCCCTTTCTCTCTCACACATACATCCTCACACAGGCTACCTATGTCTCTCTCTCACGCACCCCTTCACACATGTTCTGTCTCACACATATACAATCCCTTCACACAAACTAGCACCCTCAGATACACACAATCCTTTTTTCATTCACACGAGCTCCCAATCTCTCACACACATACACACTCCTTCACAATCTCCTAATATAGGCTCCCTCTCTCTGAAGCCCACACTCAAGCATCCCCCCCTTACCTCCCATGCTCTCTCTCACACTCTCCTGCTCGCTCTCACCCTCCCATCCCCCACACCCCCTCCCCTCTCTCACATCCATTCTCTCTCACTGGGCCTTTATCTTCGCTGCTAGCAGAGCACGCTCTGTTCGCAGCACACGGGGGCCTTCCATCTTCACTGCAAACGGAGCGCATCCCGCAGCATACACGGGTCTTTGTCTTTGCGTGCTCCGTTCACAGCATGCCGGGGTCTCCTCTGCTATTTTCTGTACAGAATTTGGCAATTCTGCGCAGAAAATGGCAATTCTGTGCTGGTGGGGGGGGGGGGGGGGGGGAATTCTGCGCTCCACATTAGCGAAGAATCCCCCCAGGACTACCGCCATATCTAAAGGGACAACAAGTACTGCTTTCCCCCTGTCAAAATTTAGGTTCACTTCAGAAAGGAGTGAAATGATTTTTTTATAAATACGGTAAATTAGAAATTGGCCTGTAGTTCTCTGGAAGGGTAGGATCAATATGAGACTTCTTTAGCACAGGATGGATTTTAGCAACTTTCAGCTCAAGTGGTAAAAGTTGAAGTGTAAGACTTGCGTTGATAATACGAGCCAAAGAGGAAAAGAGATTGAGATGTCTTAACAGCTTAAATGATAAAGGATCCAGGGGAAAAGAGGAACATTTAATTTGTTTCAACACTAATGGAAAATTATTAAATGCTGCAAATTTACTAAATAGAACAATGGAATTAGTTGAAAAAGGAGTTTCAGAAAGCACAACTGATTTCGAAGGAGAATCGGTGAAAAAATCCGCTCGTATAGTCTTAATTTTATTCACAAAGGTGGAAGCAAACTCTAGTGTGATCTTCACCACATGAGATTCAGAAAGTGATTGTAGTCTTGTGATGCAAAGCTGAAAAGGCATTTAGGACAGTTTTCTGCCTTTCTAAGGGTATTTGTACAATAGGCTCTCTTTGCTTTCTTTACTTCTAATAAATAATGTATTTGTCTGCCTGATCATCTTCTCTGGATTTAGTGTGGTACCATTTCTCTAACTGTCTGGATTGTTGCTTTAGTGTTCGAAGACAGATATGATACCAAACATCTCTCTGAGTTTTCAGAGTTTGGTAAGTCAAGGGGGCATCTTTAAGTTCTTTATTCCAGAGTGAAATCTGGCTGGCTAAGGGCAAATCACTGACATTTATGGGAAAGTTAATATTGTTAGCTAATACTATATCTACATTTTTTAGTCCTTCTAAAAACTTTAACTTTTTCTGATATAGAAGGGAAAAGGGCCATTGAATGATCAGTCTAAACAAGTGGTACTGACTCATGGACTGTTCAATAAGGTCAAACTAGGAGCAGTAAAAATCAAATTGAGGGCATCACCCTACTTATCAATAGCACAATGGATCAACTGAGTAAGCTCTAAGTCTATCATAGCAGAAAAAAATCTTTGATTCAACCAGTTTGGAAGGTTCGTATGCATGTAAGTTAAAATCACCAAGTAATAACAAGCATGAACTCGTAACAGAGCATACAATAATGATTCCAATTAAATTGTGTAGGATGGCATTAGCAATGGGAGGAGGCAGCGAGTCTAGAAACAAGTTACATTTAAAATTTAGATTTAATTGGGGATGAAGACACTTGATGGAGGGCTGGGCAGAAAAAGATAGTTCTTTTATATTCAGTGCAGATTGAAAAACTGTTGCCACACCACAACTTTTTCTCCCAGATCTAGGCTTATAAAAAAAAAAGAAAGCAGTCATTTGAGGGACAAGCCTGCACCAGGCAAGACTCATCTTCTGGCTTATCCAGTTATAAACATAAGAAGAGCATGAGCAAGAATGGGATCTAAGATCAAGGGAAAATGGCTTGAAACAGAATGAGCATTAAGCAAGGCACATCTGAGAGATGAGGAATGCCGATTGTTATTGGATATAAGATTAATAAGAGCAAAAGAAAGAGGAATCTTTTGCAGTATCCTCTATCTTCTAATTGTTTTATTAACACCTTTTCCAACCGTTCCATACCTCCCCATACCTTGGCACGTAGGGATGGAATTAAAATCCAGTATGATAAAAAGGAAACATGGAGTAGATTGAAGCCAAATACAATAAGATAAAAGAATGAAAACCAATATGAAAGAGACAACAAGTGATATTGAATATCCTGGATAAATCAGAAGCATACAAAAATGCACAAAGAACACATGAAGGAGCACACAAAGGAACTTGCTCTTTGGTTGTGCTCCTTTGTGCGTGACACAGAGGCGTGCACCACTCCGGCATGCGGTGCCTCTGGCAGTGGTACGGTTCTTAAAAGGGGTCAGCTCCTGACATCAGCAGGTGGATGGGCCGAGCCAGTAACAGTGTAGGGAGCAGTAAGTACAGAGGGGAATTGCGATGAGAGGAGACACACCTGAGTGGGAGAAACAACACAATTCTGTCCAGAGAGCAGAACAACAGCAGCGCAATATTCTCGCAGGTAATGACTTTGAACTCCAGCGTCAGCGTGGTTGCTAAATGTGTGGATGAGGCAAAGGTTTAGGGACCTGGGCTTTAGATTTGTTAGGAAATGGGCAACATTTTGGGGAAGGGGCAGCCTCTTTCAAAATGATGTGTTTCACCTTAACCAGAGTGGAACCAGGCTGCTGGCAGTAACTTCTAAAAAGGAGACAGAGCAGCTTATAAACTAGATCATGGGAGAAAGCCAACAGTCACTTAAGAGCACATGGTTTGGAGAGGTATCTTCAAAGGATACTGGTGGTAACAGGTAAGTTAGAATATCCTAATAGAGATGCTGTGATAGAGGCAGAAGTAGCCCAGGTATATGTAAATAAAAGGTGCAGAGGAGGGTGACAAAACTGGTAAACAGGATGGAACATCTCTCCTATGATGAGAAGCTACACAAGTTTCAGCTTGGAAAAGAGACAGCTGAGAAGAGACATGATAGAAGTTTATAAAATCATGAGTGGGGTGGAATGGCTAAACAAAGGATGGCTATTTACTCTTTCAAATAATACTAAAACAAGGGGGACACTCCATGAAATTAACAACCAGCAAATTCAAGTCAGATTGTAGAAAATACTTTTTCACTCAGCACACTACCAAGCTGTAAAAATCTGTTGCCAGAGGACGTAATCCAAGCAACTAACATAGCGGGCTTTAAAAAAGGTTTGGACAAGTTTCTGGAGGAAAATTCCATAACACATTATTGGCCAGGTAGTCTAAAGAAAGCTATTGAGATCCCTGGGAATAAATAACAGCAATTAGATCTACTTTATGGCATCTACCAGGTGCTTGCGACCTAGATTGACCACTGTTGGAGACAGGATGTTGGACTCCAGGGCTGGTGCAAGACTATTTGGTATCCTAAGTGAACCTTCGATCATGCACCCCTTCCTCCATCATATCTATTGGCAGCAGCTCCAATACAGTGCTCCCTCCTTCCAGTGGCAGTGATTCCAGCACCACGTTCCCTTCTTTTGGTGGTATTGGCTCTGGCACAACATCCCTCTGGGCCTCATGCTGGTGAGATTTTGCTGCCCCCAAAAGTTTGCCTAATGGAAGTACTGGCCCTGCTGGACTTTGGTCTGACCCAGCATACCGACTTTTATGTTCTTAAAGATTATACAGAGATAAATCTTTCCAAACTGCCTATTTCAAGTACTATACAAGTTAATACAATTTAAAAAACATACTTTGAATTATCTATTTATAAATGCCAGAAGTCTAAAAATAAGATTAGAGATTGAAAAATATGGCACTGAACAAAGAGGCAGACATAATAAGCATCTCAGAGACCTGGTGGAAGAAGAATAACCAATAGGTCACTGTGATATCAGGGTACAAATTATATCGAAATGATAGACTATGCTAAATTGATGGAGGAGTGGTACTATATGTTAAGTATGGCATAGACTCAAACAGGATAGAAGACCAAATGCACTGCGGAAGAGTCCAAATGCACTGTGGAATCTCTATGATTGGAAATTCTATGTGTAATAAAAAGAATATAGTGATGGGGGTTTTCTACTGTTTGCCAGGCCAGAATGAGGAGACAGGCAGTGAAATGCTATCAGAAATGAGGAAATCTAACAAATTAGTCCATTCATGCTAGGGAAGTAAAGTTTCTAGGTGCCATAAATGACTGCTTCATGGAGCATCTGGTCATGGAACCAACAAGAGAAGGGACTACTCTAGATCTAATCTTCACTGCGACATAGGAACAGGTGCGAGAGGTAATGGTAGTGGAGCCTCTTGGCACCAGTGATCATAACATAATACAATTTAACTTAATCATTGAAAGGAGGGCATTAAGAAAAACTACGGCAGTAGCATTTAACTTTAAAAAGGAAGACTATGATAAAATGAGGAAATTAGTTAGAAAATAACTAAAAGGAGAAGTTGCAAAGGTTAAAAGTTTTCATGCAGCATGGATGCTGGTAAAAAACCATCTTGGAAGCTCAGACTAAATGTATTCCACGAATTAAAAAGGTAGAAAGAAGACCAAATCATTGCCAGTCTGGTTAAATGATGAGGTGTCTTTCAAAAACTGGAAGGTGGGTCCAAATGAAGAAAACAGGAGAGAGCATAAGCATTTGCAAATTAGATGTAAGGCATTAATAAGGCAGGTCAAAAGAGAATTTGAAAACTCAAAAGAAAACTTCTTCAAATACATTTGAAGCAAGAAGCCAGTGAGGTAGTCAGCTGGACTGCTTCATGATTGAGGGGTAAAAGGAATGCTCAAGAAAGACAAGCAGAACAGCTAAATGAATTCTTTGCTTCAGTTGTTACTCAGGAAAGTGTTGGGGAAGATACCTATGCCACTAACATCTTTGAGCGTGATGATTCAGAGGAACGAAATCAAACCTCAGTGAACCGAGAAGATGTGATAGAGCAAATCAACAAATTAAATAAAAAGTAATAAATCACCGGGACTAGATGATATATATACCTCAGAGTTCCGAAAGAACTAAAAAATGAAATTGCAGACTTATTGCTATTGATCTTTACCTTCTCATTCAATTCAGTTATGGAACCCAAGGTTTGGAGAGTGGCCAAAGTAACACTCATTTTTAAAAAGGGCCCCATAGATGATCCTGGAAACTACAGACTAGTGAGCCTGATAACAGTGCCGGGCAAAATAGTAGAAGCTATTTTGAAAAATAAGATTACTGACCATATGGATAGACATAGAGTAATGGGGCAGAGCCAACATGGATATAGCAAAGGGAAGTCTTATCTCACAAAACTGTTAGATTTTTTTGAAGGAGTTAACTAATATGTGGACAAGGACGTGTCAATTGACATAATATACAGTATCTGGAATTTTAGAAGGCTTTTTTGACAAAGTCCCACATGAGAGACTAATCGGGAAATTAAATAGTCATGGAATAGGAGGCAATGTCCTAATATGGATTGGTAACTGGTTAAAGGATAAGAAACAGAGTCAGACTGAATGGTCATTTCTTTCAATGAAGAGAAGTAAATAGTGGCGTGTCCCAGGGATATGTTTTGGGATCAATGCTTTTCAGTATATTTATAAATGATCTGGAAAACAGAGTGATGAGTGAGTTGATCAGATTCACAGATGATACAAAATTGTTCAAAGTTGTCAGATCATTAGCTGATTGTGAGGACTTACAAGAGGACTTTGCAAGACTAGGAAACTGGGTGTCTAAATTGCAGATGAAATTAAATGGGGACAAGGGCAAATTGATGCATATAGGGAAGAATAATCCTAACTATGGGGCAGATTTTAAAGTGTATGTGCGCGGCCTACATTTGTGCGCGCTACCCGACACACACAAATCTATGCCCGATTTTATAACATGCGTGCGCAGCCGCACACATGTTATAAAATCAGGGATTGGCACATGCAAGGGGGTGCACACTAGTGCACCTTGCGCGCGCCGAGCCCTCGGGGAGACCTGCTGGCTTTCCCTGAAATTGGAGCGGCCTCGGAAGGAACTTTCCTTTCCCCCCCCCCACCTTCCTCTCCCTTCTCTTACCTGTCCTGCCCCTCAGCCCGAAACCCCCCCCCCCCCATACCTTTATTTCACAAGTTACGCCTGCCAGATGCCCCCCCCCCCCCCGCCCTGCCCCTGGACTGCCCATTTTTTCAAGCCCCGGGATTTATTCTCGTAGGACTTTTAAAATCTGCCCCTATAGGTACACAATGCTGGATTACATATTAGGTACCACCAATCTTGGAATCAGTGTGGACAATACTTTGAAATCCTTGGTCCAGTGCTCAGCAGTTGTCAACAAAGCAAACAGAATCTTAGGTATTATTAAGAATGGAATGGAAAATAAATGAGAGAATATGATAATGTCTCTATAACGATCCATACAGTATTGTATGCAGTTTTTGGTGCCCCATCTCATGAAATATATAGTAGAGCTAGAAGAGTTACAGTGAAGGGTGACCAAAATAATAATAGGGATGGAATGACTGTGAAGGGTGGCGGGTATCTGAGTCCTTTGAGTTGCAGGGTAGTTGACGCAGCCTCGAGGGTGAACCCACAAGGCCTACCCCGGAAGCTGGTGAAGGTGTCCTATAGTGGGACAGTCTGAAGCTTTACCTATACCAGCTACCTCCCGGGCAGGTTGAGCCTTTGTATTCTGGTGGCCAGCAGGACTTAGGTGGGTACCTAGGGCGGTGAAGATAAGTCCAAAGTTAAATCGAGGTCAGGGCAGGCAGCAGACTAACAGAGTCAGAGACAGGCCAAGGTCAGGGCAAGTGGCTAGCAAGAGTGGTTGGTTCCAGGCAACGGATCAAGATCCAGAGATGCAAGCCAGTGGTGGATATAGGCACACTGGAGACACTGGACAAAACAGATTGGACAAGGCAAGGCTGGACAAGGGAGGCTGGCGACGACAAAGCTGGATGAGGCAAGGCTGGAGGACAAGGCTGCAGGGTACTTGCCAGGTTTTTGGGTACTTGCCAGGTACTTATAGCCTGGATTGGCCATTGTTGGAAACAGGATGCTGGGCTTGATGGATCCTTGGTCTGATCCAGTTTGTCAATTTCTTATGTTTTTATGTTCTTATGACAAGGCTGGACAAGGCAAGACTGGAAGGAAAGGCTGGATCCAGGAATGCAGGAGAACGTGAACCAGGAACATACAAGCAACACACACTGAAAGCCAGGAGACCTGTTGTTAAGGCAAGGAACTGCTGTGGGGCCTTAGCTTATATAGGCCAGGGGGAGGACGTCATCTGGAGGTGCCGCTCCAGGATTCCCACTAGGGGTGTGCATTCGGATTGACCGCATTAGTAAAACGCAACTCATATTTTTTTTTTACTTAAAAAATTGATTCGACATAAACGATCGGATTTCCCACATATCGAACATAGATATGTTCGATATGTTGGAAATCGCGATTGTTGAGCCAAAATAAAAATATAAACCCCCTCACCCTCGTTAATCCCCCCCCGACTACCACAACTCCCTGGTGATGGAGCGAGGAGTGAGGACGCCATTTCTGCAATCCTTGGCGAGAAGCATGTGACGTCGGCGGCACGTCGAGTGACGCCGGCGTCACGTGATTCCCGGCTCGTTCGCGCCGGACGGCTCGTTCGGCCCAAAAAGAACTTTTGGCTAGCTTGGGGGGGCCTCCTGACCCCCCCAAGCTGGCCAAAGTTCTTTTTGGGCCGAACGAGCCGTCCGGCACGAACTCGCCGGGAATCACGTGGCGCCGCGTCACTCAGACGCGACGTCACGTGATTCCCGGCAAGTTCGCGCCGGACGGCTCGTTCGGCCCAAAAAGAACTTTTGGCCAGCTTGAGGGGGTCAGGAGGCCCCCCCCAAGCTGGCCAAAAGTTCTTTTTGGGCCGAACGAGCCGTCCGGCGCGAACTTGCCGGGAATCACGTGACGTCGCGTCTGAGTGACGCGGCGCCACGTGATTCCCGGCTCGTTCGCGCCGGACGGCTCGTTCGGCCCAAAAAGAACTTTTGGCCAGCTTGGGGGGGTCAGGAGGCCCCCCCAAGCTGGCCAAAAGTTCTTTTTGGGCCGAACGAGCCGTCCGGCGCGAACGAGCCGGGAATCACGTGGCGCCGCGTCACTCGACGTGCCGCCGACGTCACATGCTTCTCGCCAAGGATTGCAGAAATGACGTCCTCACTCCTCGCTCGATCACCAGGGAGTTGTGGTAAGTCTGGGGGGGGGATTAAGGAGGGTGAGGGGGTTTAAATTTTTTTTTTGCACATATGTACATATACCCAACTCATTGGATTTTTTTTATGTCCATATTGGCCGCAAGTGGGACCCCCTTTCGGACATAAAAAATATGAACATAAAATTTTGCTCTGCACATCCCTAATTCCCACCACAATATGCATATTTATGCGCACATGCGCATGTGTGGGGAGGCAGTGACCTGGCTTGCATGGTGGCAGTGACCTGGCTTGCATGGCGGCACCAGTGATGGTCAGCAGTGTTCAGTGACAGTGGGATGCTGCCAGAATGGGAGGCCTCTGGCAGCATTGAGCAGCAGCAGGGCTCTGTGGTGGCCACCAAATGTAACAGTGACTCCCCTATGAGGTGAGGCTGAACAGGTTAGGGCTCTTCAGCCTGGGACAGTTGAGAGGAGATATGATAAAGGTTTATAAAATCATGAGTGGAGTGGTACAGGTAAATAGGGAATGGCTATTTACTCTTTCAAATAATAATAGTAATTGGGGGTCACTCCATGAAGCTAATAAGTAGCACATTTAAAACAAATTGGAGAAAGTATTTTTCATTAACTGCATAATTAAATTCTAGAATTAGTTGCCAGAGGATGTGGTAAAAGCAGTCAGTGTAGCTGGGTTCAAAAAGGGTTTGGATAAGTTCCTGAAGGGAAATTCTATAAACCATTATTAGCCATGTAGGCTTGGGAAAGTCACTGCTTATCCCTGGTTATGAGCAAGAAGGACTGCATCTTTTCTTTGGGATTCTGCTGGGTATTTGTGACCTGGATTGGCCATTGTCAGACCAAATACCAGGCTTGATGGACCTTTTGGTCTGATGCAGTATATCATTTCTATGTTCTTATGAAAAAATAATATAAATATCTTGAAGATTTTGAAAATTCCTCTGCAAGTGATTCCATTTCTGGGCAAGGCACATTTTTATTTTTTTTTTACCATCAGTGAAATGGCTACCAGTTGTGCAAGAAGGCGAAATTGAGCCCCTCCTGTCAGTTGATAGCCAGGATATGCAGTGCTTGCTCTTCTGGAGTCATTTCAAGAAGTTATTTTAATTAGAGGAACTTAAATAGTTTCCTTTGCTCTACAGATGAACAGAGATTTGGTTATGAACCAATCTTCCTTGTTTTTTTGGCCAGAGAGTTAGCGTTTATCCTTATTTGCCCAAGTTAACTCAGTCCACTAGGAAAGATTTTTATTTTTTTTTTTTTGGAATTTATTGTGCAACTTTTGGGTGCTTCCTTCTTTCTCAGATTTCCTTGTATGTTTATTGTCGTGACTCGGGTGAATACATTTGTTTTCTTATGATCCAGAGCATTTAAAGAGTTTTTTGTATGATATCAGTCCTGTATAAAGTCCCTTCTTCCAGGAGCACTGAGTTGCATGGCTTTGAGTTGTGGTATTGTGAAGCTGGGACACACCGATCCCAATACAATATATATATATATATTATATAAATGATTCTGTCTGACCCAGCCATTTAATATTTCTTCCTTCGTTCTTGGACTTGAGAGCGTGTTATGGAAATATTGCCTTTTTTATGAGTTTTTTTGGAGTATTTCTGAAGATGATGTGATAGTTCCGAAAGATATTTCACTATATATGTTAAAAACTGCAAAGGAAAAAAAGAAAGCAACAACTATATATAATTTACCTTTTTTATCCATTATAAAGTTTCACAACCCGCACAAACTTCTCTAGGATCAGTACAGTTAGGTTCTAGGGTGCTGTGCCAGGTGTAGCTGTAATGACAAATCTAATTTTTGTTATTGAGTTTTGGGAAACCTTACATTCACTGCTGACATACCAAACAACAAGGCTTTGCTTCACTGTTGCCATAACAATAACAAGTGAGTTTTCCTTCCATTTCTCAGAATGAAATTACAACAATTGGAATTTTACAGAATTTCACTGTACTGTACAGTGACACAGTTGCCTCTGTATTACTGTATATTGTATGACTGCACTTGTTATTTCTTACTCTGGGTGAGGTGTAAACAAGAAATGTTGTTTGTAGTTACTGAACTGTCTCAGCAGCAGTAAATTTACAAGCTGATTTTTAATAACAAGTTGGGATTGATTCACCCATTTAGGGGCCAGAATGGAGGTCAGGGTGAATAATACAGGAGGACTGGATGAATATTTTGAAAATTGATCTGAGAGTGAAAAAGCCAGCCATGAGAGACCAAATATCTGCCAATAGGTCAATAATGAATACATTGTAAAGAATCACAGGATCCTTACCAGGAAACTGTGTCTCTCCTATAGAGAGAACATGTTACGCTTGATGAGAAAGTGGACCGAACCATTTGCTAAGCACATTACCATGCAATGTGCCATAATGATTCATTCTTAAAGTTTAAGATTGTGCCCCTAGAGAATTCTAGAGAAAGTAGAGGGACTATGGGCCCAATATTCAAAGCACGTTCAGTGCTCAATAGCCGGATAAGTTGAACTTATCTGGCTATCTAGTGGGCTGCTGAATATCTGGTTATATTCAGCAGCCACTAGAAAGCCAGATAAGTAACTGTGATGGTTAAGTGGTGTTTGTGTAGATTCTTGGTACTAAGGCAGATGACCACGCCCATGGGGAGGAGCCCCGTGAGGCGCCTCAGTACTGGGCTAAACGCAGATGCACAAACACAGAATTGGTTCTTTTATTAAACAGCTTGAAGTGTCCCCCCAGAGGTGGCAGTAGTGAGGTAGTCTGGATGTAGCAGTCTCAGGACCCTCGGCAGAGGGGACCCTTCTCACCCCGTTGGTATAGGGGAATTCCGGTGTAGGTTTCTCAGTAAGGAAGCACTGTGGATGAGATAGACTGAGAGTTAGATTATTTTATTTATTTTTATTTAAACATTTTTATATACCGGCATTAGTTGTGGACATCATGCCGGTTTACATCAAAACTGGTAAAGTACGGAAGTTACATTTTAACAGGGAATTAGAAACTGGGAGGAGGGTAAATAATTAAATAGGATAGACGAGAAGTAACAGTAACATTAACTTTACTCACTAGATGGTTGCTGTTGGTATGCGATTCTATCAGGTTGAAGAAGTTGGTAGCGGCACTGAGGCAGGGAGAGCAGGCCCTCGAGGAGTGAGTACCTGATCCCTGTAAGGCACCTGAAATAAAGCAGAGGGCCCCCGAGGAGCAGGTACCCAAGTTAGCAATACCCTGAAGGGCAGAGAGAGAGCTTCCAAAGGCAGCACGGAAGCGGCAGAGTAGTTTAGACCGGCCGAGACCAATCCTATTGCTAACTCAACGAGTTAGCAACTTAATACAGGCTATATACCCAGATGGCGTGACGTCAGTAGAGGGGAACGCCCCCAAGGTTCGCACCAATACTGGAATAAAGACGTGGGTGGCATGCTGAGATAGACTGAGAGTTAGATTACTCACTAGATGGTTGCTGTTGGTATGCGATTCCACCAGGTTGAAGAAGTTTGTAGTGGCACCGAGGCAGAGCGAGCAGGCCCTCGAGGAGCGAGTACCTGATCCCTGTAAGGCACCTGAAATAAAGCAGAGGGCCCCCGGGACCGGGTACCCAAGTTAGCAATACCCCGAAGGGCAGAGAGAGAGCTTCCAGTGGCAGCACAGCTTAATTCAGCCAAGACCAATCCTATTGCTAACTCAATGAGCTAGCAATTTAGTACAGGCTATATACCCGGATGGCGTGACGTCAGTAGAGGGGAACGCCCTTGAGGTTCGCGCCAATGCTGGAATAAAGATGTGGGTGGCATGCGCGCGCGCACACCCTAGTAGGCCCTTGGGAGGAGCATGGCAGGAGGCAGCACCATAGCTGTTCCGGGGACGCCGTAGAGGTCAGCTTGTAGACGCGGCGGCAGCCATTTTCCCAAGGGAAGCAGGAGGAACCGTGAACAAGGTGAGGCAAACAGGGTGAAGCCGTCTATCACCGACGGACGCAACAGTAACATATTTGGCTATCTCTTAGCCAGTCAATTTGTGGGTGGGCAAAGGGCGGATTCTGGCGGCGCTACTTAGCCATATAGGTTATCTAGCTAACTGGCAAAATTCAGCCTTATTTGGCTAAGACCTGCCAATGAGTAGCCAGATATAACTTATCCAGCTAAGTAGTGGCTTATATGCAGATATTCAGCGACATAGTCATGCCGCAGAATATCCCTTGAAACTTGCATGGATAAATCATATCCAGCTAAGTTACATATCAATGCAGATTTGACCATTGAGCCCTAGGAATTTAGAAAGAGAGGCTGTGTTCTTTTCCGTTCCCTTGAAGTGCTTGCAGGGATAGCACCAGAGTATATTATGCTATGGGTGCTTTGGAAAGGCCTCTTGCCTTAGTGATTCAGTCGTTGTAGGTTTCTTTCCATTTTTACTATTTCTTTGGAGTGGAAAATTTTCCCTTTCCAAAGAGAAGATAGTTCATTCCTCCTTGGTTTTATCTCCAAAGAGAGAAAGCTCTTGTGAAGAGTGGCAGATGTGTGAGCCCTTTGTGCTACGGTGTAGTTGACGCAGCCTGAAGGGTGAACCCACAATGCCTACCCTGGCAGCTGGTGGGTCTTCACCTTTATCAGTCTCCTTCCCCGCAGGTTGAGCCCCTGGGGTTCTGGGGTCAACAGGACTTAGGCGGGTCCCTAGGGCAGTGAACATAACTAAAGTCCAAAGACACATCAGGGTAAGGGCAGGCAGCAGACTAATGCAGTAAGGGACAAGCAAAGTCAGGGCAGGTGGCTAGCAAGAGTGGTCAGGTCCAGGCAAGAGTGGTCAGGTCCAGGCAAGGAAACTCACTCCAAGATGAGATTTGTGCAAGGTTCTCTCAATCTAGCTTGATGGACTCTCTACCTGGGTAACATCAAGCTAGGTGGAGATTACATTGCACAAATCTCATCATTGGGTGAGTTTCCTCTCTCCGTAGGTCATCAAATCTTCACAAGAGACAATTGTTCTGTTCGTACGTCTCACGTTGAATGTCAAAGTGGCCCCTAACCCCCTACACTAATACCTAAACCTCACCTCGAGTTACTAGGTGGGCCTCCCATAGGGATACAAATACCTATCTAGGAAGGGGCTATCATGGCTAGTCTCTCTCTCACACTCTCTCTCTCTCTCTCTCTCTCTCTCTCTCTCTCAAAAAAGGCCCTTCAGGAGACATCATGAAATGCACTATCACAAGCCCACTCCTCCTCTTTTTCAAATTTGCATTGCACCATACGATATGGTGCTATCACATGCGATAAGCCCTTAGTGCATTTTGATAAATGACCCCCTATATCTGATAAGTAGATTTCCTAAAATTTCTTTATGTCTTATCTATTCTTTTCTGATGTTTAAATTTTAAACCTAAGAACTAATTTTTTTGTGGCTTATTTTCTTGTTTTTCAAGAACCAGAAATTTTGAGAAATGGATCCCTTTTTCAAGCTAAGTGCTAACAAATCAGTGTCTGTCTCTATATGTATTACCCTACATGTATTTTCTGTTCTTTTCTATCTTCTCTATCTTTCTCTCTCTTCTTTCTTTACTATCTATGGGAGTCATTTTTCAAATCTCTCTCTCTAGCAGCCCAAAATGCGATGAAAGCCTATCCGTGCACTTCTCAGCTTGCGTGATAAATTTAACGTGCATTTCAGTAAAATAACTATGCGATGCAGAACCTGGAAAATTATCCTAACCATGGCCCTTTTTCTCACGGGTGCTATTTTCACAACAAATTATAGCAAAATGATAAATCTAGGCCTAACTTTGTTTTATTTATGTCTGTCTGTAAAACTTTTATTGTTAAATATGAGTGTACACTTAGCTCAATCCTGAAAAATTAAGGTCTGCTAGTGGTCATGGCTTGTGAATGTGGTCAGTATTCTCTGATGAGGTGGGAAACTATGGTGGCTTGTATATGTGGCTTGAGAACTGAGCCTTGCAAACATTGACCAGAGCTCTTGATTCCACAGCCTCAACAAGGTATTTATACTTACTCCTTATTCTTTAATAAATCAAAAAGCTTCAATGAATAATAAGTAGCACCCATCCTCCCCATTCCCCCATCCTCCCCGTCCTCCTAAAAACCTTATTTACAGTGTAAACCAATGTGATATTCCAGATCGAACACCGGTATAAAAAAACCCAAATAAATAAAAAAGAGAGATTGTCTCTGTCACACCATAAATCTTCTGCAGCCTACCATGTACTCTCAGTGTAATGTTTACAAATTCTTATTGTGCAGTTCCAACTAACTGTACAAATAAGAGAATAATTGGAGTTTCCCTGTTTTAAACAACAGTGAGATGAGAAAAATTACAAACGTGAAGTGATGTGAGAATGAAAATGTGAAAAGTGAAATGAGATGAGAAAAGTTAGAATGTTGAAATCAATCTCTCTAGTCTTTCTTTCATTGTCCTCACCTTATTTCTAAACCTGAGTCTGTTTAATGTATTCTTTCTTTATTCCTCATACTGTATTTTGAACTTCTTCTTTGACAATATAAAAGTTCCAAATTTTATAATTTTGTTTTCATCTATATGATTATAATCTTTTTCCTAATTTTAAGAAGAATGTAGCTAAACAGGATTTTATCTAAAATATTATTAAGGACAATCTCACTGCATTGTAATCTTCTTAAAGTGGTTAGTCTATATTTTCTTTTAAATACAAGTGATTTCTAAATTTAAATAAATACCACTTGCAGATGAAGTTCTTTTGCTGAGGAAATTAAAAATTACCTGTGAATTTGACAAGCTAATTTATTTTGACTAAACAAATTTCAACATAAGCCAGAAGAGTTATTAGCCAGAAGAGTTATTTACTTCTCTAATAAGTAATGAATATGTTACCTCGAATTACCTTAAGAATAACATAACCTTCTCTTCACTCCTCTCTCTCTCTTAAGTCACTCAGTACTGCACTATACAAGCTATATAAAACACATGATACAGCTGCTTTAATTAATTTTACTCTACGCTACACACTTTCCCTACCTGAGCCTGAAATTCTAAATGAAAATGATTCATTTACATATTCCACACATTTATTTGTATATTTTATACCGTTAAGTTTATTGAACTCTTATTTAAAAGCATCAGAGATAAACCAGAGTAAAATACTCTCTAGTCAAATTCCAGTACTGCTATGATCAACCCTCAACTGTCTCTGTATTTTTATGACAGAAAATATACTTGCCTCTGTGATGTCAGAAACATAAACAGTTTCTTCCCTAACTTTTCCTATATAAACCATAAAAAATATACTTTCTTAACCCCTACTTAAATTAAAAATGGTATTAAGAAATATTTAAAGGCTTTAAACATTTTCCAAAATGAATATAATTATTCAAAAAATGATGTGCTTTAACCAGTTACAATATAATTATGTCAGTCTCTTTGTATGTTGTTTATTCCATAAATTTTCCATTGCTATGATGTTACTTAGGTGATGGCTTCAGATGTTACCTTATGCTGAGCTGCATGGATCTTATTTTCTAAGGTTTTGATGAGGAAAACCCAAAGTGGATCATATGAATTCACTAGATTGAAGTTAAAATTATATTAAACTTCAATTTTAAAATTTAAAAATGTTCCCAATATGTTATCACAGTGATTAAAAAAAACTACTCAATGATATCCAATGCCATCCTGAGACTATTCAAATACCTAAAAATACCTCAAAACCAACCTATTAACACTAACGCCCAAATTTCAAATTTCACAATATTTATGACTAAAATGAAAATTGAATAGGGGTCCCCAACCCCTTCTCTGATATCCACATAGCTTACTTAATTGATTTTGATAGTTTTACATTGGTTTTTAGCCCCAAAAACACTCCATGGAAAAATGGGATAATTTTTATTATTTAACTCATTTTTAGCCCCTGAGAAATGCTTCCTGACCTCTTCTCATATGTTCCATGAGTTTGATTTTATTTATTTCTCTGTTTTCATGTTTTTATTAACATTGACAACAAAATTGTTAAAACCCATCCAAAGCTTAAAAATGTCACTGGAGCTCTCCTAAGACTTCCGCACTTCAGACAAGGCATTATTTTATTTTATATTTGCCATTTTCACTTTTGTATTTTACTTTTAGTTTTCTTCAGGCTGGAATTGCAATGACCTGCTGATATCATCAAATTTTAGTCTGTTAGTCTGCACAGTGCCAGGGCCTTTCCCAGGGCCCCTAGACACTTGACTGAGGCTCACGTTCATCAACCATGGTGATGCAAAACCCCACATGCCACCACTGCAGCCAGAACACCAGCAGCAGCAGCAGCGACCCTCTTCATTGCACTATTTGCTCCAGTCCAGTCCCCCCCCCCCCCCCCGCAGCTTCTACATTGCCACGGGGAGCTTCTCACTGCTCCCATAGCCTTTCCCACACTCGCATCTTATGGCCACCAGCAACAGGTCCCTTCATAATGCCTGATTTTATAAAGCATTTACACACTTAAAATTGGGTTTTGCACATGAAAATGCATTTTACCTGTGTGAGTGGACTTTTGAAAATTGCTACAATATATGCCATTGAATTGTCCATAGGATATTCATGTGTAAGTGTACTTTATGCATGTAAATAGCTTTTCTAAATTGCTACGACAGTATGTTACATTTACACATGTAACCCTTTTTAAAATTGACTCCAAAGGCTTTCCATACACAGCCCTGAAACCATTACAGCCATCCTCATGAGATTCAACAGCCACCCCAGGGACACTCCAGCATCCAAGGACCCAGGTACATATTTATTTATTTAATTCTAACCCCTATTCTCTGAATTAAAAACAATTAAAAACTCATTGTGAGTGAGAAGGTAGCAACACAGATCAAACAGATTGATACAGCTGTAGTGTTCTCTAAAAGCTGATAACAGCTGTGGGTTCATAGTGGATGGTGAAAAGATGATGCTTCTCAGAGCTTGTAAAAGGATGAAGATGAGCTGTTAGCTTGCCAAGAGCCTTCTTCCACCTGAAAATCCCTCCAGGAAGTAACCTGTTCCAGGCTGCTTTTGGTCAGGGGACCAATAGGAAGAGAAGAAGATAGCAAGCAGGAACAGATCTAATAAGAAGCTCACAAACATTCAAACAATAACCAATCAAGACAGACAAAACTTCTACCCTGTAGAAAATCTAAGCCAAGCAATCTCACAAGATGGTACAGGGTGGCAGTATATGAAGAAACATACAAATACACTAGAGATAAACAGTCACTTAAGAGAATGTAGAAAAAAAAGAAGATCCAACTACTTAAAAGGTACTGGGAGGGCCCAGGGTAGAAGGCTACCTGCCTAAAGAGCTGCCCAGTTTGGGAAGAGAGTGGGCCGGATTTTCAAAGCCCTACACACGCCAGGCCTATTTCATAATGGTCTGGTGTCGCGCGTAAAGCCCTGGGACGCATCCAATTTCAGAGCGGCCTGGGAGGGAACGTGGAAAGGCCGCGGGCATCGGTGCGCGCAAGATGCACTAGTGTGTACCCCCTTGCGCATGCCGACCCCCGATTTTATAACATGCGTGCTTCTTTTAAAATCTATCCCAGTGTGACAAGAGACTGTGATTTGTGGTTTTGTACTATTTTTGAACCTTGTGTTGCTGGAGTGAACTGCCCTCTCGAGTACAGTTTTGGACTTTGTTTTTCCTGTCACCAGTTTACAGTAAAGAGTTTTAATATTTTGTGGACATCAGAATGGTAGTGAAGTGTTTCTGTGGTGTGTGTGACTGGACTGGTGTGCAGAGGAATCCCAGACAGAACAAAATCCTAAGGGCCTTGAAAAGGTTTTCTTTTCCCCACTACGCGGCTACCCTGTCAAGAGCTGAGCAGGACAGGGGCTGCACTACTCACCTTACACTTTCCGTACAGGGAAACATTTCAGGAGGCATGTGACATGGACACATCTGGAGACAGAAGAGTGACTGTTTACTATTTGCTCCCCTTGCCCTTTTCTGAAAGCCTGCTGTCTACTGTGAAAAAATAGTTCATGGATGCTTTTTACCTGTGACAAGGGATTACAGACATGGCCTCTTTAAATAGCTAAAATATGCTATCATGGCAAGGACTATACAAAGACAGATATCACATGCTCATGACCATTACCTAACTGAGAGCATCAATGCAAAAATGTAACACTGCCTCACTCAGGCCCACTCTCAGGATTGTCTAAGGAACTGTATGGTACATTCTCTCAGGTAAGGTAGTGGGCCTTGAATGAGACATGCAGAGTTACTTTGCTGTTCCCTTGAGATCTGAAATAGTCTGGCATTGAGCAATTCCTTCACTTCACAGGTTTCTCCTGTGCAGAGGTGTGCCAGAGGTGCTTGCGATAGGGAAAACCTAACTTAAGCCACAAATGCATCAAACAATTCATCTTCGGATTTACATCTTAAATAAAGCAGAGATCAAACAGGTTAGTATTGAACAAAACTTAATACAACAGTAAAGGCATATAGTTAGATTATCAACCAGTACAACGAATCAATAAACATTCCTACTTAGTCATTGACTTAATGGAGATAAACTCACAGCCATCAGCCTCCAGTCCTGGAGGCCTCCGAGCACTGCAGAATGCAGAGTCCACCTATACTTTCCACTATCAGGCTCCTGCCCCCAAAGGGTTATTCACTCTCCTAGATGAGCAGCTTTTATTTGCCTCTCCAGAGCCTCTACCCTGAATAGATTCACTCCATCCCAGAGCAGACGTAAGTCCAGGCAGCTTCCACTTTGCCCATGTAGCTCCATTACTTCCGGTGGGAAGAAAAATGTCTTTTAATTTTTCTCCCATGGAAAATCATGGGAACCAGTTCATGTCTTACTTTTTCCTTTTACTCTATCTGTTTCCACTAGAATGGAATTAGAAAATAGTCTCAGGAGAGTAATGAAGGAAGTCATGTTTGGAGCTGTTTCTGACTCCTTTAAAAAAAAAAAAAAAAAAAAAGCAGTACTGCAATAACTGTATGCCAGTATTTGAGAGAATCAGATGGAGGTAGTGGTTACTTGGCACAACTGAAACACATCCAAAGCTCATTCTTCATAACTAACAGCAGCCTGTATAAAAGAGGCAAAAAGAGAGTAATGGTGTCATTTCCTTTTGGTCTAAGATGGTTATGTAATTGAAACATTAGAGGCTGTTATATTTATCTGCAGGATTTCTTGAAGGGGATTGGCAGATTTGTATGAAATTTTAGTATGTATGCAAATGAGACCCATAATAATATTTCATATGAAATTACTAGCAAAATTTTTGCAAAATAGATGAATACATTTCATTGAGATATAGACATCTTAGTAACCAAGTGCAGTTTACTCTCCTATAAGATGGGGTGACTTAAGCAATCAATCATCAGGGAAGAGCCTGGGAATAATATTTGATGATAAGTGTTGTGAGTGAATGGTTTAGTGGACCCTTGGTCCGACCTGTGAGAGACTGGGGAGAGGTGTACTATAGTCTCTGGAGAGTGACAGGTCGGGAGGCGGATACCAATCAGGAGCTGGAGGTGAGGTTCACCCTGGAAGCCAGTACTCCCCTAGGAGGAGCCCATAGGAGCCCGGCTGCTGGGACTTAGGAGATCACGGAAGCTGGAGCTGGAGCAGGCAGGCAGGGATCAGAGACAGGCAGGAACTGAAGCAGGCTAGGACTGAAGCAAGCAGGAACTGAAGCAGAACTGGCTACTGGAACCAGACAGAAAATGAAGCAGGACTGGCTACTGGAACCAGACAGGAACTGAAGCAGGACTGGCTACTGGAACCTGGAACCAAGCTGGAACTGAAGCAAAACAGGTTACTGCAAGCAAGTCAGACAAAAGCAAGACTTGGGCATGGAGCGAAGCAAGTCTCAGGCAGGAACGGAGTTGCTAACGCAATAGCACACACGGGGCATGGAGCAACAGAGGACCGCAAGGAACCCCGCTGCAAGGCAAAGTCCTGGGCTCCGCGGCGGCCTTACGTAGCCCACAGCGTCTGACTTCATCGATAGGGCGGAGCTTCTAGTGGCGGGAAATGGTCTTCATAAGTACGGATTGCGCGCGCGCGCACACGCCTAGAGAGAAAGCATCCAGGCAGGTCTTCTCAGCGGCGTCCCCCCCGCGGGGATGCCGTGAAACAGGCCGCAGACCCTCGGAGACGGGCAGGGACCAAGGAGGTAAGGGCCTAGTCGTGGCTGCCGCAACAGTACCCCCCCCTCTTACGCCCCCTCTTAGCAGGCCCAGGTTTACCTGGGTGGTCTTGATGGAAGGCTGTCAATAAGTCCTTATCAAGGATGGTGCGGGCTGGCTCCCATGTATTGTCCTCGGATCCACAACCTTCCCAGGCGATGAGGTACTCCCAGCGACGTTGATGGAATCTGACATCTAGAACCTCCCGGACTTGGTAGGTGGTGTCTCCTGGCACGGAAGGATCTGCAGATTCGGGAGCTCGGGGATGGTACCTGGAGAGGATGAGAGGCTTCAAAAGGGACACATGGAAGACACTGTGCACATGCATCGAGGAGGGTAAGCGCAAGCGATAGGAAATGGCTCCTATGCGCTCGGCAATGCGGAATGGTCCACAGAATCTGGGGGCGAGTCTGCGGGAAGGAATCCGAAGTTGTAGATTCTTTGTACTCAGCCAAACACGGTCCCCAGGGAGGTAGACTGGTGCTGGCTGAGGGTGGCTGTCTGTCCATCTTTTGGCAGCAAGGGCAGCTCTTTTTGCATCTTCTTTTGGATAGACGTTCAGAGGGCAAGTAGCTGGCGGGCAGAGAGTTGCACTGCTGGCAGTGCGCTGAGGGCAAGGGTGGCTGAAGTTGCTTCCCATAGACAGATAAGAAGGGAGAACTTCCTGTAGCGGAGTGTGTATGATTGTTGTATGAAAATTCTGCCCATGGGAGAATTTTGGCCCAATCGTCTTGTCTTTCGTTTACAAAGGAGCGCAGGAAGGTTTTCAGAGTCCGGTTCATACGTTCAGTCTGCCCGTTACTCTGAGGGTGGAAGGCTGATGAGAGACTCAACTGGACCTTGAAGCGTTTACATAATGCCTTCCAGTAGCGGGCGGTGAATTGTGGTCCTTGGTCTGATATGATGTCCTGGGGAAGGCCATGAAGTCAGAACACATGTTGAACAAATACGTTAGCCAAGTTGGGCGCTGAAGGCAATTTTGACAGGGGAACAAAATGTGCCATTTTGGAGAACCGGTCTACAACCGGGTCCACAACCGAGATATTCGTAATGCCCATCCCGCGTGTTGAACGCGGTCTTCCATTCATCCCCGGGACGGATTCTAACTAAATTGTAGGCCCCGCGTAGATCCAACTTAGTAAAGACTCTTGCGCCTTGGAGCTGATCAAGTAGTTCTGGGATCAACGGGAGAGGATAGAAGTCCCGTTTGGTAATTGCATTGAGCCCTCAGTGGTCGATACAGGGCCTCAGGGAGCCATCTTTTTTGCTGACGAAAAAGAATCCCGCCCCGGCGGGCAACTTTGACGGGCGAATGAATCCTTTCACCAAATTCTCAGAGATGTACTCAGACATGGCCCGTGACTCGGGCAGGGACAAGGGGTACACCCTACCCCGAGGTGGCATAGATCCGGGCAATAAGTCGATAGCGCAGTCATATGGACGATGCTGCGGAAGAATCTCGGCTTTAGTCTTCGAGAAGACATCTGTAAAGTCCTCGTAGGGTGCTGGAGGTCCAAGGGTGGAGTGCAAAAGCAGAAGTGCAGGAGGCTTGGGAACCTTCATACAATGAGAGAGGTAATAGGGACTCCACTTAGTGATTTGTAGAGTATCCCACTGGATCACAGGCGAGTGCTTTGGAGCCACGGCAGCCCTAGCACCATGGGGTGGACAGCCTTTTTGAGAATCAAGAAGTCTATCTCCTCCGAGTGGATCGCCCCGGTGCGGACCGTGATGGGAGCCGTGGTGGTCAATATGTGACCTGGAAGGAGCGTTCCTTGAATGGAGGTAATCTGGAGTGGAACTTCTCGTCTCTGCATAGGAATCTGCAGTTGAGAGACCAAGTCTTGCTGGATAAAATTACCTCCGGCTCCGGAATCCAGGAAGGCGAGGGTTTCCAAGGACCCTCCGGGAAATTCCAAGGTAATGGGTATCATACTCTGAGGAGCTATGGCACAACCTAGGAGGAGCTCCTCCCGACCTCCTAGGTTCTGGAGTTTTCCGCACGCTGCTGGCAGCGTGCCAAGAAATGGCCTTTCTGACCACAGTAAAGGCACAAGCCCAACGAGCAGTGGCGTTGTCTCTCCTCAAGGGAGAGCGGGGCATGACCCAACTGCATGGGTTCAGAGGCAGAAACATCAGGACGGGCAGGCCTGGGTGAAGGCAACGGGCATGAGGAACTGCGGACAGGGCTGTGCTTCGTCATGCATAACTCTCGCGCTCGCTGTTGCAGGCGACGATCGATGCGGGCAGCCATGTCAATGAGGGCGTTAAGATCTTCCGGGAGATCCCGGGCAGCAATCTCGTCCTTGATGCACCCTGACAACCCTTCCAAGAAGATGGCTTTAAGGCTATCATCCTGCCAACCTACGTCCAGAGCGAGAGTCCTGAAACCTATTGCATAGTCCGCCAGGAAACGGGATCCTTGGCGAAGCTGTAGCAAATCTGACGAGGCTTGTAAATAGAGCAGATGTTTGGGTAATTATTTCTGTTTTTGTTAAAAAATAGGTTGAATTATTGCATTATCATTATATTATTGTTCAGGCTGAATTATAATGAGATTATAATGAGATTATTAATTGTTTCATGTACTAATTTTTGAAAACTTAATAAAGATATAAATTATAAAAAAAAAAAAATCTGACGAGGCTGAGGCCTGGCGGGCGGGTTCGTCAAAGGCTTGGCAAAAGTTGATGACGAACTGCTGCAAGTATTCCAAGGAGGAGACATTACGCTCCCACAGGGGGGAGGCCCACACCAGGGCCTTTCCATCGAGCAGGGAGAGAATGTACGCTACTTTGATGGAGTCCACGGGGAACTTCCGGGGCAAAAGCAAGAAGCGCACAAAACACTGGTTCAAGAACCCACGGCAGATCCTAGCATCTCCAGTGTAGCGAGCAGGCGGCGGCAGCTGAGTCATGGGTGAGGCTGCATCCTCGGGTCTCGAACCCACAGCAGGCAAAGAACGGGTATCATGAGCATCCATTCAGGCAGCCAATTGCCCAATGGATCCAGCCAGGACATCCATGTATTGTTGTTGCTGTTGTAGCTGCAGAGCCAACCCAGGAAGATCCTGGGATCCTGGTACCTCGGCCGAGTCCATGGCCTTGCAATCTGTTGTGAGTGAATGGTTTAGTGGACCCTTGGTCCGACCTGTGAGAGATTGGGGAGAGGTGTACTATAGTCTCTAGTGAGTGACAGGTTGGGAGGCGGATACCAGGCAGGAGCTGGAGGTGAGGTTCACCCTGGAAGCCGGTACTCCCCCGGGAGGAGCCTGTAGGAGCCCAGCCACTGGGACTTAGGTGATTCACCCTGGAAGCCGGTACTCCCCCCGGAGGGGCCCGTAGGAGCCCGGCCGCTGGGACTTAGGAGATCATGGAAGCTGGAGCTGGAGCAGGCAGGCAGGGATCAGAAGACAGGCAGGAACTGAAGCGGGCTAGGACTGAAGCAAGCAAGAACTGAAGCAGAACTGGCTACTGGATCCAGACAGGAACTGAAGCAGGACTGGCTATTGGAACCAGACAGGAGCTGAAGCAGGACTGGCTACTGGAACCTGGAACCAAGCTGGAACTGAAGCAGAACAGGTTACTGCAAGCAAGCCAGACAAAAGCAAGACTTGGGCACAGAGCGAAGCAAGTCTCAGGCAGGAACGGAGTTGCTAACGCAATAGCACACTCCGGGGCACGGAGCAACAGAGGACCGCAAGGAACCCCGTTGCAAGGCAAAGTCCTGGGCTCTGCGGCGGCCTTACATAGGCCACGGCGTCTGACGTCATCGATAGGGCGGAGCTTCCAATGGCATGAAGGCCTTTATAAGCGCACGCGCGCGCCTAGGGAGAAGGCGTCCAGGCAGGGCTTCTCGGTGGCGTCCCCCCCGCGGGGATGCCGCGAAACAGGCTGCAGACCCTCGGAGATGGGCCGGGACCAAGGAGGTAAGGGCCTAGTCGCGGCTGCCACGACTGGGACCGCAACAATAAGTTGTCAATATCATTGTCAGCTTATATTTCTAAGCTTTGTAAGAGTCTTTTCTGGGTCTTGAGGTCTATTCAGGAAATGTGTGTCCTGCTAGCCATACCTGCATTAGAGACTATACTAAATGCATTAGTCATTTCACTCATTGACCATTGCAATACTGCATCACTAAGTAGATTTATAAATTACAGTTGATCCATAATTTGGTGGCTCATTTCTTGGAGGGTATTGGAACATATCACACTAGTTTTAAAATAATTACATTGACTTCCTTTCTCTTTTAGAAGCCAATATAAAGCCCTGATTTTAATATTTAAGGTGTTAAATAATTTGGCTCCTAGAACCTTATTGTCCCTCATGGACATTAAGATCAGTAGCAGAAGGGTTGTTAGTTACCCCATCTATTAAATTAGTATGGCTGACTAGAAAGTGTCAGTGGACATTTTCATCTAGTGGTCCATCTCTTTGAAATTCCTCCCAATACAGTTGAGATTTATGTCAGATCTGCAGTTTTTTAAGTTATGCCTCAAAATTTGTATTTTTTTAACCAGGCTTTTCCACCTTAGGCCTATATTGTTGTTAATATATTGAGATGATTAATGATGCTTTTGTTTTCTTTTTTAATATGTTGTTATGATTAGAGTATGTTATGTTTGTATTTATATAATGCATTTTATATTGTGTGTGTTGAAATATGTTGTAAGTTGCCTTGAGCATTTTGGATAGTTTCAGGATCAGTGGGTCTTGAACCACTGGCTGTAGAAGTTGCAGGATGTAAACCTCATTACTGACTGTAGGGACTTGGAGAAATAATATTGTTTCTGTCTTCCAGGTATTAGAGGCGTGGGACTGCAGGCCCACTGCCGCCGGGTGTGTAAACCATGCAATTACACCGGGCGGCTCACCCGGTGGGCGGCAGTGGGAGCAGGGAGAAGCCCAAGTTGCCACTGGTGGACCCAATCCCACCAGTGGCAGACGAAGTGGAGGCTCGTGGTGCCAATGGTGGACCTGATCCCACTGGTGGCAGAAGAAGCAGGCGGAAAAGCAGGAGGCCCATGTTGCTGCTGGTAGACATGATCCCACCGGAGGCCACAGCAGAAGAGGAAGCCCATCTGGTAACTCCTCCTCATGTGCAGGCCCCATGGTATTCAACACTCGCAGTGTTAGCACTTTCTGTATTCTCATCTCATGTAACGCGAGATGAGAATACAGAAAGTGCTAGCACTGCGAGTGTTAAATACCATGGGCCCAGCACATGAAGAGGAACTGCAGAATGACTGCTCTCCACAAAGAAGAAGGTGCAGACTGGCAAGAGCAACGGAGGACGAATGACCCATGGACCCTGACTGCCTGGTCTGCATGTGTGTGCGTGTGTGTGAGAGTGAACGGGAGGCTGCCTGTGATGGTATGTGTGTGTGTGAGTGAATGGGAAGCTGCCTGGGATGGGTGTGTGTTTGTGACTGGGATCCTGCCTAGGATAGGTGGGGGTATGCGTGTTAGGGGTGTGCATTCGTTTTGAACGCATATGTAAAACGCAACTTATATTTTTAAAAGAGAAAAAAAGGTTTGATGCGCAACGCATCGCGACTTCCAACTTATTCAACATAGCTATGTTGAATACGTTGAACCTAAATAAACACTTAAACCCCCCACCCTCCTGACCCCCCCAAGACTTACCAAAACTCCCTGGTGGTCCAGCGGGGAGTCAGGAAGCCATCCCTGCACTCCTTTGCGATTTCCTCACGGCACCGATAGCCTGTGTCACAGGGGCTGCCGGTGTCATTGGTCAGCCCCGGTCACATGGTCACCGGCGCCATCTTGTGCTCCTACCACGTGACAGGTAGGTCATGTGGCAGGAGGTCGCTCCGGGACCCCCGTTGGACCGAACCGGAACTTTTGGCCAGCTTGGGGGGGCCTCCTGACCCCCCCAAGCTGGCCAAAAGTTCCAGTTGGGTCCAACGGTGGTCCGGGAGCGGAGGAGCATGTGACGCCAGAGCGGAGTAGCACGTGACGCCAGAGCGGAGTGACGCCAGCGTCACGTGCTCCTCCGCGCCTCCGCTCCGGGACCCCCGTTGGACCCAACCGGAACTTTTGGCCAGCTTGGGGGGGTCAGGAGGCCCCCCCAAGCTGGCCAAAAGTTCCAGTTGGGTCCAGCGGGGGTCCCGGAGCGACCTCCTGCCACATGACCTACCTGTCACGTGGTAGGAGCACAAGATGGCGCCGGTGACCATGTGACTGGGGCTGACCAATGACACCGGCAGCCCCTGTGACACAGGCTATCGGTGCCGTGAGGAAATCGCAAAGGAGTGCAGGGATGGCTTCCTGACTCCCCGCTGGACCACCAGGGAGTTTTGGTAAGTCTTGGAGGGGGATTAAGGAGGGTGGGGGGTTTAAATTTTTATTTAGGGAACCGGGAAAAGTATGGACAGATCCTCAACTTATGGAATTCTCCATGTCCATATTGAACGAAATCGACACCCCACGAAAACTTATCAACGATTCAACGAAAACTTTTTGTCTGCACATCCCTAATGCGTGTGTATGTGGGCACACATTCATGCATGGGAGCCTTCCTGGGATGGGCAGAGAGTGTGTGAGAATGGGAGTCTGCTTGGGATTTGGGTGGATGTGAATGGGAGCCTGCCTGGGGTGTGCCAGTGTGTGTGTGTGTGTGTGTGTGTGTGTGTGTGTGTGTGAGTGTGTGAGAGAGAGAATGAGAACCTGCTTCGGTTTTTTGTGTGTGTGAGAGAGAGAGAGAGAATGGGTACTGCAGGTGGATTCCAACTTGCCAGCAGCTGAAATGAAGATCAGGGCCTGATGCTGCTGGTACATCCCAACCAAAGAAGAGCTGGAGAGGCCTGCAGATTTGTCTGAGATGGAACATACATGTGTATGATCTTGTGTGTGTATGTGTATGTGTGTGTGTGTGTGTGTGTGTGTGTGTGAGACAAACTCAGGGTGAGTGGAAATCAAAAGTTCCCAGATATGGAGAGCATGAATTTTTAAAATCCTTTTTAGTTTTATTTTTCAAGTGTAATTTGATGTGTCTGCTGTTTTTAAATATTTTATTGGTGTTTGTGACATTTAAAAAAACTTGTATGAGTTTTTAATTATTTGATCTTTTATTCATCAGTTTTTTTTTAAATAATATTATTAGTATGTTTTTAGTATTATGATTATGTATTTATTTTATTTCTTGATTTTTTTGTTTGATGTTTGAGGAATGGTGATGGTTCTGTTTTTTCATTGTTGTACTGCACAGAGTGTCTGGCTTCTTGCGGTTTCCAGTTCAGTTTTTGTCTGTGAGTTTATATTTCTACTTTATGGTTGCTCTATTCTGTATTTGGTGAGGATCTGTTTATGTTTTACACGTGTGACTGAGGTGAGGTTATTTCCTAATAGGAAGTGTATTAATGTAACGCCCCTTTGACTGCTTACCTCATGGAGCATTTCTGGGTCCAGGACCAACGTGGCGGGAGCTCCCTTAGGGCAGACTCCATTGGTTCTCATGTTCTTGGCGCATGGTTCCTCCACCTGGGGAAGAAGATGTTAGTGGGTGGGATTTCCCTCCCTTCACCCCAGGAAACAAATGGGACTGTGAACAAGGCTGGCAGTATGTACAAATAAATACAGGTTTATTAGACTATACAAGCATATACATTTCTACATGACTATATATATTACTAATAGGATGTCAAACAGCACATTTATCTACTTGTGGTTAGTAGTCTCAGGCTACACAACTATATTCATTTCTACAAGCTAACAAAAACATTTAATATTTGGCAATTTGGGGTTGCTGGCCCCCACAGTATACCACCATATGGAATAGAAGGGACCTCTTACATTCCCACTTAAGTAAGTATTATTATTGTCCTCCCCTTTTTTTCCCTAAGTCTCACCCATGTGAAAAGATGCAACTGGGCTGGTGGGTAGTATTGGCCTGGGGGTGGATCTGTTGTATCTAAACTGTCTTCTTCCGCTCTGCTGAGAGGTCCACTCTGCTGAAAGGTCTGAGCCAATGTTGGGGTCCATGCCCTCCTGGGAAACCTGACTCCACCTCTTGTCCTGCCGCTAGGGTCTATGCACTCTTGGGAGACCTGACTCTAACTCAGTCTGCCGTTGGGGTCCGCACCCTCTTGGGGGACCCAAATCCACTTTCTGAAATGCCACTAGGGTCCACACCCTCCGGGGGGATCCAGCTCCACTTCCTGGACTGCCATCATGGTCCACACCCTCCTGGGGGACCTGACTCTGCCTACTGGTTTACTGCTGGGGTCACATCCTACTGGGAGATCTGTCCCTACCTCCGGATCTGCCGCTGAGTTCCCCTTGCTCAAGGGGGATCGCTAAACCTCTGGATCTGCCACCAGGGGCCCCTTGCTCAAGGGGGACTGTTTGATCTCTGGATCTTCCGCTGTCCTTCAGTTCTCCTCTCTTGGTGGGAGGGTCTTCCCTGGTGTGGGTTTTACAGCTCCACTAGGCTCATGGTTGTTTAGTGTTCAGTGATTTAGGCCTTCCGCAGTATCAGCTTTCAATAATTTTAACTCTGCTAAGCTCATGGCCAGTCATTTGCTGTCATCCAGCTTGGATAAGTCACCTTTTCTCAGCCAAATGGCCAAGTTTTGCTTTTTCTGTTATCTGAACCTGTATGGCTCACCTTCTCTCAGCCAAAAGGCCAAGATCAAGGCAGGAGCATGGACAGAGACAATGTGCATGCTCCTCCATCCTGCCTGGCTATATCCTTCTGTTGTCTGGGAACTCAGCACCCAAGTGTCTGAATACCCTTTGTTAGTCAGCATGAGAATCTGTTTGATTCCTAAGACTGTTATCCTCCCCTTTTTCTTTCCCAAGTCTCACCCATGTGAAAAGATGCAACTGGGCTGATGGGCAGTGTTGGCCTGGGGTGGTCTGTTGTATCTAAACCGTCTCCTTCTGCTCTGCTGAGAGGTCTGCTCTGCTGAAAGGTTCATAACAACACTGGGGTCCATGACCTCCTGGGGGACAGGTCTTCAACTCTCAGTCTGCCACTGGGGTCCACACCCTCCTGGGGGACCTGACTCCAACTCTCGATCTGCTGCTGGGGTCCACACCCTCCTGGGGGACCCAACTCTGCCTCTCAGTCTGCTGCTGAGGTCCATGCCCTCTTGGGGGACCCAACTCTGCCTCCCGAACTGCCACTGGGGCCCATATCCTCCTGGGGAACCCAACTCTATCTCCTGGTCTGCTGCTGGGGTCCATGTCCTCCTGGGAGACCTAACTCCACCTCTGGATCTGCTGTCGGGGTCCCCTTGCTCAAGGGGGACTGCTTGATCTCCAGATCTGCTGCTGTTCTTCAGTTCTCCTCCCTTGGTGGGAGGGTTTTCCCTGGTGTGGGTTTTACTGCTCCACTAGGCTCATGGCTGTCTAGCATTCAATGATTCAGGCCCTCCGCAGAATCAGTTTTCAGTGATTTTAGCTCTGCTAAGCTCATGGTCAGTCATTTGCTGTCACCCAGACTGAATATGTCACCTTCTCTCAGCCAAAAGGCCAAGTTTTGATTTCTCTATTGCCTGATCCTGTATGGGTCACCTTCTCTCAGCCAAAAGGCCAATACCCAGGAAGGACCTGTTACGAGCGCGCGCGGGCGCGGTCATCTCGGGTGGGTGGTGAGCCCTTGGGCCACGGCAGGACTCAAGGAGGAGCCCCAAGCCACACCGTGGGAGGTGAGCTGTGCAGGCATGGTGAGCCAGGCAGGCAGGAACAGAAGCAGGGAGTCCGACCCTCAGCCGGACCTGCATGCCCATGGTAGCCAACACAGGGAAGTTGACTAATGAACGGTCCTCCGACTGTTCCCGGCCCTTTCGGACCCGCCGCAGGGAACGGCAATGGGCAGCAGGCCGGACAGAGGCGAGGGCAGACAGAGTCCTTATACAGAAGACGTCAGACGGGGGCTGAAGCAGACATCCAAGACAGGCTGAAGCAAGACACTGAAGACATCAGGGCAAGGGCTGAAGCAAGAAGGAAAGGTCCAGGCGAGCAGGAACTCCGATGCTGGGATACTCACATCCGAAGCCCCTTTGGCTGGCAGAAGCTCAAGAGCCCATGGGATGAATCCCTCCTGTTGGCCACTCCAGGGCCCAACAGGACAGAAGGCTCAGGAACCAGACGAGGACGAAGGTCAAGGCAGAGACACAAAGACATCAGGAACATCAGGCAGAGACAGGACAAGGCGCCATCAAGACATGGAGGACCTGGATCAGCTAGGTTACAGGCGACTGTAAAGCTCAGATCCAAGGCCCGTTGCAAGTGAACAGAAAGTCCTTAAATACTGGAGGTAGAAGGCAACTCCCTGGGAGGAGCTTGCCAGGACCGCCCACCGCTGGTCCTATAACTGGGGTAGAGAGCTGCGGGCCAGCCCCTAGGGAAACGGGCGTGGCTGGAAACCAGGAAGTCCAAACGCAGAGGCATGCAAGCCACAGGCACAGCTAGGCCTCTCAGGCCCTGGAGCAAGTCCCGGATGGAACACAGGCCCTGAAGCTGTGCCTGCTAGGCCTCCCAGGCCCCTGAAGCCCTTCCAGCCTGCTGCTGCTGCTGCCTGCTGGTTCCAGCTACTGCTGCTTCCTGCTTCCAGCCTCCTGCTTGCTTTTTCGGCCACGTGTGTCCTAGTGGCCTCTAGTTTTTTTGTCGCCCCTCCTTCCCTCCCTTTGTCCCATGCTTGTACTCTCCAGCGCCCTCGCAAGGGGGCGCTGGAGTTCTGTGTTTTTATCCTTCCCTTCTTTTGTTGTCCTTTTTTCTCCCTCCCACAATAGAGCAGAGGCATGCAAGCCACAGGCATAGCTAGGCCTCTCAGGCCCTGGAGCAAGTCCCAGATGGAACGTAGGCGAGGCCCTGGCTTCAGAGCAGCCTCTGGAGGAAGGTAAGAGACCTCCTGTAGCGCAGCAGCAGGGGGGGGGGATCGCAACAGGACCACAGACAGAGACCATGTGCATGCTCCTCCAGCCTGCCTGGCTATCTCCTTCTGTTGCCTGCAAACTTGGCACCCAAGTGTCTGAAAACCCTTTGTTAGTCAGCATGAGAATCTGTTTGCTTCCTAGGACTGTTCTACAGAACATTTCTCTCATAAATCCCTTTCTGAGTCATAGTTCTGTAATTTAGGAGTTTGAATTATTTGATTTTTAGTAATATTTCCTGCAAAATTACCAGCTGTAGTCCAGGGGGCTATGACATGCAAATCCTCTACCTGAATCTCTGACTCACCTAATCAATGGTCATTTAAGTACCATCACAGTAAGAGGTCTGATGATATTTTCAATTTCCTGGATAGACAGCATTGTCTTCTCTTTTTTTTCTGCTACAGTTCACTTAAATGGTAGCATGCTGAAACCCTCCATCTCCCTTTGGGAGGAGGGGGTTCTTATTAATGTATTTGGGCTTTCAGAGGGCCAAGCCCACACCCAACACATATCACAATAGACTTAATACCATATGGTTTCCAAGTGTCTTTTTTACAGGGATTTCTGGTTGGCATCACAGCAGTGCATATAAATATAGGGCCAGATTTTCAAAGGGGTATGCGCGTACCCCCGAAAACCTGGCCCAAACATCCCCTGCGTGTGCCGAGCCTATGTTGCATAGGCTTCCGGCACGTGCAAAGCCCCGGGACGGCGTTTTGGGGGGGGCGTGTCGCGATCCGCGCGTCATCAGGGGGCGTGTTGAGGGGGCATGACGTGTTCAGCACGTCATCTGGGGGCGGCGCCGCGGGCGTGGTTTTGGCCCGGGGGCGTTCTGGGGGCATGGCCGCGACTTCCGGACCAGCCCCCAGACCGGAACATGGAGCGCGGCAGCCGGCCCGGTGCACGTAAAGTTACGCCAGCTGCAACGAGGAAGACCGTGAAGGAGCTGGGGACACCCGTGGAAGCCATGGCCAAGCAGCGCAGGGACTCAGGGCGGAGTTGGTGGATGGTCGGGCCAGGTGAGCAGGCCAGGCCGCGGAGCGGACGTGGCCAGGAAGTGCAACACATGGGTTCGGTGTGTGGGGAGGAATGGTGTCAGTTTTTAAAGTCTGTATCACTGAAGGGAGCTGGGTGTTTTTTTGGTGGTCCTGGGACACAGAATGATGAATATCATTCTGTGTCCCAGCGCTGCAGGCCAGCATGCTGAGGAGGCAGTGGAAGGACAGACCAGGGTCAGGTTGAGATCAGAGCAAGCACAGCACAGCAACATTGGGGTCCAGGCAGTAGCTGTCTAGCTGAAGGCAGAAGGCAGGAGGCAAGAGACAAGGTTGGTGTCCAGGCAGTGGTCGTGTCAGGTGAAGTTCATGCAGCATCAGGGTCCGGACTAGGGTCAAAGCCAGAAGATCAATACATGAAGAAGATGAGGACCACTGGGACACAAAGAGACACTGATGACAGATGAGAAGAAACTGACCACAGACGAGGAAATTCAGGAACAGCTGGACAAAGTGAACCATGGACAGAAGACACAGACTCAGGAACCACAGCAAAGCAGGAACTGAAGACAGGAATGCAGGTAATCTACTACTCCCTAAGGAGTCAACCCATTGCCAAGGTGAGGGAGAACTACTGAGGTGGCCTTTTATAGGCCGCTGCTGGTGACCTCATTTTTGTGCGCCTTAGGATTTTTTCCTGCCGCAGGCCCTTTAAGCATGACAGCATCGGTGAGAGCACACCCCTAGGGGGGCCCTAGAATAGGAGCAGCATCCGTGGTATGGCTAGATTGGAAGCCTGTCACGCGGCCAGAGACAATCAGCCCAGTAGCGGGGGAGGGCGGCTGATCACAGCAAAACACCTTGCCCCCACAGGAAGGCCTCCCCCGGCAGCGGGGCTGGACATAGGATGGCGGTCCACGGGTCCATCCCACGGACCGCCAAACTTAACACACAGTTGGGTAGATTTTCAAAGGGGTACGCGTGTAGGATACGTGCGTACCCCCCGAAAACCTACCCCAAACCCCCCTGCGCGCGCCGAGCCTATTTTGCATAGGCTCGGCAGCGCGCGCAAGCCCCGGGATGCGCGTAAGTTCCGGGGCTTGCATGGAGGGGCGTGTTGGGGGCATGCCGGGAATGACGTGGCGTTTCCTGGGGCGTGTCTCGAGTGACGTGGCATTTCGGGGGCGGTGCCGTGGGCGTGGTTTTGGCCCGGGGGCGTTCCAGGGGCATGGCCGCGGCCTCCGGACCAGCCCCCGGACCGGAACACGGAGCGGGGCAGCCGGCCTGGCACGCGCAAAGTTACGCCTGCTTCCAGCAGCCCTCGCGCAATTTTATAAAATCCGGCCCAGTACTCGCAAATTTAAATAGGCAACTGCATTAGCTAATGCATATTAGATGCATTTTAATGCATTCATGCACACATTATGGCTACCACAGATAAGTGTATAGACCTCATAGTGTCCCAACACTTTAACTAAGAGCTGTATGGAAGGTGTATGGTGTGAAATGTTCCTATTACATAACCGATGAGATTCTTAGATAGTTCTCTTCTTAATACTTGTATTGTGCCAAAGGGAGCTTCTTTATGGAACTCAAAGAGTGTGTGATATATGTAGGCAAAATTTCAAGGTGCAATTGGAAGTTCTTGGGTTTTTTTTTTATAGATTTCCACAATCAACAAGCAATATAAAAAGTAAATACCAAGGTGAGAAAATAAAGAAAAAGAAAAACCACAAATATAAACATAACAATCTCCTCAACAGGTTAATTAGACTTCAAAGGGAGTGGCCTTAAATAAAAAAATAAATATAAAAATAAGCAAGACTAACATCACTCATGGCTGAACATGTTAACTTCAAGGAACCTACATATTGATAGTCTTAGCCCTGGCTCGTAAAAAAGAATTAAGTTGATCAGGCTCATAGAACACATACTTCTTACCTGTTGCGGTCCCGGTCGCCAGGCTAGCAACCGGGTCCTTACCTTTTCACCGGCTCCCCCACGCCCGCCGCATCCCACTGCTCCCGGGGCCATCCCGACCGCGTGGCAGCGGCTCTCCCCACGTGGAGACGCCGCTGAGGCCCGCGCCTGACTCCTCCCCCTGCTGGGGAACGCGCGCACGAAGGGACGGCTTTTGTAGGTCCAGCACCCGGAAGTGCTGAACCGCCCTGTTTTCGACGTCAGACGCCGGCTGGCTATTTAAACCGGCGCCTGCCTCCCTTACCTTGCCTTTGCAACGAGGTCGCTCCTTTGAGTGCTTAGTTGCTTCCAGCTCTGGTTCCAGTTTGTTCCAGCCGTGCCTTGCTTCCAGCTCTGGTTCCTGCTTGTTCCATCCGTGCCTTGATTCCAGCTCCGGTTCCAGGTTTGCCTTGTCTTCAGCCAGCCACGACCTTCAGACTTCTTCACGATTCTTCTTGTCTTCAGCCAGCCACGACCCTGGGACTTCTTCACGATTCTCCTAAGTCCCAGCAACTCGGACCCCTACGGGCTTCTCCTGGGGGGGTCTCGGGTTTCCAGGGCGAAGACTTCACCAATCCGCACCAGCTAGGGTCCGCCTCCCGGCTCATTAACAACTATTGGACTTTGTCTCTAATCAGCCGGCCCAAGGGTCCACTAATTGACTCTCTCCATAACATTACCCGCTTATTTCACATTTTACATAGATGAATCCTACAGTAACCACCTCCTGCTTTTTACTGAGAAACGGCTTCTGTCTTTTCTGAGTAAATATAGAGACATTAGGAAACAATGCTACTCTATAGCCAAAAGACATATTTTCTTTAGCATGAAAAAACATTTTTAAAATCCAAGTTTTAACTGATTCAAGAGCAAAAACTACAAGCAATGTAGCCATAGAGGATACCTCTGTGTGAATCTTGCAAAAATGTTGTTAAATCTAACCTGTCTGCAAACATCCAATATAGGGGTACCTCGAGAGCAGGGGTGGCCAACTGTGGTCCTGGTGAGCCACAAACAGGCCAGGTTTTCAGGATATCCACAGTGAATATGCATGAGATAGATTTGCATACAATAGAGGCAGTGCTGCAAATCTATCTCATGTATATTCACTGTGGATATCCTGAAAGGCTGGCCTGTTTGTGGTTTCCAAGGACTGGAGTTGGCCACCTCTACTCTAGAGTAGGTAAATAGTATACTCTGGCTAGTTGTAGCATAGATTTCAAGAGACCTTTCAAAATCTGTTGGTAAATTTATTTCAGCATTTCTATAGGTGCCACCAAGGGTGACTTTTGGAAATTTAACAATCACAAGTTGCACCTCTGACACAGTGATTATCATGAAGCTCTAGTTTACTATGCACCATGTTCTTGTCTTTAATGAAGGCTACTTCACATCTCTGCATCTACTTAAGTTGATTTTCATTACACACCAGTTTCATATCCTGCTCTCCAATCACTTGAGCATGCAATTCAGAAAAAGATAATAAAACACTATCAATCCTAGTAGTCAAGGCTTTCACCATCTCAATAATGGCTATCCATAGAGTATCCAGGGTCACTATAGATGGCTTAACTGGGGATAAACTGATGCCCCCATCCTCAAACTGAGGTGCTAGAGGACTGATTGAAGTTCCTCTGTCACGCAAGCTGGACATAATGACCACCTCGAATACTTCCTCGGTTAGCGGATACTCTATATAGGCCCTTCTCCAAACCCAGGAGGTGAATGGCTTTCGGTACCAAATAAGACATCAGTCACACTAAGAGTAGCTGCTCCAACAGCAAGCTTAATCCCTCCTGACTATGACTTGATTTAAGTGTATCCTTGGGTGGGAAAATCCAGATGATAGACCCTAAAAGCACACAATAATTGTTCAGACCCTACTTACAAAGCTCTACAAGATGTTCAATAAATCTGAGTGTCCAGGGCTCCCTGTGGGAGGAAGCTTAACTTCAAGGTCCTTTTACATTATTCAAAAGTTACACTGCCCCTTAAGTCTCTTGTAAACAGTACTGATAATCTCCAACAGACTACAGCAGCAAGAATCACACTGGAAACAAAATGGTTTCCAACTTTACTGATAATTATAAGATGGATGAAAAGTTCTTTACAGCTCTTTGATGTTAAATCCAATTGATTTACAGTTGAAATTAATTAATTTGTGTCCTTACTCTTCCAGTGAAAGTCTTTAGAATTTGTATTAGTAAATTCCTTAATGATTTAGCTCCTTCACCTTTCCAATAAATCAGTTTTAAGAAAGTTTAAAACTCCCAGTTTTCACAAATTGATAGCAAATTCTTCCCTTTGTGTAATGGTCAAATTGGTAGTCTCAATTACTTAACAGAATGAAAAGTCCCAGTTTTCATACCTTTAAGCCTTCTCTATTCTGCTAGATCTCCTTCTGGCTATCTCCTCCCAAACACAAACACCTGGTTCAGTAGTAAAAATACTCCTGAGGTGGAGGAGAGTGGAAGTGCCTACCTGTGGGAAACGCCGTTGAAATATTTAATTTCCTCATGATTTCTTTGAGGGCTGAAGGATTCCCTGCCCTAACAAGGACTTCCGTGATTGGCTGACGTCATCAAACCTCGACCACTGAGAGGTATAAGAGCTGACCCCCCTAGGCACTTCAGTGAGGTGGAGAAAAGTGGAAGTGCCTACCTGTGGAAAATGCCGTTGAAATATTTAATTTCCTCATCATTTCTTTGAGGGCTGAAGGATTCCTTGCCCTAACAAGGACTTCCGTGATTGGCTGACGTCATCAAACCTCGACCGCTGAGAGGTATAAGAGCTGACCCCCCTAGGCGCGTCGTGCCGGCGCGTCGCCAAAGCCGCGAGTGCCAAAGGGGCGCGCGCTTTGTTGAATTGCGATCAGGAAAAAGTTTGGGGCTGGATAATTCCATAAGAAATTCGGCACTCGGAAGTAAGTACCTTAATTGAAATCTACTTGATTTCCCTTCCGAAGCCTCCAACTCACCTATGAAGGCAGAATTGAACTGATTGAGAAAGAGTTTAAGAAGCATCCGGAGGCAAATTTGATTACCTGTTGATACTATGCCCCACACCAAGCGGAAGGCAAAAGTAAGGGAGATGAATATATCTTCTCCCATACCTGAACCTTCCCAGCCCCGGATTTCTGCTTTTTATACCCCTGCAACAGGGTCCAAACCGGAGGACTTGGCCACTTTAAGTACTGGTGAAGAGTAAACACCAGGATTAATGGCCGAAATATCTTTGAGCCCCGGGGCTCCGAGCACTCCTCCCCCACCTCTAAACATTTCTTCTGACTTTTTGAATTTAACACCTTTAGCCCAAGAGGAAGGAGAAGGAGTACCAGCTACTTGTGGGAAAATTGAATCAGAAGCTCTGGGGAGCTCGTATTCTGTCTTGAACAAGCCTGAAGTTATAACATTGGACATACTTTGGGGAGCAATAAAATCTCTGGAAACTGCAGTTGTTAATTTAACAAAAATTACTATGGATTCAAATCAGCATTTTAAGAATATTGAATCATCTATATCGAACTCTGATGTTAAAGTGATACAAATAGAGAAGAGGTTAGATAAGATGGAAAAATATCAGCAAAAATATGTGAAAGCAGAAATTGTTTATGAAAAAAGGTTTGAAACAATAGAAAATACCTTTAAGTATTTAAATTTAAGGATATTAAATTTCCCTAAACATGATATGATTTCTCCATATGACATGTTTAGAGAGTATCTGGTGGAAGTTTTGAAGTTGCCCTCTCAGGCTATTCCAACTATTTCAAAGATATATTATGTGTCATCTAGAGGAAATTCTTCCGCCAGAAACGAGGTGGAAGAACCACCCTTAAATTTAATAGGGATAATCGAATCTGATTCAGATACCATCATAAAGAACAGATCTGTTTTGCATGTTTCCTTCTCTTTTGCAGTAGATAGAGAATCAGTTTTTAGAGCTTATATGTGTAATCGAATGGCTAGTTTTCATGGAGATAGAATTTGGATATATCCTGACTTCTCAAAGTTAACACAAGATAGAAGGAAAAAATTTGTAGGCTTGAGAGCAGAAACTGAAGCAAAAGGAGGAAAGATGCTGTTGCGATTTCCTTGCAAATGTGAGGTTCTTTACCAACAGCAGAAATATATCTTCTTTGAAACATCGCAGCTCTGCGTGTTTCTTGATTCAATTACCCAAGAGAATGTAGCTGGGGAATCAGTAGCAGTAGTAAATGATACCAGTTGAACTCAAATTTCAGTTGTTGCTCTTTAGGAGAAATTTTTTTTATTTTCACCCTATTGATTTACCTCTAAGTATTTGCTCTTTTTTCTTCTGCCTTCATGAGCTACTATATTATCTATAATTATTTCTTTTTTGAACATTAGATGTATCAGATGGTGGTTAAGATTGTAATTAGGAATATGCTTGTTACATCTATATTCAATAATAATATGCTGTTATATTGAAAATGCAAAATTAAAAATTAAAAAAAATATATATACTCCTGAATGATATCCTAATAACTCATTCTCTCTGGCAATGGATGTAAATCCATTCCTCTGCAATGACACATCTTCTTCCCAGAATAAACAAAAATCTGAGTCCCTGGATCCTAGGGCACAGACAAAAAACTCTTACTCAAAAAGGACAACAAAATGAGAGAAAGGAAGGGTGGAAAAACTTTCTTCTCAAAGATCAAAAAGGTCTCCAAAATAGGGTTAAGACACTCTGTTTGCACTTCTTTACCCAGGTCTCTGTGAAGAAGACCCTTAGAGGTTTTTATTTCTTGAAAACAAACAAAAAGTGAGACTGCACAGACAAAGATGCTCCATTTCGGGGCAACTCAGGAAAAATTGAACTAAGAATCCACACACTAAGATGGTGGCAGGGGTTTATAAAGACTCAAGCATACGCCATCTATTTCTTCTACATGGGGAAGCCCAACCCCAATCTCTACTTACTAATCTCTTTGTACCTCCTTCTGGTAAGGAAACCAAGAGTTCCTTACTTAAGGGAGTTATGAACCCATTCAAAATTGCCTGTACCAAATGAGAAGACAAGATGGACTCTGATGGAACAGTCTGAATACATCCTTTCATCTGCTTACCCATAGGGAAATAACTGATCAGCAGCCCACAAAAAGAGTTCAAAAACTCAGATAAAACTGCTGTACTCTGAAATACTCAGGGCAAATACTCAGGGCAAATACTCACACTCCCCATGGAGCTCCCAAGAGGCATCACCTTTGGCTCATGCTTTTGGCTGAACATTACAGCATGCAGTTCTTATAAGAGGAATGGACACAGTCCAATGACATCTGCCTGAGGAGAGAAGCATCCATCCCTGTTGCAAGGACACACAGTCAGCTGGAACACAGTGTCAAAACCTCCCTTCCAGCTCCAGTTCTTCTTGTACTGCAGCGGCCCCTCCTTGGAAGTTCTTTTTAAACAGGCCTGTGGTTTCTAATACAACTGGGACTACTCCTGTATCTTTCTCTCACATTTTCTTGGTCTCTGGTTGCATCTCTTTATACTTGATGATCTTTCTACATACATAGTATAGAATAGGGATGTGAATCGTTTTTGAACGATTAAAATTATCGTCAGATAATTTTAAAATCGTCCAAAATCGTTAGAGTGCATGATACAATACAAATGCCCACGATTTATCGTCAGGGGCATTTGTATTGTATCGTTAAATAGGGGGTGGGAAAACCGGCACACCAAAAAAACCCTAACACCCACCCCGAACCTTTAAAACAAACCCCAACCCTCCCGAACCCCCCCAAAATGTTTTAAATGACCTGGGGTCCCGGCGCGATGATCCCGGCGCGATGTCCCACTCTCTGCCCACGGCTGCTGTGAAGAGAAATGGCGCTGGTGGCCCTTTGCCCTTATCATGTGACAGGGCAAAGGTAGCGCCTGCGCCATTTTGATTCCTAGCTCCTGACGTCACGCGTCCAGGACATCGCTCCCGGACCCTCGCTGGACCCCCAGGGACTTTTGGCCAGCTTGGGGGGGCCTACTGACCCCCACAAGACTTGCCAAAAGTCCAGCGGGGGTCCGGGAACGACCTCCTAAACTCGAATCGTTTTGCCGTACAGCAAAATGGCGCCGACCATGCCGTATGGTCGGCGCCATTTTGCTGTACGGCAAAACGATTCGAGTTTAGGAGGTCGTTCCCGGACCCCGCTGGACTTTTGGCAAGTCTTGTGGGGGTCAGGAGGCCCCCCCCAAGCTGGCCAAAAGTCCCTGGGGGTCCAGCGGGGGTCCGGGAGCGATCTCCTACGCTCCTGACGTCGGGGGACAAAAAACAAAATGGCGCCGGCACTACCTTTGCCCTGCTGTCATATGACAGGGCAAAGGTAGCGCCGGCGCCATTTCTACAACGCACCGGAGGTCCGAGAGTAAAAGATCACACTGGGACCCTCCCTCTGGTCCCCAGGTAATTTAAGGCATTTTGGGGGGGGTTCGGGAGGGTGGGGGATTTATTTTAAAGGGTTGGGGTGGGTTTTAGGGATTTTTTAGTGTGCTGGTTTTCCCCACCCTCCCCCGATTTACGATTTACACAATATTTTAAAAAACAAAACCGCGACGATAAGATTCCCTCCCCCCCCAGCCGAAATCGATCATTAAGACGATCGATCACACGATTCACATCTCTAGTATAGAATAGTCACTTGGTGTTGAAACTTCTATTAACAATACTGTTGCGCCTGAGGTGGACCCTTGGGCCGAGGTGGGGTTGACGCTACCTTTAGGAGGGATCCTATGGGTCCCTACTGTCGGCAGGCAAAGTGGGCTGAAGGACGGAGGCCGGCTGGCATGTCACCAATACCAGCCCTCGTTCCCCGTGAGTTGAGCCTTTGGGTACTGGGACCGGCTGGACTTAGGTGGGCCTCCGTAAGTCGTTGTCAATGGAAGGATCGAGGTCAGTTCAGAGGCAGCAACAGTGGAGAGGAGGAGTCTGTACTAGACGAGACGGAGTCCCGGAGACCCGGGCACCAATAGAACCAAAGTCATGCAGGGGCACCTGAGGAAGAACAGGCCAAAGCCTGAATAGGCCAAATCCAGGACGTAGACTAAAGAGGCATTGTAGGGCAAGCTGGAGTCAGGGCCGCTGGCAATCTGGAAGCAGTGGCAAACAAGGCTGAGGTCTGGGCGAGGAGAGTCAAGAGCATAGACAATGCAGAGGTCCGGGCTTGGAGAGAGGCAATAGCGTAGGCAATGCAGAGGTCTGGGCTTGGAGAGAGGTAATAGCGTAGTCAGGCAATGCAGAGGTCTGGGCTTGGAGAGAGGCAGTAGCATAGTCAGGCTATGCAGAGGTCTGGGCTTGGAAAGAGGCAATAGCGTAGTCAGGCAAAGCAGAGGTCCAGGCTTGGAGAGAGTCAATGGTGTGATCAGGCAAAGCAGAGGTCGGGGCTTGGAGAGAGTCAACGGCGAGGTCAGGCAAAGCAGAGGTCCTGGCTTGGAGAGAGTCAATGGTGTGGTCAGGCAAAGCAGAGGTCCAGGCTTGGAGAGAGTCAATGGTGTGATCAGGCAAAGCAGAGGTCCGGGCTTGGAGAGAGTCAATGGCGTGGTCAGGCAAAGCAGAGGTCCTGGCTTGGAGAGAGTCAATGGCGTGGTCAGGCAAAGCAGAAGTCCAGGCTTGGAGAGAGTCAGCGGCGTGGTCAGGCAAAGCAGAAGTTGAAATAAGAAGAAGGCAATCCAGGAGTAGGTTAGGGATCAGGAACACAGGAACGAGGAAACCAGGAACAGGAGTCAGTGAGGATCAGGAACCAGGAACGAAGGAGAATCACCAGGAGGCAACGAGTACACGACCAGCGTGGAGACCTGTTGCAAAGGCAATCCTTGGGAGTGGAGCCCGGGCTTAAGTACCAGAGCTCTGCTGACATCAACATCTGGGGCCATGGCTAGGTCCCTGCCACGGGTCCTACTTAAGACACAGTGATGCGCGCGCGCCTAGGGAGGGGCACAGCGCTGAGTAGTAGCATCTCTCCCATGGGCCATGCAGAGAGGCCCGATGTGGAGCACCAGGATCTGTAGCTGAGCCGGAGGCACCAGGGGTGGCCCAAAGATGAAGCCGGTGGCCCACCGCCACCAGGGACAAGGAATCAGGCGCTGGATTCATCTGAGAGAGGTGAGGGGGCCGGGCTGCGGGTCTGCCGTGGCCGGCATGCGTAACAAATACTGTTCTTGTGTTTTTTTCCTTTGCCACTATGTCCTGCTTTCTAATATCAAGTTTCTTCTTGGTTGGAAAGGGAATGTTCTAGATGATCCCAACTTCTTCAGATCCCAATTTCTTCATTCTCTTCATCTCTCAGGTGTGAGAGTGCTGGGGCTTTCCTTTGAGCTGGGGTAAATATATGTTTCATACAGTATGTGAATGAAATGATTTGGATATAACTATGGGCAGACATTTTTGACTTCTTGTTCTTAAATTGCATTAACATGCCTACCTTTTTCTATAGAGGGCTGTTGTCAGTAGACCAACCTTATACCGGTATGTCAAAAGAATAAGCAAGCTCATGCACAAGGAAATAAGGCAGATGTTGCAGATAGTGAAATGCTCATGCACAAGGAAATAAGGCAAATAATGCAGATAATGAAATGCTTCATTGTATGTCATTTTTGCCCTGTTCATCCCTATTCAACCTGTTGCACAGCCTCTGCTCCAGCTCTAAAAATGTATTATTTTTATCCATCAGCCTGACTAAATAGCTATTCCCCTCTGCCTTGTTGCTAGTCTCCAAATGGGTGAATCAACCTCATTCAGAGAAGCTTAACTTTGCTTCTGATTGTTTTGTTCTGTTTATGTGCCAATTTATTTACTTCTCTTTTCTAATATACAGTAGATGCATGAAATCATGCCAGAGCATCAGAAAATGACAACTTTCCAGATGACCTCTTTGTTCACGGGAAGCATTATTTATATCAGCTACATGATTTTGCACCAAATTCTAGCATTCGTTGGTTGACTGGAGAATGAGCTTTCAGAAGTGCTGATGTTATGGGGGATTAGTATTTGTGTCTCAACTACCTGCCCCACCCCCCCACCCCACCCTCCCCCCTAAAAAAAAATTTAGTTTTGAAAGATCATTAGCTTCCTTAAACATATGCAAAAGAACAAAGTCTAGAAAGACTGTCTCTTGTTCAGTAACTGTACAGATCCCGAGGGCATTTGGAAATTGGCCGATCTGTAATGTTTAACAAAGCAAGCAAGAGATTGTCTTACAGCCTGACTGTCTAGTCTGTCTGACTCCAACTAGTCTGTTTCAAGAAAAGAAGTAGTAAAGAACACATAACATCTTCTTTCTATTTTTTTCTGTTACATGAATTTCTCCCTTTTATATTCAATACATAATGGCATTAAATACAACATGGCAACAACAGAAGAGATTCAGATATAATAGGGTACAGAAGTAATGCCTTGACTAGTTAGGGAACTTATGAAACATATTTGCTAGCCAGAGCATGTGATCTAAAGTGGAACAGACTCTCCAGTATAAAGGGTAAAAGAAGCTCTTAGTAGCATCAGCTAACGAGGAAGGTTACTGGTGCTCATTGGCTATTATGGGCACATCTTTATCTGCTGTACACATTATTTGCTTTAATCAATTAACAGAGAAATTCTGTGCTGTGTTTTCTAATAGTGTGAGCACGGATTTAAAGTTAGAAAATGTTAGTGTATATTCTAAGGTATTGTTCTGCTCAGCTAGTCTTTTTCTTGATGGTCCCTTTATTAGAAATGCTATAGATTTTCTAACAGAGTTGAGTGTCTCTACCTATGGGATTTTTATGCCAATCAAGGTACCGTAGGAACGATAGTTTGATAACTCTTTCCCAGGAATAGAAATACAAGTGAGCAGGTCAATATAAATACATATCCAACTATGCCATTATGAAATACTCAACTCGGTCAATTGCTTCGAAATATTCATCCGTCAGTATCCAAGGTCATATTATAATTATCTAATATTATTTTTTAATGTAATTTTACTTTTTATCAAGATTTGATAAGTTGAATAATTCTTTTGCTAAGTATACTAATTTACATTTGTAACTAATGAAAAACATATATCTAAGTACTTCCAGATTGCATAGTAGATGAAATTTCTTCAAACATTTAGTGTACATAAACCTTGCAAATGGGATGCTAAATGTACCCTATCAGCTTGCACAAAAATAAAAAGACAAACCCATCTTTCTTTTGCTTTGTATTTATTACAGTTGTCACGATTTCTGCCTGCTACGCAGCCTCCCCGCCAGCAAAGATCAACAGCGAGCTTCGCTCACAGCTGCTCCAGCCACCTCCTTGCTGATCACATGATGCGGCAGTTCCAGCCCTACTTAATCCTGCCTATCCAGTCCCTCCTTGCCTCCTCATTGAGACACCTTGATTCCTTGACCTGGCCATCCTTGCCGTGCTTTCCTGCCCTGCCTTGTGGCCTTCTTAGGCCTCCTGCCTTGCTTTTTGGCCTGTTTGGCCTCCTGCCTTGCCTTGTGGCCTACCTTGGCCTCCTGCCTTGCTCTGCAGCCTTCCAGGCCTCTTTGCCTTGCTCTGCAGCCTAACAGGCCTCCTTGCCTTGCTCTATGGCCTCCTGGGTCTTTCTGCCTTGCTCAGTAGCCTCCTGGGCCTCCCTGTCCTGCCTTTTGGTTTTCGGACCTTCTAAGGTCGCTTAGCCAGCCTTGTACCTTGTTTTAGCCTTTTTATTTATTGTTGTCTGTTCTTGTCCTGTTCTTGTCTAGTTCTGTCTTGTTGAGTCCTTATCTAGTCTTGTCTTGTCCAGTCTTTGTCCTGCCCTGCCAAGACCAGTTCAGTTTCTTGTCTGTTTCCAAGTCCTTTCCCTTGACCTTTGTCTCAGGCTTGCCCTTGATCCCAGTCCTTGTCTCCAGCCCTGCCTGTATCCAGCTCCCAGTCTGTACTAAGTTCCATTTCTCAGTCTTTGCCAAGTTCCAGCACCAGCCATGCTTCCTGGTAAGTCCTGCTGGCCACCAGAACTCAAGGGCTCAACCTGTGGGGGAAGAGGCTGAAATAGGCAGAAGAGCATCTCGCCTTGCTGCCTTATGTCATTTCTGATTCCAGCCTGCCAGATCATGACAACAGTATACTAATGAGGAGGCTAAACCCATGAAATTCCAAAATCAGTCTCCTTCATTCTTTTCTGGGTTCAAATAGACATCTTCAGTCTCACAAAATATTTTCTTTTAAGTATTACCAAAATTTAAGACATATCAGGCCACTTACCAGCTCCTGGCCCAGCTGAGAGAGAATTTTGCAGCCCTGTCATATTCCCGCTAGCTCTGCCATCGGCTGCGGTCCTTGGCTCTGCCCCCCTACTGACATCATCTGCATGGGGGCATCATAAGCCGGCGGTTGGCACCAGAGTGGTGTGCACTCTGTCACACACATGAAGGAGCACACCAAGTGCTGCTGGGGCTTTATCTTTTGATCTTCCAAGTCACATTTTTTCTTCTGAGACTGGTTTAAATATCCCTGTCATTCATCATGGCCGATATGTTACTCTGTAATTTCAATCATTGTAAGTCCACTTGGCGACCATCTTTCTTGTCTACCATTACCTGTAATAATGTTTTGACTTTGTCTATGTCAGTCACAATCACCATCATGCTTATTAATGCTCAGGCTGTAAAGAATAAATTTCAAATTATTTCTGACCTCATTGCAAAAAGGCAACCGGATTGCTTCTGAATCACAGAGTCCTGGTTGCTTAATTCTGATCAAGTTTCCCTGCATCTTAGTTGTCCAGCTAGTTATACTTGCTTTTCCCAACTGAGAAAAAGGGGTAGGGGTGGTTGTTTACTTATTATTTATAGGGATTCTTGGAACCCTAAATTCGAAGACCTCAGTGGGAATTCTCCTTATGAATCCCTTGTTCTGGCTCTTCCCAGCTTTTCTATTTGGCTTGTTTACTGTCCACCCAAATTGTTACAATCAAATCTTTCCCCTTTTTTTGTTCAACTTCTTTTGGCCAAAGCTGACCATGGTAAGATGTTGGTGATTGGTGACTTTAATTTGCATGCCACTGTTTTTCCTCTGGCGCCTCACTGTGCCTTATTTTTGGACATTCTCTCTTCTCTCGGGTGGTCTCAAATCATTTCTCAACTAACTCAGAAAAAGTCATTGTTTCAATCTAGTTTTTGTCAATGATTCTCTTAGTTATTATTGCTATAAATCACTTTTCATTCAGGATGTGCCCTAGTCAGATCACTCTTTAAATGGTTTCTCAATTGTTATCCCGTCTGCTACTTCTAACGTTAACATTGCCAATCATTCCTACCATCATCGTGGTTATATAGACAACTCTGAGTTTTCTGACTACATTACTAGTCATTTAAATTATTCTCAGTCCATTAATCTTGATAGGACTGTTGCTGATTGGGACTCTGCTGTCACCTCAGCATTAGAGATGGTAGCCCCCCTTAAGACTTTTAATCCTCTTAAGAATATTTCACAACCTTAGCTTACGTCCTCTTTCAGGTCCACTAGACAGGCACTCAGAAAGAGTGAGTGCTTTTGGAACTCACATTGTACTCCTGACTGTTTCTACTTATGGAAGGCTGCTTAAGGATTATCAATCTCAAACATTAGAAGCCAAGAGGAACTATTACTCTAGCTAAATTAAGATGATGGGCTATAAACCAAAAGTACTTTTTGGTATCACTAAAAAACTTACTGGTGGCTCTTCTCACTCTTCATTTTCTGCTGACATTCCTTCATCAGACTCTTTTTCAAAGCATTTTTCTCTTAAGATTCAACAACTCAGGTTAAATTTTCCTAGCAATTCCACATGTAATGCTGATTTAGATGTTATACCATTCTGATCCACTTTTACTTTTACATCTCAATTTGAAGTTAAGCATATTTTGTCTTCCATGCCCTGTTAGCAACTGTTCTATTGCTCTATTTAAAGCTTTCTTCTCATCTCACTTCTATTATGAATCTGTCTTTTGATCAGGGTTATGTTCCTGCTTCCTTGAAGAAAGCTGTTGTTCATCCCTTGTTAAAAAAAATCTAATTTGGATGTGTCAGATGTAAATAACTACAGATTGATTTCCTCCTTGCCCTTTTTGACTAAATTATTGGAATTGGTGGTGTTGAAACAGTTCTCCGAATTTATTGAGGATAAGGAAATCCTGGATCCTCATCAATTTGGTTTCAGGCATTATCTTAGCACTGAACTGTTATTGCTCTCCATGACTGATATTTTTAAATGAGGCTTAGACAGTGGACATCCTTATATTCTTGTGTCCCTAGACATCTCTCCATCTTTGATACTATTGACCACTCCATTCTTCTCCACCACCTACAGGTATGCGATACAGGAGGCATCATTTTAGCCTAGTTCTCCTCATTCTTGAATGATCGTTCTCAACAATTTAAAATTAGAAATCAAGTTTCTCAATAGTCTTTCTTCAAGACTGGTGTCCCTCAGGGTTCTGCCTTTTCCTCCATGCTTTTAAACATCTGTCTTGCCCCATTTGTAAATCTTTATCTACTTTATGTGATGGTTATAAAATCTATGCAGATGACTTTCAGTTCCTCATATGTCTCCATCCCACCTGGCATGATACCGTTGAACATATTCAAATCTGCATTAGAACCAACCATAAAACTATGGCTTCATCAGACAAACTAGCGCCCAACACCAATAAAATTGAATTTCTTCTTATTCAAAGAGTGCATTCCATGCTTGATTATTCTTCCATCACTCTTGATGGCTCTACTTTCAACATCAATCAAAGCATCAAAAATTTGGGTGTTTTGCTGAATCCACATTTTACATTTCGAACACACATTAAATCAGTAGTCATGGCTGGCTTCTATAAGCTTAGAGTCTTTTCTGGTTTAAAACATCTGCTACATGCCTCTGAGTTTCACACTGTTGTGCAGGCTTCTATTTTTCCTCTTATTGACTATTGCAATGGGCTTTACTTGGGTCTCCCTGATTCTACTATACAGCCACTTCAATTGCTTTTGAATGCAGCCACACGTCTAATTTCTGGCCACAAAAGTTTTGAACATGTTACTCCAATCTTTATATAGTTACACTGGTTACCTCTGTGACAACGCATTGAATACAAAATCGTGCTGTGTTCACTGCCCAACGGAACTCAGTGCCACTCAAGATCGCTGCGTGAACGCCGGAGGAGATGGTGCAGCCTCCCCTATAGGATTAGCAGTAGCAGAGAACAGCAATAACCCTGGCCAGCTGGAGCAGGAGCAGGTAGGAGGTGGGGAGAGGAGGCCGGCCACACATAGTCGAGGTGTGCTCCCCCCTGGAAGGAGGACCCAACTCACTGGAGCCTGCGGGACTGTTCCCACCCACTACCTGCCCCTTAGACTGCCCACTGGAATGCAGTGCCACTCAAGATCATGTCGCAAATGCTGGAGGTGCTTGCGCCATGAGGCATGCACCTTTGGCATTCACAAGAAGGAGCACAAAAAAGGAGCATGTCCCTTTGTATGCCCTTCGTGCGCACCTGAAGTGAAGCCTGCAGATACTCTTCTCTACTGCTCTTCTGTTCTGACAATACAATGAAAATGAAGCAGGAACACCCTACTTCAACTAAGATAGAACAAGGTTCAAATAGAAATCTATAAATTTCCCTAAAATCAAACAACAAACAAACACTAACCTAACTTATCCCATAAGAAACAACTCTTTAGCACCTAACTCCACCTAATGTTCTCACTGCTTCTTCTAAACGCGCAGTCCATTTAAAAAAAAAAAAAATCCTCCTAATAAATTACCCACTTGAGGAATTAAACCCGGCCTTCTTCTGCATCACCGAAATCTGGTTGAACAATAATGATAAAGTTCTCTTTAATCAAATAGAATATTCCATTTATGATATCTTTCACTTCCCCGGCCCTAAGCATAGGGGCAGGGACTACTAATCATTAGTAAAAAAGAGCTCAAACTTACTCCATTCAAGTTAGAGGTTAACCCTCCTTACGAAGTGGCAATACTTAAATCACCACAATTAAACATCGGTAATCTCTACCTTCTTTCTGGATTACTGTTCACCTCTTATTGAAGCATTCACCAAAGCACTCCCTTTACCCGAATCCACCCTCATAGTAGGTGACTTTAACATGCATGTTGATAAAACAACCAAATCCTCTGCATGTGAAACCTTCTTAGGTGCTATGGAAGCAATGGGAAGGTCACAATTTGTAACTGAACCAACACATAAAGCTGGACATACCTTGGATCTTATATTTGCCAACCACAACAATTGCAGGACAAATACCTCTCACATGAGTCTGCCTTGGTCTGATCACCAATTACAAAAAGCTGATATAACTATCCTCAACACAACAATTCAAAAGCCAAACTTCAACCAGACATTCACTTTCAGAAAAAAGATAGAGCCAGAGCTACTCACTGAAACTATAAAAGATAAACTAACCAACCTCAACATTTTTAATGTCTCTGCATCATTTGACACATGGGATATCATGGTTAATTAAACAGTGGACAACCTAAGCCCAATCCAAACAAAATCAATCCAACCCTATCAACGTTCCTCTAAACCAGCAATTCTCAACCGGTGTGTCGGACACAACAGTGTTCGCCAGGCACAGGCAGGTGTGTCATGGTTCCCGGTGTTCCATTGCTCTGGTTGTGTTTCCCTTCTCCCTTTTTCCTGCCCCTGTGGGCCAATGGGAAGCTTCCCTTCATCCTGCTCCCACTGGCCAATGGGAAGCCTCCTCCCTTCTTCCTGGCTCCACGGGCCAATAGGAAACCTCCTTCCTTCTTCCTGCCAGTGGAAGTAGGAAGAAGGGAGGAAGCTTCCGATTGGCTGGTGGGCAGGAAGAAGGGAATCCCATAGCAAAGAAACCCAACCCCACAAAGCAAGGCTGCCACAGGAGTTCATCCCCATGGTGGTGAAGAGGAAGGCTGAACCTGCAAAGCAAGGCACCACTGGAGCTCATCCCCATGGTGGTGAAGAAGAAACCCAATCCCACTGAAGCAAGGCTGCCACGGGAGCTCATCCTCATGGCAGTGAAGAGGAAGTCCAACCCCACTAAAGCAAGGTCACCACGGGAGCTCATCCCCGCCAGAGTAAAGCCACAGTGCAACTGGACCCCATCCCTGCAGTGAAGAAAGAAAAGGTTTAGCAGTGAGGACCGGTGCATGCATGTGAGAATGGGAACCTGGGTGTGGGTGTTTGTGTGTGTGTGTGTGTGTGTGTGTGTGTGTGTGTGTGAATGGGAGCCTGAGTATGGGTGTTTGTGTGTGTGTGTGGGGGGGGGGGGGAATGGGAGCCTGGATGTGTGTGTGTGTGTTTGTGTGTGTGTATGAATGGGAGCCTGGGAATGTGTGTTTTTGTGTGGGGGGGAATGGGAGCCTGGGTGTGTGTGTGTGTGTGTGTTTGTGTGAATGGGAGCCTGGGAATGGGTGTTTTGTGTGTATGTGTGTGTGTGAATGGGAGCCTGGGTGTGGGTGTTTTTGTGTGTGTGTGAATGGGAGCCTTGGTGTGGGTATTTGTATGTGTGTGTGTGTGTGTGTGTGTGTGAATGGAAGCCTGGGTGTATGTGTGTGTGTGTGTTTGTGTGTGACTGGGAGCCTGTGTGTGTGTGTGTGTGTGTGTGTAACTGGGAGCCTGGGTATAGGGGTGTGTGTGTGTGTGTGTGTGTGTGTGTGTGAATGGGAGCATGGGTGGGTGTGTTTGTGTGTGTGTGTGTATATATGAGACTGGGAGCCTGGGTGGGTGTGGATGTTTGTGTGTGTGGTAGAATGGGAGCCTGGGTGTGTGAGTGAGAGCTTGTGTGTAATAGAATGGGAATGAAAGCATTTGTGTGTGATTGAGAGCTTGTATGTAACTGAGAGAGCATGTGTGTGAGAGACAGAGACTGATCAGGAAGGTGACTGTTGTATGTGTGAGAGACAGAGCCTGGTCCGAGAGGTGACTGGTGTGTGTATGAGAGACAGAGACTGGTCAGGGAGGTGACTGATTTGTGTGTGAGAGATAGAGACTGGGAAGGGAGGTGACTGGTGTGTGTGTGTGTGTGTGTGTGTGTGTGTGTGAGAGAGAGAGAGAGAGAGACAGAGACTGGTCAGGGAGGTGAGAACCTGACTGGCTGGTGGACCACAGGATAGGTTTGGGAATCTCTGCTCTAGAATAATGGAGAGGGATGAGATGGGGAAGAACAAAAGGAAGGGAGGGAAGAGGTGAGAATATTTGGGAGAAGGAGTGTGAATGTAGGAAGAGGCATAGGAGGCATAGGAAGGATGGAGTGAGAAGGGAAATAGTGCCCTTGAAGACAGGGATGGAATAAGAAGGAGAGATCATCTAGAAGGAAGGAAGGACAGAGTGGGCAAGAAGGGGGAACAATGACTGGAAGGAGGGGGTGGGAAGGGCAAAAGAGTATCTAGAGGAAGAGAGGGATGGACAAATGATGTGAAGGACCTGAAGGGGCAGGGAGGGGATTGAAGGCAGTGTAAAGAGACAGAGGCAAGGGATAGATCTATGAGGTGGGTGAGAGATTGTGGGAATGGGAATGGGGAGTGTAATGCTTGTCAGAAGAGTGGACCCTTAGTGATGTGGTGAGGCTGACGCTGCCTAGTGAGCTAGCCCACTAGTTCCACACAGACAGCTGGCAGAGATGCCCTGTGGCGGGACGGGATAGAACTCTGCTATACCAGCTGCCTCTCCCTTGGGTTCTGGCAGCCAGGAGGTCTTAGGTGGGTCTTTAGGGCAGTCCAAAGTTGAGAGTCCAAGGTGGAGCACAGATTGGGGCAGGTAGCAGACAGTGGAGATGGGTGACAGGCCAGGGGTCGAGGCAGGCAGCAGACAGTAGCAGAAACCCCAGTTTCACGCCATTTTTCTTTTAAAATGCTGAGGAGTTCAGACAGTCGGTTTGCAGCTTCTACCTCTGTCAGCGATACGCTGTACTCAATCGCATTTTAGAACAGATTTATATGCAGTAAGTTCTCACTAAATTTATTATTAACATAGGTATTATTTTTATAATTTCACTGGAGCGTTTATCTCCTCTGGATCGGGTCGGCTCCTGTCTATTTAATCTTTATTCCTTCACCTTGACGGTAGATCTAGTGTCTCCGTAACTTTGACACAGAGATTACATTTTCCTCCAGAGATTTCTTCAATACTGTGAGTTGCTTACATATAAGTATTAGTATACAATTTCACCAATCTGTATGGTTGCACTTTTGATGTGTGTTTTATAGTTTTATGGCAGTGCACTATTCGTGTGTCTTTTCTGGTTTTATAGGGATACTGGATTTTCCTACATTTTAAGATAGCGCCTCTTCAGTATCCCCCTGAAGAAGGAAGATTCTCCCTTCCGAAACATTACAATGCCGGGTGATTTTGGAAAATTATTGAGTTAACAGTTGAAGATTAACTGTCTACCAGGGTGGTTAGGACAGATAAGTGCATGTATAGTCTTTTCCTAAAAATCAAAAATATTAGAAAAATTTTAGAAAAAGCATAAACTAGCAATATGAAATGACTGATGATTAAAATTTGCAAGCACAAGGTAGTCTTTTTAATAGACCTTTAGCATTAAGATGATCAGCATTTCACATTCCTCATTGCTTTAATTAGTGCTTTATTATGATGATCATTCATATTTTTGCTTTGATATTTACATTTATATCACATATCAGAGTGGTTGGTAAAGTGAGATCTTCAGTGTTGCAGTTGCATTAAAAGCATCAAAGCATTATGGTTAAGGGTAGTAATCTCCATATATTCTGCTAAGGGTAGTAACCGCTGTACCAGCAAGTTAACCCCCTGCACGCTTATCTCATTTTCATCCTCTAGCCTTTAATGATCCACAGTGTTTATCCCATGTCCCTCTCAATTCTTTGACTGTTCTCTTCTTCACCACTTCCTCCGGAAGAGCATTCCAGGCCTCCATCTCCCTCTCCCTGAAGAAAAATTTCCTGATGTTAATTCTAAGTCGTCCCCACCAAAGTTTCATTTTGTGACCCCCTATTCTAATGTTTTCTTTCCAATAGAAAAGATTTGAAGTCCATACATCATTGAAACCTTTTAGGTATCTGAAGGTCTGTATCATATCTCCTCTACATCTCCTCTCTTCCAGGGTAGATATATTCATATCCTTCAGCCTCTCCTCAAAGGTCTTCCGATACAAACCCCACACCATTTTGTCACCCTTCTCTGGACCGTCTCCATCCTGTCCCTATCCTTTTTGAGATACTGGCTCCAGAATTGAACACAATACTCCAGGTGAAGCCTCATTAAGGACTGTACAAGAGCATCATCACCTCCTTTTCCTTACTGGTTATTCCTCTCTATGTAGCCCAGCATTCTTCTGGCTTTAGCTATCACCTTGTCACATTGCTTCACCATTTTCAGATCCACAGACACTATCACCCCAAGATCCCTCTCTTGCCCCGTGCACATCAGTCTTTCAGCCCCATCACATACAGCTCTTTTGGATTATCACATCCCAGATGCATGACTCTGCACTTCTTGGCATTGAATTCCAACTGCCAAATTTTTGACCACTCTTCAAACTTTCTTAAATCACTAATCACTTTTCATTCTCTCTACTCCTTCAGGCATGTCCACTCTGTTGCAGATCTTACTATCATCCGCAAATAGACATACTTTACCTTCTATACCTTCCACAATGTCACTCACAATGATATTGAACAGAACCAGCCCAATACTAATCCCTGTGCACTCCTCTTAACATGGTTCTCTCTTCAGAGTATATTCCATTTACCATTACATTTTGTCTTCCTATCAGTCAGCCAGTTTGTAATCCACACAACCACCTTGGTGCTCACTCCCAAGCTTCTTATTTTATTCACAAGCCTGCTGTCTGGCACCGTATCAAAAGCTTTGCTGAAATCCAAGTAGATTACATCGAGTGCTCTTCCTCGATCCAATTCTCTAGTCACCCAATCAAAAAAGTCAATCAGATTTGTCTGACAGGATCTTCCCCTGGTGAATCCATGCTGCCTTGGGTCCAGAAACCCACCCAATTGTAGATAGTTGACTATCCTTTCCTTCAGCAGCATCTCCATTAATTTTCCCACCACTGAGGTGAGGCTAAATGGCCTGTTGTTTCCCGCCTCCTCTCTGCCATCATTCTTGTGAAGCAGAGCCACCACCACCACTCTTCTCCAATCCTGCGGCACCATTCCCGTTTCCAGGGTTCTATTGGAAAAGTCCTTCAGCGGACCTGCCAGCAATTCTCTGAGCTCCCTGAGTATCCTGGGATGTACCTCATCCAACCCCATGGCCTTGTCCACTTTCAATTTGCCTAGCTCTTCCCATACATTTTGTTCCGTAAACGGAGGTTCAGCTGCTCCATCCCCATCTACTTTCTTGTCTACCAGCAATGGTTCTTCTCCAGGGACTTCTTTAGTGAACATCAAACTGAAGTATTTGTTTAATATTTCTGCCAATTCTTCGTCTCACTCCACATATTGTTCTTTGTCACCCTTCAATTTCACTATACCACTTCGGACCTTCCTTTTTTGTCCTATATATCTGAAAAATGTTTTTTCATCTCGCTTTACCTCTTTGGCAATCCTTTCTTCCACTTGACCCTTTGATTTCCTGATTTCTTTCTTCGTCTCCCTCAATTTCACCAGGTATTCTTCACCTTGTTCCTTTTTTTGGGATCTTTTCTACCTCTTGAATACTGTTTTTTTTTGCCTGTATTTTTTCAGCCACTTCCTTTGAGAACCAGATCTTTTTTTCCCCTCTTACTCTTGTTTACTTTTCTAACATATAGGTTTGTTGCCTTTGTAATAGCACCTTTCAGTTTTGCCCACTGTTCTTCCACCTTGGCCATTTTCTCCGAGTCTCCCAGTTCTTCATCTAGGAACATTCCCATTTTGACAAAGTCTTTATTTGTGAAATTCAAAACTTGGATCCTTGTGTGTCTTCTCTGTATCCTATTTGTGATATCAAACCATACCCATCTGATGATCACTGGTGCTCAGGTGGGCACCTGCTTGGACATTTGAGACATTATCCCTATTTGTGAACACTAGGCTGAGTATCACACCCTCCCTCATGGATTCCATTACCATTTGTTTGAACAGAGCCCCTTGAAAAGCATCCATTATCTCTCTACTTCTTGTAGATTCCACAGAAGGGATACTCCAATCCACATCATACATATTAAAATCTTCATCTGGCAACACTTCTCACTTCTTTTCTACTTTTTGGATGTCTTTGACCAGAACTCTGTCCAGTTCTTACGTTTGAGTCGGAGGCCTGTAGACTACACGGATGAACATGGAAGTACCATCTTCTTTTTTTAGGCTAGCCCATAATTCTTCTTCCCTACCCCATGTCCCTTGCATTTCAGTTGCTTGGATATTGTTTCTGACATAAAGAGCTACTCCCCCAGCTTTTCCGTGCTTTCCGTCCTTTCTAAAGAAGTTATAGCCAGGAATGACCTTATCCCAATCATGAGATTCATGTAATGCCAATTGTCAAGGTTTCAACCCTGGTCTTGATGAATGGCACTACTGCTCACAACTTTCAAACTTATGCTAATTGAACCCCTTTTGGTGTCCATTATCAAGGGCTTAATTTCTGGCAGAACAATCCAGAATGGCATTCTGTCACCTTTTTTATGGGATCCAAGAAAGTGTAGCAAAGCCGGCAGTGTGCATCAGTTCTGGCTCCCATAAAGAAACAGTACAGAGCCAGTAGTTGCATGGATCATTTATCACCCTGCCCCCCACCCCTGGAGGAAGCAGAGAAAAATAGAGTATGTTGAAACTGCTTTCACTAAGACAAGGACAGCCACATGGATTTGGTATGTGTGTGTGTGTGTGTGTGTGTGTGTGTTCACACCTGGCCCTGGCCACACCCATCTCACCCCTCCACACTTCCACTTCCTTTTAGTCTACAAATTAAGCCCTGTCTATTAGTAATGCTGTTTTGTCATTTTCATCTTTACCATTATGTCGGGGTTTCCAGCATCAAGCATTTAATTGATCTAGGAATGAATAATTATATTCTGTAATTTATGTGAGGAATGTATGTAAGCTAGAATGACATTAACTTTAAATGTAAAGTAAAAAATTTGGCAGTGGGAATGTGAGCAGAGCTTGGGGCTTTCCCCCAACCAAAAAGGGCTTTCATTGTCCCTGTTCTTAAACATCTTCCTCCTCTTTCTGGTTTTATCCCATATTAATTTCCCTGATTTTATCAATTGTACTTTTACCTTCCTTGGAGCATTAGTTTCCTTCCATATAAGCTTTCTGAGCCTCACTCCAGTTTTGGTTAGGCTTTACATGCCAAATTATCCAGATCTACCTTATGGAAAGTTTAAATTTACTATACTTTCCCTATTCTCCCTTCCACTAGATCACTTTGTGTCCTAACCACTCTTCCTATCAATCACTGCTCTACATTTTCTGCAGTGTTTCCTAGGTGTACATGCGAAACCTTAAATCATGCCCCAAAAAGTGATTGGGAGACAGCCACAGATTCATGACTGTCTTTATTTATTAACTAAAAACTGAAAGTGTTTTTGGAGCAAAAAAGAGATTGTGCTAGGGAAAAGTGCTGAGCTAGGTTTTTATGCTGCTCGTCACATTTGGGGTTGGAACTGAATAAATTTTCGCCCTGCTGCAGAACTGGCTAGAGCTGCACAGCATTCTCACCGCCTCCTTCACGATTACCACGTAAAGATAGCTGTTGGGCAATTTAAAGAGGTTGGACTCAGTGACCTCTATTTTTCGTTCACTGTGTAGCTATGCAACCATGTCACAATGTGGTCGTTTGAAAGTCTCCTCTTTCTGAATACAATTACAGTACAATGCATTCATCTCCCACATGGAAACTTTCCTTTGCCATAGTATCAAAAAGATACCTGTTTTCTGCACTTTTTCATGCTATATGCTATGACCAGAATGTGCTGTGCAGGTCTCAAAATATTTTATATCCTGAACATTTTAAGCACAGATTTTCAAAGATTTTCTTTGCTTGCTTTCAGCATGTAGTTGTGTCTTTCCTGTAACACTGCAGATTTTGCTAGAGGCTGTATTTTATTGTTATTACTGTGTTTTTGACAAAATAGGTGCTGTAATTCTTTGCCTTTTATTGTTTCTTCTACGTTATATTCTATCCTCTCCACAAAAAAATCCCCCTTCTTATTAATGTGCCAGCTCAATCGAGGTCTTGGCTCCAGCTCACAAACAGGCCAATGCAATAAAGTGCACTCATCCTAGTGCACAAGTCAACATATGGTTGGACACACATTTTGGATGCGCTAGACTAACACCCGATGGAATAAGGGAATTAGCACATTCAAAACGCACATCCAAACACACACGTAGCTAATAGTGCTCATCACATGTAAATGCCATGTAGATTAGGCTATAATAGCTATTACCCCGATGCAGAAATTCTCTGTGTTCCTAACATACACTTTTTAACATGGCAAATTTAATGCCAGCCCTGGAGCTGGTGCTAAGTTTTGCCGTGCGTCAAGGGCTCAATTAAAAGCAAAAATACTGCTTTCAGTCATTTTGCTTTGTCTGCAGCTATTTTAACCAGCATGTGCAGGTTTTGTTTCTATCGTCTTGTCTGTGACAATGTTTTTTTTAAAGGGATGTAGAGTATCTATATTTGCTTGTACTGCTGCTTCAAATCCCTTGTCTCACCTAGCCAATGCACTTTTTTAAAAGTTTTTTTAGATTGGACCATGTGCCTGGAAAGTGAAGTGATTACAACACGTGAGCTGCAGAGGGAGTGAGCTAGCTGATATCAAAGCGTGCGGCTCACCAAAGTCTTCACTGGACACAGCGGGATGAAATGGATGCTCTTATGGAGCGTCTGTTTTCCTAACCCACGCACAGCCACGTCTCCTGGGCTCCCGATGCTTTGGAATGCTAGGGATGCACAATTTCCCCCGGTGTATCTTTTTTAGTGTGGCAGCTCATTAGACTCTCTCATTGGGTGGCCAGGACAGGTGGTTGGAGGCACGTTAGGAAAATGGGTGCTCAGTACATGCGCTCGTTTTACTGCGCGTCATATTGCATCGGCCTGATAATGCTTTGCCCCTTAACCTCCAGGGGGAAGGTCAACTTTACTTTGCATTTTTTGTCTGGGGAAAATTATTAGCATGGTTGTTGCTAATAATTTACCAATCAATATGTAATCTGTTTTATACTGTTTGTTCAGATATATGAATTAATTGTGGCAATATACTGATTGGATTCTGACAGTAGCAAGTGCACTGTTTTAAATATTTGCATATTTCTGGAAACTTCTAGTCACTTCTTTTCCCAGTTATAATACTGTATATGCACTGCAGTCATTTGGACACGATTTTTTTTTTTCAAATAATCACAAGAATTAAAATATTTTTCTGCAGACTTCCATGAAGATATGTATCTTGTTGGTTTTGATGACAGTGTGGACCTTAAGCTAACAAGTTCTGGATAGAATAATTAATTTCTTGAGTTTAAATTGGTGTGATAGGGTAAATTGTTAGTTATTAGTTACTGTCTCACACCTAACTACGGTTAATTAGTACAAAAGCAAAGTGAGTAATTATTATTTTTTTAATTACTCTAAAATCAGTTAAAAATAAATACATATCACCTTAAAGTGGTTTTGTTTTGTATACAAATTCAGAATGAAAAGAAATACTCCACTCTAAGGATACTAAGCAGAAACTAATAAAACTTGCACATTTAGGGGCCGATGCAATAAAGTGCACCAGCCTAGTGCACAGGTTTACATGTGGTTGGACACGTGTTTTGGACGTACTGGATTAGCACCCAAAACACGTGCCCTAACAAACGCAAACCCGATAGTGCCCGTCAGATGTTAGTTGTATGTAGATGAGGACATTAGCTATTATTCCCTGATGCAGAAAAATGCTGAGCACCCATTGCACACTTTTTAACTCAGAAAATTTAACTCCAGCCCTGGAGGTGGCATAAAATCAATCTGCGGGTCATGGGCTCATGAGAAATTAAAAAATACGGTCGTCTATGGTTCCCCTTAATATCGTTGTGACACTTAAATTTATTGCTTGCAGTGTTGAAAAATAAATGTAGATTGGCTTGATTTAAAAATATATATATATATATTTTGGAGACACAATTTAGATGCCCATAGCAAGGGGCATTGAGCTATGGGTGTCTTCAGCAACCTCAGCAAAATCAGGCCAAAGAAGCGAGATAAAAACGGACACTTATATTGAGCACCCATTGCAATTGTGGGTGCCTGATACATTTAAGTGTTAGGGATATGCAGTTCTCCCCTAGCACGTCCTTTTTTACCCAGCCCCTCATTTAAATAGTGCATCGGGCTGCATGTGTGTTAGGAAAATAGGTGCTCAATACGAGTGTCCGTTTTCAGAATGCATCTTATTGCATCAACCCCTTAGAGAGTAATTTTCAAAGGTACTTCTGTGCAGTACAGGGTTTTATATGTAAAAATGGCCTTTCACAAATTTGCCCACCTGATATCCCAGTAAATGTATATCTTTCCATGCAGGTTTACCCAGACTGAGTAGAGGCATTCCTGGGGACTGGATTGGGAGGAATTTGCACTAATGAACATACTTTTGAATGTTAAAAAATATGCATGTTAATGTTCAGGAGGTTTTAGCAGGTATAACTTGTGCAGGTAGATTTGGTGGAATAATTTTCAAAGTGAACTTATGCCATGTCCACTTTGAAAATTAGTGTTTTGGACAATTTTCTTGTGCGGTCTGTTTAAATAGACTACACAAAATTCCCAAATGTGTTCTTTGCCACTAGCAGTTAACCCCACTCATCTCCATCTCTCTCTACCCCATTAACCCCTATTTCCCCTCCTCTCTCTCTTCTTTTTGGGTTGTCAGAACCTGGGAACCACAGTCAATCCTTCTCATCTGGTTCTCCTGCTGAAACCATCATTTTCAACTGCTCTCGCATCTCGGATTTCATTAAATTCCCTCCACTAGTCAAAGCCAGACAACTGGACAGACACAACCTGCCATTTAGGCCTTCTTTTAACATTGGTATAAATTGTTTAAAAATTAAGACACTTCCCTTTAAACAAAAAATAAGCCTGTTTCTGAATGTATTACTATTTTATGAAAAGCAAATCACCGGATTCTGTCACATAATACAAGCTCACATTTTGATGAAAATGTTGCACACATTTAAATTGCAACAGAAAAGGTTCTGTTAGTTTCCCACGGTTATAACATAAAGTATCAAATCTAATTACTTGTTGCTGGTTACTGTGCAAAAACGGATTCCAGTTTATTGTGCACAGAATGAATGAAGTCTGCAGATCCCCTTTGATGCTGTAAGAGTGGTGTCACTGGTTTTGCTATTAAAAAACAAACAAACCCCAAGTAACAGAGTTGGGTGTTCTGGCATTAAATTTAAAAAAGGTGGAAAATGTAAAAAACATATAACAGAAGAAAATGTCACTGAATTCTATTAAACTACTATATATAATCACAGAATAGACGACTTTTATTTTGATATCTGGAGCTTGTCCATATACGATCTTACAGAAATCAAACCTTCTCACAGAGAAGATGAAGGCGTCTAAGCATCTTTTCCCTTAATTCATGTTTGCCTAATTAGTTTTAATATCTGACTTCTAGAGTCAGTATTAAAAATACAATAATAATAATATCTTAATAAGACAACTGAACAGGGAACAAAATGAAATAATTCCCCGGCCTTATTCATTGAAAACAGAGTAATTAAATAAAAATCCTCTGCGTCCATCTTTACTTATTCGTCTTCAAAATAACAAAGTGAGATAAGGAATGACAGATTAACATGACTACTGATTGATTTTCTCTTTATTATTCTTTTTATTATTATCAGCAGCAGGACTCATTTGCGAAGGTCTGTGTTGGAGGATGCACACGTCTGTCTGGTTAGTAGATAGGAAGAGCGCTAGGACCCAGAGTCGCGGATTAACTGGTAAAGGTCTCCGGGCAGGGCTGAGCGCTGCCATTGGTGAATCTCGGCGCAGCGCTTCGCGTTCCTGAGCGCAAGGTGCGATCTGTAGCTGGCGGGGAAATCGGGCAACTCCTCCAGAATGAAACTCCTTTCCGGAGGATCGCAGCCCCCAGAGATCCCGGCCGGGGAGAGTTAAGCGCCGATCAGACCCTGAGGCGCTGGAAGGCTTCCTGCGGGTATATTGGCGGTAAAAGAACGAACCTTCTGTTTGAGCTGCCTGACACGGGAATCATGAATGGACCAGGTCAGGTAAGATGAGAACTTTTAGTTTCAAAGGCAAAATGGAAAAACTGCGAGAAAGAGAGAGAGACGTGCTTAGCGATCTGTTCTGGTGTGTAATCCTATCAATTTTATGTCTGAAAGAATTGCGAAATTAATTGCTACCCGGGGAAGACGGACCACATAGGTGGACGCACTCATTGGCATAAAAAGTGGAAGTTCTTCACCTTTGCTTACCGTATAGAAGGCAAATAAAAGTTGAATCTTCTGTTCCTTGCCCTGATTGTGAATCTGGACAATTTGCTGTGGATCTCGTGGGCTTGGACGCGTAACCCTGTACACATTCACTTCCTTGCTGCCCTAGCGTGTGCCGAGGATTTTCTACACAAACTCCAAAGCTGAGTTTTGCAACGGGGGGATGCCCCCCATCCCAGTTAGTGTTTTCCCTCAGGTAAGCTGGAAAACAATCCTTTGTCCTCTTTTGTAGTAAAGGTGTGCTTTGGGTCAGAGGTGAGCAGTCGTGTAGCCTCTCTCGCCCGCAGCGGACTGCAGTGCCCCCAGGCCCCCCACCTTGCTCTCTGTCACCGGACTCCTTGTAAACGGAAAGCAGCAAGACTTCTTAGCTTGCTCAAAATATGAACTTGCTATGTTTCTTAGCTCTTTCGCTTCTCGTTTGGGCTTAGCTGCTCATCTTTCATTTTATTGGCCTAACATATTTGAATTCTTTGTTTTTTTTCACACCTGGGGGGGGGGGAGGGGAGGGAGGGAGAAAGGTGTTCAGATTGTATTGCGTCTTTATGGGTTTCCTGTATATCTGCCTAATTTCACAGTCGTGGAAAGGAAGAAGAAGGAACTTTCTCAAACTTTAAATAACCAGTACCTAGTCAGGAAAGAAATACAAATATGAATGAAAAAAAAAAAGGGATCTTAATGACGGTGTTTGCCAATGACATTTTCTAAAGAAAGGTATTCTAGCACTGTTAGCTTTAAGAAAGGCTTACAATAAACAGTTCAGGTTCCAGGACCCAGCCAAAACGATAACAACAAAAAGAGAAACTTTTTTTCTGAAATGCAGTAACTATCAGAGCACTGTTTACTGTGCAAACATGAAGAGCATGTTGATCTAAGAATCCTTAAATGCAGACATGTTGCACTGGTTATGGTAACCCGCAAGCAGCCTTAAAATCTGTTACTGTAAAGGCCATAATGTAATTAAAATATAGGAGATTGTGGAGACTGTTCTGAAAAAATTGGGAAATGGGGATTGGTAGAGACTAGCATCATGAAATCAATCAGATGTCAGATGGCTGGAGATTAAATTATGTAATAAAGATGTAGAGGATTCATTTCATACATATTTATTTATTTTCTCACCAGTAACTGCTCTGATTTTACTATGGTTTCAAATAAACCAAAAGACCTAGGATGTGTTGGGATCTTCTTCATTACAAATGATAGAGATAGTGAGATCAGATACACTTTGGCCATCATAGATACCTAGTAATCAACTAGTAAACCACTGCTGCTGCACTGCTCTCATGTCATCTGCTGATATTTATCATTTTATAGGATGATTGAAAGAAATGGAAGGTAAATCAAACTCAATACCAAGGCGATGGAAAAAAATAACTATTTCTCCAATTTTTTTTCTTCTTTTTCTTTTAGTGAAGATAATGGTAATACCAATATCTGCCTTCCTCCCCTGCTCCCACAACACATAATGTTTTTTTGTTAAAAATATGGGCAAAGTGGCTGTCCCTAATCCTATGTGCTATGTGCTGTGAGATAAGAAAATCTGAGTCTGTTGTCTGAGCAGGGTTGGTGGGGTTGAATTTTGACACAGATGTGATGTGGTCCAGCTTTGGGGGGAGAGGGAAGGCCAGGGGAATTGGAGTGACTGCCCTGGGCCTCCTCTGCTTTTCAGGCTACCAAAGTTGTCTCATTCATCCCCGGCACTATAATAATTTCCTGTCAATACTTGGGTGCAGCCATAGATATCAGCGTTCCAGGGCCTCACACTCCCACTAGGGTGGGGAAATTGGCCATCGCTACCAAGGCAATCCTTCTCAGTACAAGACTGGCACAGAGTATTAATCTCAGAGGATATTTCCCTCCAGAAGAAAGAGAACTGGTTTCACTTATGCAGGGCTGGTGCTTCCATTAGGCAAACAAGGTGGTTGCCTAGAGCGCCAAAATTTTGGGGGCAGCATAATCCTGCCAGCATGAAGCCCAAAGTGATGCTATGCAGAGCTAATACTGCCAAAGAAGAGAGTGCTATTCTGAAGCATCTGTTGATGATAGGAGGAAGTTCTGTGCTGGAGATAAGTTGGGGGGGGGGGGGGGGGGGGAAGGGATGCATGACCACAGGATCACCTAGGGTACCAAATACGCTTGCACCGGCCCTGCACTAATGCATGCCATCTGAAGCAGGGATGTCAAGTGTGGAAAGTATAGGGGGAAAATATGTGCAAAGAAAAAATAGTCGAGTGCAATGTTGACAACTGTGTAAGAACATAAAGATATCCTTCTTATGCTAAATATTATAAAACTATAGCTAATGATTATTTTAAAAGAAGAAGATCGGTGTAACTGAGATGCCAGCATTTAGAGGTAGAGTGATAATATAGCCCCAGTATTAAGGGACAGACTGGGTTTCCCCCATTGCATACATGGAGATGTAGCTGCTCTTTGGCTAGGGAAATCAGAACTATATCTCTGTGAATGTGATGGGGGTAGGTATGGAATGATATGGTCATCCTAGCTGGAGATCCAGTCAAGAACAAAACACTCTGAGAGTCAGCAGCCAGAGAAATGGCCAGACTTCTGCTATTCATTTGTCTCCTGGAAATGTCAAAGTCTCTGGTTGTTGCTTTGTTTAAGTTTCTAAACTAAGCATGTATCTCGCCTACATCCTAAATATTGCAAACGAGGGCAAAATTTAGGTCACATTTCCTAGTAAACAATTGTTTTCTATGTAGTATTGTAAAGAACAACTCAATGGGTGGAGGTGAGGGAACCCTTCAGGGCTGCGGGATTCCTCCTTATCACAATCTCTTTAAAAATGTCTCTGCATGTAACTTACCAGGCAGGAGAAAGGCACCAGATCTGACCTTTACTAGCCCTCAATGGCCGACCAGATACAGTTTCCTGTACATTACTATGTAACAAGAACTGTCATCAGCAACTCCATGTATTATTACATCTGTACATGTTCCAGGGGTTGGGATGACTAACCTGATGATGTTAATGCACTGTACTGTATAGCTTAGTAATTAAAAAAAAAATACTATTTTAAGTCGAAATATAAATTGAGATGTCAGCCATCTACCACCAAGTCAACACTTTCCATCTTTAAATATTTGGCAAGCCTGGAGAACCAGAAGTGTACATGAAAATAAGACAAATGCATCAAAGTATTGATGTACAAATATGTTTGTCAAACCTTTCCTGCAGCTCAAAACAATATTTTACTTCAAACACACCCACACCTAGATAACCACACACATAAATATTGTTATAGAAGTTTATGTAGCAAGGCTTTGACCCATACAATCGCACACATTAGGTCAGAAGGAAAGAAGTAGAGCAAAAGACAAAGAAAATATCATTAGAATAGGAAGAAATTTCTTTTTTTTTTTCATTCAGACGTGGCATTTCATTCTGAAGAAAACTTCTTTCTTGCTTTCCTTCTTTTACTTTGCCTGTTCCCCTTGCCCCATATCCGCAGGGTGGAATTATTGGAGAATGTGGCAGGCAACAATTGGGTATTCAAGATGCGCTTTTTATGAAGAGGAATACATTTAGCTGGCCATATATTGGGGTCTTTGATGCAAATGTTTTAAGTGAGGTGTTTACTTTCTGTTTGTGGAAAGTATATAGGGGTCGATAGTAAAAGGAGCACATGTCCATGTGTGCGAGGTTCCCGGCACGTGCACATGGACGCACTGATTTAATAACATGCGCGAGCCACCCCCAGTTTCTTCCCAGTCCACTCCCGACTGGGAAGGAACTTCCCTACCCCCCCCCCCCCGACTAACCTTCCTTCCCTTTGGCCCCTCCGCCCCGACCCCTACCTAGCTACCCGAAACATTTTTTATTTTTCTACTTACTGCTCCTTCCGAGCAGAAGTAGTTTCCGCACGCCAGCAGCTTCCCTGGGACAGCAGCTAATGGCCGCTGTCCTGCCGGCCCCCGTCCAGACTACGCCCCCCGGCCCGCCCCTTTTTCAGGGCCCGTCATTTGTGCGCGTACCGGGGTTTATGTGCGCGGGCCTTTGAAAATCAGGGCTATAGTGAACATTGTAGGGTCGTTTAGAAAAAGAGCCTTGTAGGGTCATTTGAACATTTTTAAAAAAAGATTACATAACTATTCATATCCAATTATCTACTTCCTTGAGTCTTAGAAACATTTCTGGCAAAAAATTGGTATGGCAGCTTGACAGAATAACTCTATTTGCATTCTTGGGTTTGAAAAAGATGGCTGAGCTGCCCCATGCAGCTGGGAAAACCTAAATAAACATATTTTATTTGGAGCTTTATATTTTCCCTTGCTCTGAAGCATGCATTGCTTTATCAGTTTCATAAACAATATAAATGAGGTTCATTGTCCCTGTTTTGGACAAGCAGAGTCACATTGTGTAATGTCAACAATATCTGCACTAGGGCTGAGGAAGCAAACTGAGCATGCTCACTGTGTGATGTCATCAGCATGTGATCTGAAATACCTATACATGCCAGCTCCATAGTAAACTATGAGGAAAATGCATTATGATATATTTAAAGCAGCACTGCACATCAACTGACTGTAAGCATAATTGTCAGAAAAATATAGAAAAACACAAAAAGTGTTCTAATAGCAGCTTGTACTTGTTGCTACCCCACAGTATGAAAGCAATTAGCATCCCTGAAGTATAACACTATAAGGGTTACACTGGGAAGGCTTGAGAACAAATATGCTGAAGTAATGTTCTGATTCTCAGTACACAAGTTTTCACTATGACAGATGCCTCTTGTGAAAGAATCAAACAATTTCCAGTACTTAACAGGATACAGACTACATATAAGAAATAGCTCAACATATCCCATTTCTTTTTTTTTTTTTTTTTTTGCTGCCAAATGAAAGCACCAAAATAATTTCTATGCTGATAACCAAGATCCTACTTCCAGAGAGCTAGGCCAGCTTTCAGAAACCCCAGTCCCTCAAGAACAGACCATTGCTTGCAGTAGCTAGGACTTCAGTCAACCTTCAGGCTTTAGGGACTGGAGGAATGCCGAGACTAGCAAACATCTGACTAAGTACACAAAGACCCAAAAACTTATCTTTCATCCCAAGGACACAGACATCTTTAATCATGCTGAGGCTTCGTTTCCCATAGCCCTATGGGAACACTGCAGGAACACTGACAATACTGTGAAATAGCATTTGTGGAGCCAAGTTCTGGATGCTCTTAATAGCATTAAAGTGTCAACCAGGGAAGCAACCAAGGCAATTGCCTTGGCCCCCATGCAACAAGTGACCCCAGGAGATAGCACAGTTTTGGGCCTGGTAGCAGCAGAGACTATCAGAAAGCAGCAGTAAGACAAAATGAATACAGGACCTGTAAAGCAGTGAGAGCTCACAGGCACTGCAGCAGCAGCTCCGTCCCCCATCTCCTGCTTAGACTTCCTGTTACCAAGAAACCTTGTGCCAGCAGAGGGGTTCTATAGAGCCTGTGACTGCATTCAAGCCCTACCAGTCTGTCTCCCATATTTAAAAACAAAGGGAGAGAGGAGGTGAAGACGCATGAACTCATCACAATGAGCCAGTTCCCTCTGTATACAATATGGGTGCAGCAGAACGGAGCAGTCAATATGATGCGGGCGGCCTGCTTGGTTAGTTACCTTGGCTGCCACATGTGACTGCCAGAACTCTTCTACCTCTGTTGCTCCCAACGCTCAGACTGAGTCTCATCCAGTGCTCAGAACAAATATCTCCCTGACTCATTCAGCCAGGGGATAAGACAGAGGCTGGAAAGACTCACAGGAGGAAATTCAGGGGGGGGGGGGGAAGACAAGTAGGTGCCACGCAACGGGAGTGCCACAATCTGTGCTTTGCATGCTACCCATTAATTACTACACTCTGGGTAATTGCATGTTTTCAGAAAGGAGCTCCTAGAAGTTTAAAAGCCACCACTGATTACTTTTGTTCATCTGAGCTCAGGAGCTGCTATGGACTCAAGTATCTGGCAGTGGTGGCTTTTCCATGGCACAGCTGTTGGAGGAGTGGACCCCCGAACCGAGGAGGAGTTGGCACTGCTTGTGGGGGGAGACCCCCATAGGCCTCCTCCGCCAGCAGGTGAGGCCGGACGGGAACAGGGGCCAGCTGGAGCTTTGCCAGTACTAGGGATGTGAATCGGGCTTCGGCCGATTGAAAATATCGTACGATATTTTCAAAATCGTCAGAAATCGGGGGCTCCCCAAAACGATAGGAAAACCCCACGATATTGTTCATGGGGGTTCTCTTATCGTTTTGGGGGAGGGCGGGAAAAATGGCACACAAAATAACCAATGGCACGGTTACCCTGTCACATGGTAAGGGCAAAGGCCATCTGCGCCATTTTTATTAGTGGCAGCCAGAACGGGGAAGTGGCAGAGCAGTGCGGTGTCAGTGCAGGCTCCCTGCTGCAGCCAGAGAGCCTGGGGCCACCTTGGTGGGCCGATGTTGGGAGGTGAGTGTAGCCGACCGTAGGGCCCAGCGGTAGGCACACGTAACAGTAGCTGATCAGGTCTGATGGTGCACTGGTTGGAGAAACAATGCCCTAATGTAAGGGCACCACTAGATATAGGTTGGGTGGCAGGTTGGGAGATGGGCAGCGGGGGAGCGAGGAAGAAAAAGGAAAAAAAATGGTGCTTCGGGGACAGGAGTGTTTGTAGTGGTGCCACACTTGGTGTTTTCTCTCTCTCTCTATTTTCTGAGGCCCAGGATGATGTAGAAGAGCAGGCTAAATTGAATGGTGGAACAAATCCAGAAATAGCAGGAGACCACACACGTTATGATCCAACAGATGATGCTGCGACAGACTCAACAGCAGCAGCCGCTGGTGACTTTAATTGAGGAACAGACCAAGGAGGCTAAAGCTTTGACAGAAAAGCAAAAACAGTGGCTCTGTTATGACCAGGATGTCGCAGGACTGGCTAGGACTGTGGAGACAGTTGGGGAGCGGACCTGATTGGGGTCTGGATTTAAGTAAGATGGTTGAGGGAGATGACCCTGAATCTTTTTTGGTTGCTTTTGAATGGGTAACAGAAATAACGGCTTGGCCACAAGAACAGTGGGTGGCAAGACTAGCCCCCCCCCCCCCCCCTACTTCTCAGGGAAAGCACAGGCTGCGAATGGGTCCGTAGGCAAAGAAGACCAAGTTTTATGATATGGTGAAAGTGGCCATTCAGGAACAATTGGGCCTGTCAGCAGAATTCTACAGACGGAGGTTCAGGGCAGAGCAGGTGGAAGCATAACGCAGCTGCCTAGAGCTTCATGGCTCTGTGGATGGTGACAATGACATGTCCTTTTTCCTGTAGTGCCTCAAGCGGGGGCTGGCTGGGCAGCGCCCATCTTCTTTTCTTCGGCCTCCGCCGGCCTCGATTTTAATTTCCGGCTTGGTCTCCGGCAGGGGTCGAAGAAATTCAAATCGAGGCCGGCGGGGGCCGAAGAAGTGAACACTGGTGCTGCTAACCGCCGCCGAAGACCAGCTGTTCAACTGGGGGCCTTAGATCGGAAGGGAGCTTCTGTGTATGTGTGAGAAAGGAACAGTGCTTGTGTGTGTGTGTGAATGTGAGAAAGGAATGGTGCTTCTGTGTGTGTGTGTATGTGATGTGTTTGTGAGAAAGGAATGGTGCTTCTGTGTGTGTGTGTGTGTGTGTGTGTGTGTGTGTTATGTATGTGAGAAAGGAATCTGCCAATTTAAAAAAAAAAAAAGAAATGTGATAATACATATACCTCAACTTTTGTGCTGGTAGCGCATCTTTTGAAAAGTTGGATGAAAGATGAAATTACTGAATTTTAAGCATCCCTCTTCTGGAAAATAAAATTTAGCAAAGTGGGTAGAGACAAATGCTAAAGCAAAAAAAATTAAACTATTTAAAATGTTCATTTCAGCAAAATCACAAATTTAAGATACTGATGCCAGGTGGGTATTTTTTTTTTTTTAAGCATAATTTAAGCATGAATACTAAAATAGCTCCAATCTGAAATGGTTTTGCTATTTTTTTAAGCCTTTAGAAAATGTATATTTTTAAATGACTAAGACTGGAATCTTCCCATTTAAAAGGGAAGTTGACTAAGGATGTCTTTCGGTTCCATATCTCCCACATGAATAATCATATGACTGATAGTTTGAAGAAAGACACTTGCTTTATTGCCTGAAAGCGTAAAACAAGAGAAGCTGTACGGTGTGGGTGGCTGTCCCTTGGGAGGACAGAACCTGAAGGAAGGGTGTCATTTCGCCTTCTGATAAGAAAACCACATTCCTATTCAATGGTTGGGATCATCACTTTCACTTTTAGTAAAAGTGAAAATTGCTACAAGTCTGAAAGCAAGGTGCTTCTGTGAGAGTGTAATGTGTATGTGAGACAGGGAGGGTGCTTCTGTGTGTCAATGTGTGCGTGTGCAAGAGAGATGGAGCATGTTTTTGGCTGGCTTGTGGCTGTGAGAGAGGGCATGTGTGTGATTGAGCCTGTTTGTAAGTGAGATAGAACATGTGTGTGATTTGAAATCCTGTGTGTAAGAGGGAGCGAGAGCATTGTGTGATTGAGAGAGACTGGCCAGAGAGGTGACATGTGTATGTGTGAGACTGATCAGGGAGATGACTGGTGTGTGTGTGTGTGTGTGTGTGTGTGTGTGTGAGAGAGAGACTGGTTGGGGAGATGATTGGTGTGTGAGAGACAGAAACTGGTCTTGAGGGTATGACTGGTGAGTGTCTGTGAGAGAGAGAGAGAAGAGATTGTTTGTGGTCCCTAAGGAAGAGGACCGTGAGGACAGCTTCAGCAGCTACTGCTGCTTCTGGTGTGGCCTGCAAGGGAAAGGAGTAGAAGAACTGCTGGAGAGGGTAAGTAAAGGTGGCTTTTTAAGTTCCTTGATTGACTACCATTTTAATTATTGGGTAGTATGTGATGTGTCTGCTGTTTGAAATATTTTATTGGTGTTTGGTAAAGGTTTCAAAATTTGCTTGAGTCTTTAATTATTGGATATTCTATTCATCAGCTGTTTTGAAATTATTTTATTAGTATGATTTTATAATTATAATTCATGATTTATATATCTTGATTTTATTGATTGTTTCATGAGGAATGGTGACATTTTTGTTTTTCCATTGTTGCACTGTATAAAGTCTGACATGATACATTTTACAGTTTAGTTTTTGTCTGCACATTTCTATTTATACTTTATGTGGCTTTATTCTGTATTTGGTGAGAGTTTGTGTTCTGCATGCAAAGACTGAGATAAAGCATTCTTTTAGCATGTGGTTTCTCTGTAGGGATCTGTGTAGTAGCTTGGCTTGTTCTGTTTTCCTGATAGGAGGTGTATTGATATTTTAGATTCTGGTGTAATATTTGTGGTATTCTTTTTCATAGGTGGGGTTGTTATTCTTTGAGTTTTGGCAAATAGTACTGTGTTGATACAGGAGGACCATGCCGAAATATAGGGGTGTGTACATATATATGTAAATTGTATAGGTAAATTATATATGTAAATTATATTGTATATGTAATTGGGTACCCATGGGCCAGTATGGAGAAAAATCCCCCGGGCCACTATTTTCCCTCAATCCTCCCCTGCAGTGGCATCACAAACATCAGGCTAATTGGTTAAGGGGTAGATTTTCAAAAACGGCGCGTTGGCGTACTTTTGTTGGCGCTCCAGGCGCCAACAAAAGTACGCGGGATTTTAGTAGATACGTGCGTAGCCGCGTGTATCCGCTAAAATCCTGGATCGGCGCGTGCAAGGCTACCGATTCCGTGTAGCCGGCGCGCTCCGAGCCGCGCAGCCTGCCTCGGAGGGAATTCGTTAACGCTCTCCCCTCACCTTTCCCTTCCTTCCTCTACCTAACCCACCCCCCCGGCCCTGTCTAAAACCCACCCCTACCTTTGTTGGGGGATTTACGCCTCCCAGAGGGAGAAGTAAATCCCCGCGCGCCAGCGGGCCGCTGGCGCGCCTAGACGCAACCCAGGGGCGGTTCCGGAGGGCGCGGCCACGCCCCGGGCCCGCCCCGAAAACGGCGTGCCGCTCGGCCCCGCCCCCGACACGCCCCCCTCGGAAAACCCTGGGACTTACGCGAGTCCCGGGGCTCTGCACGCGCCGGTAGGCCTATTGAACATAGGCGCACCGGCGCGCAGGGCCCTGCTCGCGTAAATCTGGGCGGATTTACGCAAGCAGGGCTCTTAAAATCCGCCCCTAAGGGTAGTAATCCCCATGCTTCTTTTAAGAGTAGTAATTGCCACTCTGTGCAGGTTACTCCGATGCACCCTTTTTTCATTTCTAGCCTCTAATCTTTAGGGATCCACAGTGTTTATTCCATGCCCTTTTGAATTTGTTTACTGTTTTTGTCCTAACCACCTCTTCTGGAAGTGCATTCCAGGAATCCACCATCCTCTTTGTGATGTTGGTTCTGAGTCATTCTCCCTGGAGTTTCATTTCATGACCCCTAGTTCTACAGTTTCCTTTCCAACAGAAAAGGTTTGATGACTGTGCAACAAAAAAACCTTTCAGGTAGCTGAAGGTCTGAATCATATCTCCCCTGCACCTCCTCTCTTTCAGGGTATACATATTCAGATCCTTCAGCCTCTCCTTATAAGTCTTCCGATACAGACCCCTCATCATTTTGGTTTCCCTTCTCTGGACTGCCTCCGTCCTGTCCTTATTCTTTTTGAGATATGGTCTCCAGAACTAAACAAAGTATTCAAGGTGAAGCCTCACCAAGGATGTGTACAAGGGTATTATCACCTCCTTTGTCCTGCTAGTTATTCCTCTCTCTATGCAGTCCAGCATTCTTCTGGCTTTAGATATCACCGTGTAGCATTGCTTCACCACCTTCATATTGCAGAAACTCTTAACCCAAGGTCCCTCTCTGTCCATGCACATTAACTGTTCACCTGCTGCCCCCCATTACATACAGCTCTTTTGGACTGCTGCACCCCAGATGCATGACTCTGCATTTCTTGGCATTGAATCCCAGCTGCCAAGTCTTTGACCACTCTTCAAGCTTTCTTAAATCACTTTTCATTCTCTCTACTTCAAGTGTGTTCCACTCTGTTGCAAATCTTATTATCATCTAAAAATAGACAAACTTTACCTTATATAACTTCCGCAATGTCGCTCACAAAGGTATTGAACAGAACTCGTCTCAAAACTGATTCCTGTAGCACTCCACTTAACACTGTTTTCTCTTTAGAGTAGGTTTCATTTATCATTACACTCTGTCTCCTGTCAGTCAACCAGTTTGTAATGCACTCCATCACCTTGGCGTCCACTCTCAAGCTTCTCATTTTATTTACAAGCCTCCTATGTGGGACCGTATCAAATGCTTTGCTGAAATCCAAGTAAATCACATTGAGCACTCTTCCTTGATCCAGTTTTCTAGTCACCCAATCAAAAAAATCTATTAGATTTGTCTTTCAGGCCCTTCCCCTGGTGAATCCATGCACCAGATTGTGGATAGTTCACCATCTTTTCCTTCAGCAGTCTACATTAACTTTCTTACCATCAAGGTAAAGCTAACCAGTCTGTAGTTTCCAGCCTCCTCTCTGCTACCACTCATGTGGTAGCAAAGAGGACTGGAGAAGAGCGGGATCACCGCCGCTCTTCTCCAGTCACACAACACCACTCCCTTTTCCAGGGATCTATTGAACAGGTCTTTCAGTGGACCCACCAGCACATCTCTGAGCTCCCTCAGTATCCTGGGATGTACCTCATCCAGCCCCATGGCCTTGTCCACTTTCAGTTTTCCTAGTTCTTCCCATACATTATAATAATAATAGTAATAATAAATTGCCATGCTGGGTCAGACCAAGGGTCCATCAAGCCCAGCATCCTGTTTCCAACAGAGGACAAACCGGGCCACAAGAACCTGGCAATTACCCAAACACTGAGAAGATCCCATGCTACTGATGCAATTAATAGCAGTGGCTATTCCCTAAGTAAACTTGATTAATAGCCATTAATGGACTTCTCCTCCAAGAACTTATCCAAACCTTTTATGAACCCAGCTACACTAACTGCACTAACCACATCCTCTGGTAACAAATTCCAGAGCTTTATTGTACGTTGAGTGAAAAAGAATTTTCTCCGATTAGTCTTAAATGTGCTACTTGCTAACTTCATGGAATGCCCCCTAGTCTTTCTATTATTCGAAAGTGTAAATAACCGATTCACATCTACTTGTTCAAGACCTCTCATGATCTTAAAGACCTTTATCATATCTCCCCTCAGCCATCTCTTCTCCAAGCTGAACAGCCCTATTCTTCATAGGGGAGCTGTTCCATCCCGTTTATCATTTTGGTTGCCCTTCTTTGTACCTTCTCCATCGCAACTATATCTTTTTTGAGATGCGGCAACCAGAATTGTACACAATAGTCAAGGTGCGGTCTCACCATTGTAATCAACTTATTTTTCCAGTGTGTAAGTGCATTGCACTTGAGAGCATAACTGCCTTTCACACGTGGGTCACACATAGTGGCTAACATATAGAATCCCGTTTCTTCCTGGTGTTTGTAAGTCACATTTCTTTTAGGGCTCATATGACTAGGTGAGCTTCATATACAGTGTGCAGGCAAGTGCATATAGGGTGAGTTTGTTTGTAAGGTAGAGTGGAACTAAGCCCTTGCCTTGAGAACCTTGAAGGCTAAGACCAGAAATTTGATTATAATGCGGTAGGATGTTGGGAGTCAGTGTAGAGTTTGTTTATAAATTCAAGTAGATCATTCCATTCTTACATTTAGCATGGTTTGTCCTGCTGAATTTTTTACAAACTGCAAGAGGTTGCTCAACTGTTTTGGTAGACTAACACAAAGGGAACTACAGTAGTCCAAAGGGAGATTACACAAGCCTGGACCACTGTTGCGAAGGCAGGGCCATTGAAGAAGGGCAGAAGTTGTGTGGATGGCATAGTTAGAAAAGACTGAATCTGTTATGGATAGAATTTGTGCTTCAGTTGTGAATCTGAAGTCTAGTATGAAGCCCACATTATAGACTTGGTGGCTTAAAGGTAGAGTAGTTATGTCCTCAGTCAATCTGTGGATGTGGATGTGGCTGTGGTCATTTTTATCAATCTATAGTATCTCTGTTTTGGGAAGGTTTTAGTTTCTCTTCTGTAAACCCCACTGCCATCCATGGTTTTATCAACCAGCAACAGTCCATCTCCAGGGTCTTCTTTAGTGAACATTGAAATGAAGTATTTGTTTAATATTTCTGCTATTTCCTCATCTTTCTCCACACATTGCTCTTTGTAATCTTTCAATTTCACTGTACCACATTGGCCATCCTCCTTTCTTTGATATATCTGAAATGTGTTTGGAACGTCACTTTATCTCTTTGGCAATCCTTTCTTCCACCTGAACTTTTGCTTGCCTGATTTCTTTTGTCTCCCTCTGTTTCACCAGGTATTCTTCCCTGTGTTCCTCTGTTTGGGATCCTTTATACTTTTTCAATGCTATTCTTTTTATTTTTATTTTTCAGCCACCTCCTTTGAGAACCAGATTGGTTTCTTTTTCCTCTTACTTTTGTTGACTTTTCTTACATAGAGATTTGAGGCCTTTGTAATAGTTCCTTTTAATTTGGCCCACCTCACCTATTTTCTCCCAGTTTTCTAATTCTTTCTCCAGGTATGTTCCCAATTTTGACACAGTCCATATTTTTGAAATTCAAAACCCAGATCTTCATGCAACTTCTCTGAATCCTATTTGCTGTCTCAAACCATACCATCTGATGAGCGCTGTGCTCAGGTGAGCACCTACCTGGACATTAGAGACATTATCCCCATTAGTGAGCACCAGGTTGAGTATTGTGCCCTCCCTCGTTGGTTCCATTACCATTTGTTTGAGCAGAGCCCCTTGAAGAGCATCCACTATTTCCCTGCTTCTTGTAGATTCTGCAGATCCAATCCACATCCAGGCAGATTAAAATCTTCAACAAGCAACCCATCACCCTTCTTTCCCATCTTTTGGATGTCTTCGATCAGATCACTGTCCATTTCTTCTGTTTGAATCGGAAGCCTATAGACCACACTCGTGTAAATGGAAGCACCATCTTCTTATTTTAGAACAGCCCATAATGCTTCTTGCCTACCCCACATCCCTTGCGTTTCAGTTACATGGATACTGTTTTCGACAAAAAGAGCTGCTGCTTTTTTTTTTATCCGGCTGGATAAATAATTAGCTGGATAAGAGACGTTCCAGGAGCAATATTTATTTATTTATTTATTTGTTTGTTTGTTTGTTTAACCGTTTTTATATACCGACGTTCAAGGTGATATCACATCGGTTTACAATAAACGGAGAACTATGCTTGATTAGCGTTTGACATGGAATGTGACAAGATCAATAACAAAATGTAATACAAAATAGGCTGTATATATGCACAGGGAAGGAGTTAAGTTATCCAGCTAACTTAGCCAATTTTAAACTATAACTGGCTAAATTAGCCGGACAGCTTTCAGTCTGCTTCAGAGTAGGCCTAAAGTTATCTGGCTTTGTGTGGCCGGGTAACTTGCTATTTATCCGGATATCTTAAAAAGATATCCAGGTAAGTAGCATTTTTTTTTTAAATAAAAAAATAAATATGTAAAAGGGCCTGTGGCCCAATCCCCTCCTTTCCCCACAAAATTTCACATAACTGAGCAACCCCCCATCCACCAATCCACCCCCCCCCCCTAAATGTACAACTGTGGTCCCGAGATTCACAGTTCGGGCCTCCTTTCCCCTGTTCCTTTTTAAAAATAAGACTCTGACTCCCCCGATGACCCATCCACCTGCAGTCCCCATATTCAGCGCTGCCCCCCCCCCCCCACCGCGGATCATTCCTCCCCCCAATACCTTATGAGCCTCTGCTGGGAGTGAGGGACACAGTTCCCTGCTTCCAGCGCTGCTCTGTCAGAGGCTTTGCTGGGAGCAGGGAACCGGATAAAACCCATAAGCCCAAGGCACAATGGAGAACAGAAAGTGGGATCACTGTAAAGGGAGAGACCAAGGTTCCTTGCAGGAATCGAAGGATTAAGAGAGAGAGTTATTTAAAAGTTTCTGTGGTTCCAGGAAGAACAGGAGGTGGATGAGGTATTGAAAAATAAAAAATCAGAGAAAGAGCTTTTGTAAAACAAAGGGAAAAGTTAATAAAAATGTGCCTGCATCGTATCCTTATTTTGAAATAGAAAATGGTTTACTGTACCAAACACCTGGGGAACCTGAGGAGTACAGGTCCTGAAAGTTTTCCAGAGGTGGATGTTATTGCTAGTCCATGCTCATCCTTTACTGGGACCATCTGCAGGGCCAGAGATCAGTCGATTGCTTGCTGGTCCACTTTTTTTCTGGCCAGGGATGCATCAAACGGTGCCAGAATTCCTGAGAACTCCCCAATCACTCTCATTAAAAATGTCAGTAAATCAGGGCACTGCTATACTTATCCTTACTACAACCCCAGGGTGGCATTATCCTGGAAAATACGAAATATGACTACAACACAAACAGGGGAGAATGGATTCTTTAAGATCAGAATGCCTGGGATAGGTACTGGTTGAGTACTATGAAGATTTCTCTTACTGCCAATCTCACCCAAACTTTATACTTCTTATCTCATCGTAGTACTTGGACTCCTGTAAAACTATTCAGGGCGGGCCTGCAGCTGCCAGGCCTGAGCTGGCACCGTGAGAGTGTTGTTGGAACTTTAGAGCGCATGCTTTATGGCTGTGATAAGATCTGACCTTTTTTGGACTAAAATTTGGGAGTTTATTGGTAGGATCCTTCCGCTTTCTGTACCTATTAATTTCATGTGGTTATTTCATGTTCTCATGCTTTTCAAACTGTACTTACTACACATCAATATAAATTGTTGGATGTTCTTTTAGCCTTGGCATTACAGTTGATTCTTAGCAGCTGGAAAGATCAGAATTTGTTGAATGTGACTTTTTGGTGGAACGTTGTAGGTATGTGTATAAATATGAAACTGCTGCCCCTGACAAATTTAATCGGAAGAGGAAATTCCATGCTCTCTGGAAACCAGTTAGATTTTCTTGATTCACAATGACTTTTAATGTTTTTCTCTTGAGGTTTATTTCTGTTACTCTTGTGATTCCTATTTTGAAGATGTATGGTTACAAATAATTCTTTATCCCTCCTGTACATTGTTGGTTGTTATTTTTCGGTTTTATTCTTGTTCTTGCATTTATTATTAATTAAAAAAAAAAAAAAAAAGATTGACCATAAAAAAAAAAAAAGAAAAGAACAGCAAGCCTGGGCCATAATTAAAGGTCTTCACTTATTTTTTTAATTCAGAAAGTGCGTAAAACTTTACAGAATAAAATATATTAGGATAAAAAAACAAAGGTGATCTAAGGATAAGATTACAACAACATGCAAAAAAAAAAAAAAAAAGAAATGAACAAGTTGGGCTCTGAAATGGAGCGTGTGCTGCTGCTGGTGCTTTAAAGGATTGTGACAGGACTGGTGTATAACAAAAACTACATTTCTGAAAATACAAATCATTAGTTCTAATGTGTTTTTATGTACTTTGTTGTTTACTGCCTTGTAAAAAGGGATCAAGTTTGCACAAATAAATAAATCATTTTAAATTGATATCCCATGATTTTTACATCATTTTCACAGGACATTGCATATATTTTTTTTATGGTTTTTTTCCTGGTTTAGTCAGTTTAAAAAAAAACCAAACTGTATATAAGTCTTTTGTGGGGTGCTGAGAGCTAGGCATTTTTTATTCCAGTTTTAGAGGGTAATTTTCAAAAGCATTTATGCGTGTAAATGGGCTTTTTGAAGATTACCCAGGGGGGTTGTATGGGCAAAAGTATGCTTATGTGCCCCCCTCAACTCCACCCATGGGAATGCCTCTCCCAAACAACCCCCTGGGTAATCTTCAAAAAGCCCATTTACACGCATAAATGCTTTTGAAAATTACCCTCTAAATCCTGTCACCATCCTTTTATCCTGATATATTTTATTCTGTAACGTTTTACATACTTTTTGAATTAAAAAGTGCACACCTTTAATTAAGGCCCAGGCATGCTGTTCTGTTTTTTGTGGTCAGTCTTTTTTTTAAATTAATAATAAATGACTTCAACAATAATTTAATGTAACTAAGGGCTAGATTTTAAAAGCCCTGTGTGCACCGGCAGCCTATTTTGCATAGGCCGCCGGTGCGCGCAAAGCCCCGGGATGCGCATAAGTCCCGGGGCTTCGTAAAAGGAGCGGGAGGGGCGTGTCCAGGGGAGTATTGGCAGTCCGGGGGCGGGTCCGGGGACGTGACGATGGTTCGGGGGGGGGGGGGGGGCGGTCCCGAGTCCCCCTGCACTGCGGCCTGTGCCGGGGGATGCCGAGGTGGTGCGGACAAGTTACGCCTAACTTGCACAACAAAAGGTAGGGGGGGATTTAGGTAAGGCTGTGGGGTGGGGTAGATAGGGGAAGGGAGGGGAAGGTGGGGGGACGCGGAAGGAAAGTTCCCTCCGAGGCCGGCAGCATCTGTTTTTAATGTGATTAGATCTTTTTTTTTTTTTTCACTTTCATCTTCTTCCATGGTTCTGTATCAGATAAGCAAATTGAAGCAACAGCCTAGGCTGATTCTCATAAATTCCACTAATACTCCAAAAAAGGGTCAGTCATTGTGGTATGTGAACTCTTATCACTTTCACATTTACAGAAAAAAAACTCAATTGAAATTAGTGACCTGTGCTTAGTTCGATTAATGTACTAAATTTAGTTTATAAAAATATAAATTGAATTTAAAAGGAAATTATTTTTAGTGTTCTCTATTAATGCACCTCATACAGTACTGATCATAAAAGAAAACTACAAAAGATTGATAACAGCAATATGTCCCTATATATTAGCTATGCTATATTATATATATATTATATCAGCTATATGTTCCCTATTGTATTATCAATAAAGTCAGTAACATTTGCACACCACTTCAGCCATATTCACACTTACACTTCCAATCTCCCCCACACAGCCTCCTCCAAATCCTCAGTGCTCACCTGTACCATGGTTCTGTCCTCTTCTGATTTCTTTCACCTTTACTTCTGTCTCCTCTTCTCACTTTATAGGAGCTTCCCAAACCCTCAGTTGTCTTTTCCATTCATGAACCCCACCCATTTCATCCCATCTCTCTCCTCTTCCCTTGCCCATACTCTTAGCAGTCTCTCTCTTTCCAATTCTCCTTTAACCCAGAGTTCCCCTTTCCCCCCATTCTTCAGTTTCCCCTCTTTCACAATCCTCAGCTCTCCTCTAACTCTTGGCTCTCTGCAGAACTCCTGTTTCAACTTTTCCCTCAGCCCTCCGTTGTCCCTGTCTCTATACCGAGAGCCATTTCTTTCTGCAGGGCAGCACGCAGACTCTCTGTGCTGCTTGCTGCAAGTGATTCTGTGTATGAGCTATAGAAAGGGGTCGGGTGGGGGATGGGGAGGGTAGATGAGTCAACCTTTGCCTCCAGAGTAGGGTGGTGTGTCTCCATTGAGGGGAGAAGGGAGACAGCATGTGCTGACATAGGGGCTCTGTGTTAGAGATTTGGATTCTCATACAGCAGTTTTTGGAGAGAGAATAGCAAATGTGGGTAGGAATCAGTTCTCGGTGTGTGATTTTTTTTTTTTTTTCATAACAAGGAGTCAGAATATATACAGTATAGGTCAAAAAGCTCTGCTTCCAATTATTTGAGTAGCTGTCTGTACTTCATATCCTGTGACTCTTAGGAAATTTGATATTTGCGGGGCATTGAGACATCAAGCCCAGTTCTTTTCAAGAGGCCAATTACTTAATTGTGACTCATACAACAATGCAAAACAGCAGAAAACAAAAATGCAGATCATCACTAAAATAGTATAGAAAATAGCATTAGAACACTAAGAACTTTTAATAAAGTTCTTTTTTCCATTATATCCAACTTAACTTTGGGCCTTATATTCAGCACTGATGTTTAATTTAATTTCAGTTCACTTTCTGTGCATAATAAGAATAAAAATAAACTTATTATTTGATGGCTTTATTTTAATCTCCTGTTGTGCATGAAGTTTGCAATAGTTGTTTATATGTTTCTTCTAGAGACTGGTATGGAATCAGTTAAGAACATAACAAGTGCCATGATGGGTCAAACTAAGGATCCATTGCATCCAGCATCCTGTCTCTGATAGCGGCCAAAGATCACCAGGAATTTCCTGGCAGAACCATTCATTCCTTTTTGCTCATTTCCAGGGATAAGCAGTGGTTTTCCCCCAAGTCTACCTGGCTAATAATTGTTTATGGACCTTTCTTCTGGGAACTTGTCCAAACACTTTTTAAAGTCAGCCGTACTAATGCTTGACCACAACCTCCAGCAACAAATTCCAAAGCTTGATTGTGTGCTGATTGAAACAATTTCTAGAGTTTGTTTTGACTCTGTTACTAGTTAGTTTAATGGAATGTCCCCTAGTACCTAGCACTATTTGAAAAGATAAATAACCATCCCCTATTTATCTCTCCCACCCAATTCATGATTTTATAAACCTTTAACATAACCCCTCTGAGATCTCTAATCCAAGCTGAAGAGCTCTCTAATGTGTAGCTTTTCTTCATAAGGAAGCCATTCTATCTGCTTTATCATTTTTGTTGCCATTCTCTGTACCTTTTCTAGTTTACTATATCCGTTTTGAGATGGATCAACCAGAATTGCACACATTACTGTGGTCGTACCATGGACAAGGGCATTGATATTCTCAGTTTTATTCTCCATTCCTTTGTGAATAATCCTTCACATTCTATTTGCTTTTTTGGCAGTTGCCACAATAGCTGAGGATTTCAACATACAGTGGTCTCTTGACTTACAAACTCAAATGGTTCCAGAGGGCTGGTTGTAACCCAAGTTGGTTGTAAGTCAAGACTATTTTTTCCATAGGAAATAATGGGAAAACCAATAATGCGGTCCGAACCTCCCAAAAGCACCCCTTACCTAACCATTTCTATAATAAAAAATGGTTGTATAATGTTTGTAATTACCAGAAACACCAACAATTTCCTAGTGTACTCACCAAAAAATTATAAAATGTGCCTAGCCTATCAGAAACAACAATTTCACCTCCTCCACCAGTTCCTTTACGATATCTGCATATGGACTCTCTACCTGGGTAACATCAAGCTAGGTTGAGAGAACATTGCACAAATTTCATCTTTGAGTGAGTTTTCTCACTCCAAAGGTCATCAAATCTTCACAAGAGAGCACTATTCTGTTTGTATGCCATACTCTGAATATCAAAGTGGCCCCTAACCCCTACATTAATACCTAAACCTCACCTCGAGTTACTAGGTGGGCCTCCCATACATATATAAATACCTATCTAGCACATGGGTATTATGATTAGTCTCTCTCTCTCCCCCCCCCCCCCCCCCCCCCATATATGCAAATGATTCCAACATCCTTTCTTAGTTGGTGATCCCAAATACATAACCCGGGGCAGATTTTTTATTATTTTTTTTATCTTTGGGGCCTTCGACTTATTATCGCTATGATATTAAGTTGGAGGGTGTACAGAAAAGCAGTTTTTTCTGCTTTTCTGTACATTTTCCCGGTGCCGGCCGAAATTAACTCCTGCCTTTGGCAGATGTTAATTTCTGAAAGTAAAATGTGCGGCTTGGCTGCACATTTTACTTTCTGTATCGCGCGGGACTAATAGGCTCATCAACATGCTTTTGCATGTTGCGGGTGCTATTAGTTTTGGGGGGGTTGGACGCACGTTTTCCATGCGCTATTACCCTTTACTGTATAAGGGGTAAAAATAGCGTGTCGAAAACGCGCATCCAAATAGGTGTTAACGGCGCGCGCGGCCTGAGCGCACTTTACTGCATCAGCCCGTAATTGTTTCCTTTTCCAGATAATTAATGAATAAGTGAAACAATACCAGTTCCAATGGATATCACTGAGGCACGCCACTATTTACCTCTTTTCATTGTGAGAACTGACCATTTATTTCCATTCTTTGTTTTCTATCTTTAACCAGTTACCAATTCATAGCAAGACATCACCTCCTATCCCATAACTTTTTAATTTCCTGTGGACTATTTCATGAGGGACTGCCAAATGCCTTCTTGAAAATCCAAATATACTGTAACAACCAGCTCACCTTTGCCACATGTTTATACCTTCAAAAAATTCTAATAGATTAGTAAAGCATGACCTCACTTTTCTAAATTCATGCTGGCTGTTTCCTATTAAACTGTGCTTATCCATATGCTTAGTAATTTTGTTCTTAACAATAGCCTCCACTTTTTTCCAGCAGTAAAGTCAGGCTGTCAGGTCTGTAGTTATTTGTGTTACTTCTGGAGCCCTTGATGAAAATTGGTGTTACTTTGGCTACCATTCAGTCCTCAGCTACAGAGGCAGAGTGGAATGATAAATTTCACATTAGTAATAGCAGGTCTGCAATTTCATATTTGAGTTCTAAAGGAGTGATTACCATCAGGTCCCAGTGATTTGCTACTATTTAGTTTGTCAGTTTCATCTAGCTCATCTTCAAGATTCTGAAATATAAGAACATAAGAAAATGCCATACTGGGTCAGACCAAGGGTCCATCAAGCCCAGCATCCTGTTTCCAACAGTGGCCAATCCAGGCCATAAGAACCTGGCAAGTACCCAAAAACTAAGTCTATTCCATGTAACCATTGCTAATGGCAGTGGCTATTCTCTAAGTGAACTTAATAGCAGGTAATGGACTTCTCCTCCAAGAACTTATCCAATCCTTTTTTAAACACAGCTATACTAACTGCACGAACCACATTCTCTGGCAACAAATTCCAGAGTTTAATTGTGCGTTGAGTAAAAAAGAACTTTCTCCGATTAGTTTTTAAATGTGCCCCATGCTAACTTCATGGAGTGTCCCCTAGTCTTTCTACTATCCGAAAGAGTAAATAACCGATTCACATCTACCCGTTCTAGACCTCTCATGATTTTAAACACCTCTATCATATCCCCCCTCAGTCGTCTCTTCTCCAAGCTGAAAAGTCCTAACCTCTTTAGTCTTTCCTCATAGGGGAGTTGTTCCATTCCCCTTATCATTTTGGTAGCCCTTCTCTGTACCTTCTCCATCGCAATTATATCTTTTTTGAGATGCGGCGACCAGAATTGTACACAGTATTCAAGGTGCGGTCTCACCATGGAGCGATACAGAGGCATTATGACATTTTCCGTTTTATTCATCATTCCTTTTCTAATAATTCCCAACATTCTGTTTGCTTTTTTGACTGCCGCAGCACACTGAACCGACGATTTCAATGTGTTATCCACTATGACACCTAGATCTCTTTCTTGGGTTGTAGCACCTAATATGGAACCCAACATCGTGTAATTATAGCATGGGTTATTTTTCCCTATATGCATCACCTTGCACTTATCCACATTAAACTTCATCTGCCATTTGGATGCCCAATTTTCCAGTCTCACAAGGTCTTCCTGCAATTTATCACAATCTGCTTGTGATTTAACTACTCTGAACAAATTTGATTATCTCACTCGTCGTATTTCTTTCCAGATCATTTATAAATATATTGAACAGTAAGGGTCCCAATACAGATCCCTGAGGCTCTCCACTGTCCACTCCCGTCCACTGAGAAAATTGCCCATTTAATCCTACTCTCTGTTTCCTGTCTTTTAGCCAGTTTGCAATCCACGAAAGGACATCGCCACCTATCCCATGACTTTTTACTTTTCCTAGAAGCCTCTCATGAGGAACTTTGTCAAACGCCTTCTGAAAATCCAAATATACTACATCTACCGGTTCACCTTTATCCACATGTTTATTAACTCCTTCAAAAAAGTGAAGCAGATTTGTGAGGCAAGACTTGCCCTGGGTAAAGCCATGCTGACTTTGTTCCATTAAACCATGTCTTTCTATATGTTCTGTGATTTTGATGTTTAGAACACTTTCCACTATTTTTCCTGGCACTGAAGTCAGGCTAACCGGTCTGTAGTTTCCCGGATCGCCCCTGGAGCCCTTTTTAAATATTGGGGTTACATTTGCTATCCTCCAGTCTTCAGGTACAATGGATGATTTTAATGATAAGTTACAAATTTTTACTAATAGGTCTGAAATTTCATTTTTTATTTCCTTCAGAACTCTGGGGTGTATACCATCCGGTCCAGGTGATTTACTACTCTTCAGTTTGTCAATCAGGCCTACCACATCTTCTAGGTTCACCGTGATTTGATTCAGTCCATCTGAATCATTACCCATGAAAACCTTCTCCATTACGGGTACCTCCCCAACATCCTCTTCAGTAAAGACCGAAGCATAGAAATCATTTAATCTTTCCGCGATGGCCTTATCTTCTCTAAGTGCCCCTTTAACCCCTCGATCATCTAACGGTCCAACTGACTCCCTCACAGGCTTTCTGCTTCGGATATATTTTAAAAAGTTTTTACTGTGAGTTTTTGCCTCTACAGCCAACTTCTTTTCAAATTCTCTCTTAGCCTGTCTTATCAATGTCTTACATTTAACTTGCCAATGTTTATGCTTTATCCTATTTTCTTCTGTTGGATCCTTCTTCCAATTTTTGAATGAAGATCTTTTGGCTAAAATAGCTTCTTTCACCTCCCCTTTTAACCATGCCGGTAATCGTTTTGCCTTCTTTCCACCTTTCTTAATGTGTGGAATACATCTGGACTGTGCTTCTAGAATGGTATTTTTTAACAATGACCACGCCTCTTGGACATTTTTACTTTTGTAGCTGCTCCTTTCAGTTTTTTTCTAACAATTTTTCTCATTTTATCAAAGTTTCCCTTTTGAAAGTTTAGCACGAGAGCCTTGGATTTGCACACTGTTCCTTTTCCAGTCATTAAATCAAATTTGATCATATTATGATCACTATTGCCAAGCGGCCCCACCACCGTTACCTCTCTCACCAAGTCCTGTGCTCCACTGAGAATTAGATCTAAAATTGCTCCCTCTCTCGTCGGTTCCTGAACCAATTGCTCCATAAAGCTATCATTTATTCCATCCAGGAACGTTATCTCTCTAGCGTGACCCGATGATACATTTACCCAGTCTATATTGGGGTAATTGAAGTCTCCCATTATTACTGCACTACCAATTTGGTTAGCTTCCCTAATTTCTCTTAGCATTTCACTGTCCATCTCACCATCTTGACCAGGTGGACGGTAGTATACCCCTATCACTGTAGTCTTCCCTGTGACACAAGGGATTTCTACCCATAAAGATTCAATTTTGTATTTAGTCTCATGCAGGATGTTTATCCTGTTGGACTCTATGCCATCCCGGATATAAAGCGCCACACCTCCTCCCGACTGCTCCTCTCTGTCATTGCGATATAATTTGTACCCCGGTATAGCACTGTCCCATTGGTTATCCTCTTTCCACCATGTCTCTGAGATGCCAATTAAGTCTGTCATCATTTACTGCTATACATTCTAATTCTCCCATCTTACTTCTTAGACTTCTGGCATTAGCATACAAACATTTCAAAGTTTGTTTTTTGTTTGTATTTTTATTCTGCTTTTTAATTGATAGGGATAAGTTAGAATTTTTTAGCTCAGGTGAGTTTTTAGTTACAGGCACTTGGACTACTTTTCTAATTATTGGAACCTCACTGTCGGGATGTCCTAATTCTAATGCATCATTAGTATCCTTTAAAGATACATCTCTCTGAACCATGCGCTGCTGAGCGACTGTCGGCTTTCCCCTTTGTTCTAGTTTAAAAGCTGCTCTATCTCCTTTTTAAAGGTTAGCGCCAGCAGTCTGGTTCCACCCTGGTTAAGGTGGAGCCCATCCCTTCGGAAGAGACTCCCCCTTCCCCAAAAGGTTCCCCAGTTCCTAACAAAACTGAATCCCTCTTCCTTGCACCATCGTCTCATCCACGCATTGAGACTCCGGAGCTCTGCCTGCCTCTGGTGACCTGCGCGTGGAACAGGGAGCATTTCAGAGAATGCTACCCTGGAGGTTCTGGATTTAATCTTTCTACCTAAGAGCCTAAATTTGGCTTCCAGAACCTCCCTCCCACATTTTCCTATGTCGTTGGTGCCCACGTGTACCACGACAGCCGGCTCCTCCCCAGCACTGTCTAAAATCCTAAATAGGTGACGCGTGAGGTCCGCCACCTTCGCACCAGGTAGGCATGTTACCAGGCGATCCTCACGCCCACCCGCCACCCAGCTATCTACATTCCTAATAATCGAATCACCAACTATGACGGCCGACCTAACCCTTCCCTCCTGGGCAGTAGGCCTTGGGGAGATATCCTCAGTGCGAAAGGACAATGCATCACCTAGAGAGCAGGTCCTTGCTACAGGATCCTTTCCTGCTACACCTGGTTGGTGCTCTCCCATTATGAGACCTTCTTCCTCCAAGGCAGCACCAGGGCTGCCAGTCTGAAGTTGGGACTGGACTACTATGTCCCTGAAGGTCTCATCTATATACCTCTCTGTCTCCCTCAGCTCCTCCAGGTCTGCCACTCTAGCCTCCAGAGATCGGACTCGTTCTCTGAGAGCCAGGAGCTCTTTGCATCGCATGCACATGTACAACTTCTCACCGGTGGGTAAAAAATCATACATGTGACACTCGATGCAAAAGACTGGGAAGCCCCCCTCTTGCTGCTGGACTGCTGCCTTCATCTCAATTTTGATCAGTTCCTAGTTAAGTTTTAGGTTGCTATGGGAGTAGGAATGTGTCTAAGTTCCTTTAAATGTATTAGTGAATTCACTATATGTCTGGTAGTGGCCTACTGGGGTCTGATCGAATTCTCAATAAGTTTTTTGTTGATGGGGTTTTTTTTTTTTGGTTTTTTTTTGTGCAAGTGGCACCTGCCTATAAATTAAGGGATGAGCTTGGGGTGGGTGGGCGAGGGTTGGGAATTACAAACAGTCTAACTTTAGTTAGTCAGCCTGAGTGACTCACAGCTCCCTTGATTAACAAATGTTGTTCCCTATTCAAACCTAATCACACTACCTCAACACCTTTCCAAGGTGAGTAACTGAGCTGAACTATTCAACTTTTTTACTTTGGTATATACTGCTCCTACTTATTTCTAGCTTCTGGCTACTTTTTTGTGGGTTTTTTTTTTTTTTGTGGTTTTTTTTTGTTTTTCAATACAATGCACTCAGTTATTATTAAATAAAACACTTAGCTCTTTAAAAGTCTGGAGGACACTTTAATAGTCAGGCAGACTTTTAAAAAAAATAAACACACTACCTACTGCTTCCTTATTGACTGACTAAAAATACAAACAGTCTAACTTGTGTATTCACTGCCTACCTACTGCTACCTTATTGACTGACTATTTAAAAATGCAAACAGTCTAACTTGTTTATTCACTGTCTGACTATTAAAGGCACAAACACACAAACACACTGGTTCAGGCATGGATATATCCCCGAACAAAAATATCTAGGTAAATAAATTATTTAACATTTTCTGCTATTGGCATCCATTAATTAAATGTGAGCTATATGAGCATTTTTTTTTCAGGGACCATCATACCACCCCATGGGTACTCTGTTTTTAGAACACTTTCTCTACTTTAGGGGTCATGCATAATCATTGGTCCCTAATAATGTCTATTTTTTTAAACTTTTTCTTTGCTAATAAAAAACAGAGGGAACAAATTATTTCCCGTGAGATTGCAGTTTCTAATCCTTGGCCCGATGTGGTACCATGTTTCAACAACTGCTGCTTCAGGGGCTTTCCATACTCAGCACTAGTTTTCCAATTTTGTTTAAATGACAAGCGCCTAGTTCCAGTGTCTTAATGAGTGGCCATTTTAAAATTTGATTAATGGATGCCTATAGCAGAATACGTTAACAAATTTGTTTACTGAGATGTTGGTTTTTTTTTTGTTCTGTGACAGTTGGTGCATTGACTAGACCGTTTTGAATGATTGAGTTAATGGATATATCCCCAACATCCTAACAGTCAAGAATGAAGCAAAGAATGAATTTAGCTTTTCTGCTATGATCTGACCTGCATGCCACTTTTACCCCTGGTCATCTAATGGCCCATCTGGACTCCCTTGCAGGTTTCCTGTTTTTTTTTGGGTTTTTTTTAATGTATTTGGAAAAAGTTTTTTTTTGTTAGCTTTTGCTTCTTTGGCAATTCTCTCCTCAAATTCTGTCTTGACCTGCTTTAACAATGTCTTACATCTACTTTTACAGTGCTTTGATCACCTCTGATTAAATATGACACGTTCAAATAAGACTTCAGTCACTCTATCTCCTTTCATATTTCATATTTCCCTCATTAGTTCCTGCTTTCCATTTCTAAAGGATGACTTTTGGCTTTAATAGCCTCTTTTATGGCACCATTTAGCCATGGTGGCAGACTCTCTTGTTTTTCTTTTGACCTTTTTTTTAATCTGCACAACATATATATAATATCTGGGCTTCTAATATGGTATTTTTTAAATTGTTACCACTTCTCATGTGGAAGAGAGTATGTGTGTTTGAATACCTTGGTGGTCGGCCAGTTTAGAATCGTGGGCCCATTTCTGGACTTTCTGCCGATGGGTTTCAGTTACAGAAGTCTTTCCTGGAGGGATTACAGCTGGTGCCATAGGGGTGACTGCAATAATCTGTATCAGATAGATAAGATACTAGGGGTCAATGGAGATGTCAGGGTAGGGGGTAGGGAACTGGGGGATCCCCAATCTCGTCGCCGCACAAATTAGCTAAATTCTACCCCCCTTGCGTGTTATAAAATTGCGTGTCCATGTGTGCGCACCGGGTAGCCGGCGCACATGGACGTGTGCACGTATTTTTTTTAAAAATCTACCCCACTGTGTCGCAAGTATACATCAAATCTCTGAATATGTCATTGACAAAGTTTTGGAAGACTGCGGGAACATTGCACAGGTTGAAAAGCATCACAGGTACTCATAATGACCATCTCAAATATTAAAGGCAGTTTTTCATTCATTGTCTTCTTGTATGATATTGTATGCCCCTCAAAGATCCAATCTGGTGATGATTGAAGCTCATTGAAGCCAATCAAATTATTCAGATATCAGTGGTAAGAGGTATTTGTTTTGTATGGCGATGGCATTCAAACCCCGGCAATTGATACATAGATGCAAAGACCCATCCTTTTTGTCAATGAAGAAGAAACCTGCCACGACAGGGCAAGTAGACAGTCTAATGAAACCTCTCTCGAGATTCTCCTGGATATACATGGTCAATTGCTTCAGTCTTGGGAATGGACAGCAAATACACTATACACTGGGGGTGGGGTGGGTGGAGGCATCTTCCCAGACATTAGGTATCTGGTGCAATCATATGGGCAATGTGGTGGGAGAGTCTCAGCCCATTTCTTGGTAAAGATGTCTGCAAATGATATGTAAGGCACAGGTAAGCCTGAAAGAACTGACAGGTAGATATACCGGAAGTAGACATTTTCAAAAGTCTCCATTTTGCTAGTTCACAAGTGGACAATGTTGCTTCAACCAGCGTAGGCCAAGCAGAATGGGATTGATGACCTTTCAAAGCACAAACGTGAGGTTCTTTCCTCATGTAGAAGTCCCGCTCGTAACTTCATAGGTCCTATAGTATGATAAATATTCCTGGGAGTTGTTCTCTGTAGATGAAGAGATGCATACAAGATTTTATAGTGGTACCAGGGTTATGTGAAATTTCTCCACCAGGGCTTCATTGATGAAGTTGCCATCAGCGCTGGAATCCAAAAAGGCTTCAGAGAAGCATTTTTCACAACCTATATGCAACTGGACAGTTGCCTTTCCCATCAGCTCTAGGTTTGGGAGTTTCCCGTCTTCTCTGGACAGATGGAGGTGTAATGATCCTTGCCTGCACAGTAAAAGCAGAGATTGTGCAACCTTCGCTGGTACTTCTTCTTCTTTGATAACTCAAATTGTCCTGTGGATTCAGACCTTTAGCTCAGGCATCTGCCCAGAAGACTGAGTTTCCTTTTATATTAGAATATATCATCAGTTATGCTACAGGAAATCCTGGGTGCTGGGCCTTTAAAAGTGATGGGTTACTGTGGGACCTTAGTCAGAGCAACAGGATGCAGCAGAGGAATAGGATGCCAGAAGCCATGCTAGAGGGCCCCCTCAAGCTACAGGATACAGCACTAGGCCTGGGATCTTAAGGTACAGGGCACAGACCGTGGTGTAGCACCACATGGTCAGCAAGGTTTTACATAGTGAAGAATGTGGGTTTTAAGCGTTTCCTGCAGATGGTAGTGCCAAATTATAAAGTTCCCTCCAGGGTCATCTTTAGTAAGAAAGGCAACACCAGCCTGTACAAACAGTGTTGTAGTCTCATCTAGGCACTGATGCTAAGACAGGGGAATAGTGTACATTTCACCAGTGACTTCTGGACCTCCACAAATGCTATGAACTCTTTTCCTCTCTCTGACGTCACACTCATGAGATCTGATGAAGGCAGGGGCAGGTAGTAGCTCTAGCGAGGACAGAGCATGAGGGAACAGGTGGGCTTTGCTGCACATCCAGTTAATGGATGAGTCTCATACCTCATCCAATATTCTGTCAGCCATAAAAGAGATGCTGGAGGGTTGGCAGCTAGACAGGAGAACAAAGAATTTAAATGCAGGTTTCTTTGTTAGACAATGGTGCAAATATAGTAAAGGCAATACACAATGGGGGCTTTCAGAGTATCCGATGTTTTGCACACCTTCAGCACCTGGCAATGAAGGATGTACTGGAACTGGGATCCAAGGACCATGAGAGTGAATACCTGGCAGAGCTTTTAGAGAAGTGCAGAAAAGCAGGGCAATATTACATCCATTGGTCGCAGACAGCTGCGACCTCTCATGCTCACCTCTTTTTTTACCTGTACTGTTAATCATTGGAAGAGTGGCAGTCTCTGCCAGCCAGCACCAACCTCCCTGGCGTCCCCAGGATGGCATGGGCGCTGCCAACCATCATATTGGATCCGGAATCACCTAAGGCGCGCGTGCGTGCAAGGGCCTCCTTTGTACACGTCATGGTGGGAACCTCGGGGTGTCCCCTCTGGATGACGTCAACTCAATGCTGTACTTAAACCGACTGGCCCTCTGCTACTATGAGTTAGCAAGGAGTTTCCTCATTGCTGAATCCACTCTACTCTTGGACCTTCAGTTCCGGACTTCCCTCTGGGTTTCGGACGCTCTGGGTACCCATTCCTCGGAGGGCCTTCCTGCCTTGGGAATCTACCTGACCCACACCTTAGGTCACTACCTTGGAACTTCCTCTTATGAGTACCTTTCTGCTGACTTCAACAATTCAAGCTTGGCTGAAGGTTTCCCGCGGTGAACCCCGTGCCTCGGGCCACCACCGCTCCTTCTTCGGTGAAGCCATTCCAGTTTACTCTGAGTTGCAGGGTATTGCTGCCTCAGCTACAAGATCCACTTCCGGGTTCCTGCACCTCAGTCTTTTCATCTCCAGTACAGACTCCTCGACGTACCCCACTCTGCGGGCCACTACCGGATCATCACAGCTGTGGTATCGCCCTGGTATATCTCTCTGCTCAGAACTGTACTTATTTACAGCTCCCGCTCTGCGGGCTCTGCCTTTTCCTTCCTACATAATAAAGTCTCTCTAATATAGCTGTGTCCTATGCTGCTGAGACCATTCCTATCGATGGTGAGGCCCACAGGGCTCCTCCCTATGAGCGGAGACATCTCTCATCTCGACCCAGGGTTCACATCTATACAAAAACATAACAGGCACTTCCACAGAAGTGGGCACTTTCTCTGGGGGAAGCAAGAGGAAATTGGGATGCCTCTCAAGCAGCTTATTGTTGATATTAGCATCCAATGGAATTCCACCTACCTCATGCTACAGAGGTTAGTGGAGCAGCAGACACTCATTCATAGTCTCTCAGGAAATAGGGATAGGTGTGAATTGCCCCTGAGGTGTCAGGAATGGACAATCATGAAGTAGCTGGTAGAAATCCTGGAGCCCTTCAAGGATGCCATGGAGAACATGAGTTTCAGAAGCACCACCTTGGAGAATGTCATCCCTAATTGTCTGATGAAAAAATTGGAGGACTTAAGAACATAATAAATTGCCATGCTGGGTCAGACCAAGGGTCCATCAAGCCCAGCATCCTGTTTCCAACAAAGGCCAAACCAGGCCACAAGAACCTGGCAATTACCCAAACACTAAGAAGATCCCATGCTACTGATACAATTAATAGCAGTGGCTATTCCCTAAGTAAACTTGACTAATAGCAGTTAATGGACTTCTCCTCCAAAACTTATCCAAACCTTTTTTGAACCCAGCTACACTAAGTGCACTAACCACATCCTCTGGTAACAAATTTCAGAGGTTTATTGTGCATTGAGTGAAAAGTAATTTTCTCCAATTAGTTTTAAATGTGAGACTTGCTAACTTCATGGAATGCCCCCTAGTCCTTCTATTATTCGAAAGTGTAAATAACTGATTCACATCTACTCGTCGAAGACCTTTCATGATCTTAAAGACCTCTATGATATCCCCCCTCAGCCGTCTCTTCTCCAAGTTGAACAGCCCTAACCTCTTCAGCCTTTACACATAGGGGAGCTGTTCCATCCCCTTTATCATTTTGGTTGCCCTTCTCTGTACCTTCTCCATCGCAACTATATCTTTTTTGAGATGCGGCGACCAGAAAATAAGTGCTACAAGTATCACATCAAAGGATTAGTTTTCCTGGACTCAAATTGCACAATATTTAGTCACCTAATGATTTACAAAGCCCTTGAACTATAAGAGCTTATCTGCATGATAACCAATTCCATTTGGTATCGTATGAAGGTTGACTAACTCTTTAATAAAGAAATTCCATTTAGCAAGTCTTATATATATATTTGGGTTTAAATACCCTGCAGCGACTGACGTCATCCGAGGGCGTCCACCGAGATTTCCCACGCTGGCCCCTTTAAAGCTTCAGCCCCCGGGCGCACGGCCAAGCTAGTCAGTTCGGCGGCATCTCCCTCACGCAGGGAGTGCCGCAGCAGGAGGCTGATTGGGCCTACATGGCCGCGGGGATGTTCGTGCGGGCCGGGCCAGCCCCGAGGTAGGAGGAGGGACCGGGACACAGCCCGATCCCGTAACACACTCGCAGGGCTGAGGGTCAGAATGAAGGAGGAATCCAGGCAGTGCTCGAAGACAGATCCAACCAGATGAGGGCTCCAGCCACCAGAAACGGACACTGGATCAATACGGATTTACACCCAGGAAAGGTCAGCTGGAGATGATGTCTGAGGCGAGGCAAAAGCTAAACCTGGAGCTAGGAACTGACAGTACTTCAGGATCAGGATTGGACAAAGGAAATCAGGATCAAGACTTGGAACTTGGAACATCAAGATCAGGACTTGGAACATCAGGACTGGAAAGTAGGAAATTGGATACGAAAGGACACCGGTACCTCGGGACATCAGGGCATCTGGATATCTAAGGCATCTGGACATCAGGGACCTCTAGAGAGGAGGACCACAGGGACACCTGGAACATGACGGACGAAGACATCAGAGGACAGAGACGTCTGGACATCCGGAGATAGGGAGACGTCTGGACCACTGGCGTAGCTAGACAATTTGGCGCCCGGGGCAAGAGACTTCTTCGGCGCCCCCTCCCTCCATCAAGATTCCAGTCTTAGTCATTTAAAAATATACATTTTCTAAAGGCTTAAAAAAAATAGCAAAACCATTTCAGATTGGAACTATTCTAGTCTTCATGCTTAAATTATGCTAAAAAAAAACAAAACCTGGCATCAGTATCTTAAATTTGTGATTTTGCTGAGATGAACATTTTAAATAGTTTAATTTTTTTTGCTTTAGTATTTGTCTCTACCCACTTTGCTAAATTTTATTTTCTAGAAGAGGGATGCTTAACATTCAGTAATTTAATCTTTCATCCAACTTTTCAAAAGTTGCACTACCAGCACAAATTTTTTTTTTTAAACTGGCAGATTCCTCTCTCACATACATACCGTATATACCCATACAGAAGCACCATTCCTTTCTCATACACACACACCGCTCCTTTCTCACATACACACAGAAGTACCCTTCCGATCCAAGGTTGAACAGCTGGTCTCCGGCGGCGGTTAGCAGACCGGTGTTCACTTCTTCGGCCCCCGCCGGCCTCGATTTTAATGTCTTCGGCCCTCTTGGTCTCCGGCGGGGGCCGAAGACATTAAAATCGAGGCCGGCGGGGGCCGAAGAAAAGAAGATGGGCACCGCCCAGTCGGCCCCCACTTGAGGCTGGCTGGGAGGCGCCCATCTTCTTTGCTTTGGCCTTCGCCGCCGCCGGCCTCGATTTTAATTTATTCAGCCCCCGCCGGCCTTCGGGGGCCGGCTGTCTCCGGCGGAGGCCGAAGAAATTAAAATCAAAGCCGGCGGAGGCCGAAGAAAAGAAGATGGGTGCCTCCCAGCCAGCCCCCGCTTGAGGCTGGCTGGGAGGCGCCCATCTTCTTTTCTTCGGCCGCCGCCGGCCTCGATTTTAATTTCTCCAGCGGGGGCTGGCTGGGAGGTTCCCATCTTCATTTCTTCGGCCCGCGCGCTGCGGGCTCACCTGGCTGATCTTCTTTTTCTTCGGCCCTGCCGGCTTGGCGAAGGCGTTGAGGCTGGCTGAAGAAGAGCACGCGGTCGAGACCACGTGACCAGGTAGACCGGCCCCCACGGGAGATGCCCGATCCCCCTGATAGGTCAATCCGCCCCTGACCATTACTATAAATCTCTCATAACAAAACAAAACAAAAAAAAGACGATCTGCCAGTATTCAACAACACTTACATCTGGGCTTAAAATACTAAATTCTTTTTTTTATTTAAATAGCTTTTTGGCGCCCCCTTAGACCCGGCGCCCGGGGCGGCCGCCCACCCCTCGCTACACCACTGGTCTGGACATCTGAGACAAAGAGAGCTGAAGATCAGGAAACACGGAGACGGGATACGAGAGTCCAGGATATGGAACGAAGATCAAGACGAAGGTTCAGGAACCATGGACGAAGACAAGGAATACCAACGAGGAAGAGAGTGCCTTGAAGTGAAGAAGGATCACAGAGGACTCCTGGAATGAAGAGCTGCAACTGAAGATCCAGGAGCAGTCCGACTCCATGACCAACTCATTGCAAAGGCGAAGACTGAGTGAAGGAAGGCCCTCTTTATAGGGCTGGAGAGGAATCGCCGAGTGGACATCAGCAGGAGGACCCCAGGAGGACTGCCCACTGCTGGCCCTTTAAATGGAGTGAGAAGGTGCGGCCTCGTGCCTAAGGAAAGGGCAGGACCTTGGAGAGCGATGTCCTGCTGAGAAGAGGAAGCAAGGCCTTGACGATGGTGGCTCCCTGCCGTGAAGGAAGAAGAGTGATGGCAGCTCCCTGCCGCATGAAGAGGAACTCTGGAGTGGCCTCCAGGCTGCGGAAGAGGACCCAATCGATGGGTCGCGGCAGAGGAGCTTCAGAGTGGCCTCCAGGCCACTGAAGAGGAAGGCTTTGGTGGCAGCCTAGCTGCGAAGAGTCAGAGGAGACAGCACCCAGGCTGCAAGGAAGACAGCGGAGTCGACGGTGGCTCCCAGGCCGTGTAGAAGGCTTGATCGGCGATGGCTCCCAGGCCGTGTAGAAGGCCCGGTCAGCGGTGGCTTCCAGGCCACGTGGAGAAGAGCGATGTCGGAAGGCTGGCAGCGGAGAGGTGAGAGGCTGCTTGTAGCCTAGCCACAAGCAGCTTCGTAACAGCGTGTGTGTGTGTTTTGTGTGTGTATGATAGAGCATGTAGAGTGAGAGCTTGCATGTGTGATGGGGTCTGTGAGAGAAAGTTTGTGTGTGTGTGAGGGAGGAAGGGAAGAAGACAGTAGGAGAAGAGACACTGAAAAATAATTAGGAAATGAGCGATAAGGGAAAAATGGGAAAAAAGAGAGCAGGACCAACTGATTTAAAAAAATACAAAGATCAGACAACAAAGGTATAAAAAAAATATTTTTAGATTTTAGCAATTCGAATATGCCATCTTTGGGAATGTGCATTTGTTATATTTTTGTATTTTGCTCTTTCTTCAGTATTCCACTGTTCAGAGTCTAGTTTCTCAGGTTTTCTATTTGTGTTTCTGTTTCTAATTTGTAGTCTCTTATTTCTATATTAGGTAAGGGTCGGGTCTGTTTTGTTTGTGTGTGAATGAAGTACAGCATTTCTGCTAGCGTGTTGTTTCTCTGTAGCAGTGCAGCTTGTTCTATTTCTCCAGTAGCTGATATATTAATATCAGCCTGGTGTAATATTTGCATTGCTGCTTTTTTATAAGGTTGCTGTTATTTGAGTCCTGAGAGTCAGTGCTGTGACTGTATGGTATGGCAAGGTTCTAGATGTCACTTTCTATGCAGGAGTTTGTGTTACTTCACAAAAAAAGCAGTGGAGGGATATTTTTTGCTGAGGTGACACCAGAATTTGAATTTTTTTTTCATATTGGTTGTAATCTGAATTGCCCTAGCTCTGCTCTGCACCTGTTCTGATGATTAATTATATTTTATTGTAGTTATGATGATTTCTGGCTTTCTGCGAAGATAATTCATGAAGAATACATTAATTTTTGTTTCATTACATGATTGACTGGATCTGTTTGTTTTCTTTGCTTTTTACATAATTTATTTTATATCTATTACAGTTTATAAATGTAATATAGATCAATAAGGAATTTTTAATTCTGGTAAGGGCTTGAAATAATTGAGGGAAAATGTTTTAGTTTCACGCATGATGCATATTAGCTTTTGCAAACTACTTAGCCATTGTAGGGTGCAATCAATATATGGCATTATTTATCAATAAGAATACAACTAGTAGGTCTCAGACCTGCATGCCTACAGCCCACCCATGATAACCTTGTGCCCACCCAAAAATTCAGTTCTGGCTACGCCACTGGCTGGCCACCCTGTGTGACCCACAGATAAAAGGGAGGAATACCTTCCAGTCTGGCACTCTGGTATAAGAACATAAGAAATTGCCATGCTGGGTGTTGCGACCGTCAGGAAACCGGTACTCGCTCCTCGAGGGCCTATGTTCCCTGACTTGCTGCCTGCAACTTTCAACCTGCTACTTGGAAGACCTCACCAACAAATTCCATCTGTGAGTACATGCCATCTCTTCTACCTTACTGTTTCCCTGGAACCAGGTACTCTCTCCTCGAGGGCCTGCTCTCCCTGCCTCAGAGCTTTCCCTAATTCCATCTGGGACCCTGACTGCTTATCGCTGTGTACTCATAATTCTCAGTCTCTTTCCACTACAGCACAGACTACTGAGGAGTTGCTGTTCCATCATACTGTGGGAGCCCAGCTGGGCTCATCATCTACTTGCTGCTGCCACCTCTGGTAGTTACCATACTGTTTAATAAAAGATTCAATCTGTGTTTGTGTGTCCAGAGTCTAGCTTGACTGTGGTCCCTCCCGAGACTGCCCCCTTGGGCGTGGTCAGCTGCCACAGTGTCCAAGGATCCACCCAAACATCAATAACCATAACCTCATTGGAAGGAGAAGCCAGTGGCTAGGGTACAAGAATGGGAGCAGCAGAGGGGTGGTGAAAGAACGAGCAGGCTCCTTATGCAGTAATGTTAGCATCAGCAGCATCCTGGAAGCTACACATTCTCTCACACCATTATCCCCCAATTCCTGTTCCCATGGCCACCACATAATATTTATTTATTTATTTATGTATTTATTTATACACTTCTTATATACCGTGAGTCAGAACACATGATTCTATCTTTACGGTTTACAATATAACTAAAAACAAGTAAGAAACAGAAAATACAATAAAAAGGATAACCAATAAGAATAATTAATTAAAATTAAACATAGTAAACTAAAAAACTAAAATCTAAGCTAAGAATAAAATAGTTAAGAAATAAATAGATAAGAAATAGCAAGTGGATTCCAGCTTTCAGTGATCTTTTAAATCTCAGATCCATAGGCTTGTTGAAAGCACCATGTTTTCAAGTCTTTCTTAAATCATTTTAAATCATCCTGCATTCGCAAATCTGGTGGCAAACTGTTCCAGAGTTTCAGTCCTGCGACCAAAATTGCCCTTTCTCTAACCTCACTCAGGCGCGCTGATTTTATATTTGGTTTATATTTGGTATATTTGGTATTAATAGACTCTCCTGCCACAGGTCATAGCTTCAGTGATTGACAAGACAGACCAGTATTCCTCTCTCCTCACAGAAAAGAAGACACTTGCACAAACTGCACATAGTACTTTGGAGAGCCCACTGAGATCATGGACACAGACTCATTGCTGTTTGCCTGGAACAGTGCCAGAGTTAGTCGAAAAGTTTTTTTCTTAAGATAAACCTCCCTCTGTGGAGTTTACCTGACTTTCCATGCAAGTGGCTGGAAAAATGAGTGCACAGCTACATCGAACCCATGCCCACATTCTTTGCTCTCAATGCCTTGCTATGCAGCCATTTTTGCTACCACTGCCTGGCCTGCTTCTCTCTCCCTAACTCTCTTCTGGTTCAGCACCTTCTTGTGTTATCTGTGCCATGCTTGCTGCTGCTGTTTGGCCTGTTTCTCCTATTCTGCCTCTATCCTGGTTATACTGGAATGATTTGGGCCACTCAACAAAAGAAGAAAAAAAAAAGAAAAAACTTTCTCCTTCCCTGTCCCTCTCGATGCCTTGGGATCTTTGATACTTGCTGCTGCTCTGTCACCTGGCTTGCTCTACATACCATGCCTCTTTTCTGGTTTAACAGCTTGCTGTGTTGTTGGGCAACTGTTGCAGCCCAGTCTGCAACTCTTGTCCTGCTTTGCTCTTGGTACAATGTCTTTCTGTATTGATGCCACTCTTCTTGCTACCTCACTCTGTAATCTGTGCCTTGGGAGGCAGTTGCAAAACCTCTTGCTATCTTATCCATCATTCAATGTCTGGGGGTATTGAGTCATTTCTTTTGGCTGCCTCACTCTGCACTCAGGAGTCCATATTCAGCAGCACTTCTAAGTTATCTGGCTGAATACCGATTTTTAAAAAATATTTCTGCCACTTAGATGGCTAAAGTTTATTTTATGTATTTATTGAGTTTTATATACCGTCATTCGGTTTTGCCATCATAACTGTTTACAAGTTTCGATGGAATAAAGTATGTTGATGAGTTAGCATAGACATTATGATCAAAATTACAGTTATAGCAATATTAAGGTTAGGTATACATTTTCAAGGTTAGTTATACATTTTATGTGTAAACAATTTTATTGGATTTTCAACAAATACATTAACAAAGGGGAGGGTTAGGTCTGATCCCTCCCCCAAAAAGAAACCCAACTCAGTAGCAACAGTACCCCCCCCCCTCACCCCCTCCCTACCCTTAGAGTCCAATACTGGTGGAATAGACGAATGGTGCCAGGCAGTGTAGACTGGGGCGCCAGGCGAGGTCCGCAGAAGGTCGGTGGCCACACTCACTCATTGAGCACGAGGCTACTCGCCCGGGGGGATAGCCGTTGAATATACGGATTCCAGATATTGAAAAACCGCTGTCGTCGTCTCTGAGAACCCCGAGCCGCCATACCCTCCATAGTCAGCATCGCATGCAGTTGATTCCTCCAGGCCCAGAAGGATGGGGGGTCCGTGGATCTCCAGACCTGCATAATAATTTTTTTCCCCACCAGGCTGGCTTTCTGTAACAGGCGCGCTCCAGGATCTCGAACTCTAATAGGGGAAATGCAACCAAATAAAAACCACATGGGGGAAACCGGCAATACAACATCCAGCAAGTCTGCCAAAAAGTCCGCTATCTTGTGCCAAAAACGCCGAATCACTGGGCACGTCCAAAAAACGTGGGACAGAGTACCCACCGTCCCAGGACAGTGGGAGCATAACGGCGATGTGGCAATTTTCAAATTGTACGCCCCTTGGGGAGATACGTAGGCCCTACTTAAAAATTTAAATTGCATTTCCCTGAAATACATATGAGTAGAGATCCTGGAGATGCGTCGAAAACAGATATGCAAAATAAGATTCGTAACACAAAAGTCTCCGTCTCTGTTCCAACGAGCCACCAGGGAAGAGCAGACATCTACCATGGTCCGTTGCTGCAGAGTCTTATAATAACCAGAGAGGGATGGGACCGTAGGTCTTTCAAAATGAAATATACTATCTAGAGTAAGAAACAGCTGATGGTCTTTAGTTGTCGCCGGCAGAGCATTCACATAGTGACGGGCTTGTAAATAGGGGAAAGTATGGATAGGTCCCAGATTGTACATCTCCCGAAAGGCCGAGAACTGCATGAAGACCCCCTCCCAAGTCCACAAGTGACCCAAATGGGTAATTCCCCTGGACTCCCATAGCCGAAACATCGCAGACTGAGATCCCGAAGGAAACTCAGCATTCCCCTTAAGCGGTAAGAAATAAGCACACATCGAAGGAATCAACAGGAGCCTTGTGAGACGCAACCAAGTCAAACGAATTGGCCGAGTAAGAGCCGCCTGGGACAAAACTACAGGAAGATGACTAGATCCGGCCTGCAACACATAAGACGGGGCCAATGGATATAGAAGGGCTTGGTCCGTGGACCCTGGAGTATAGTGGGAAGTCCCCATTAGCCAATTACGCAAGAGCCGCAGATTGCAGGCCATATTATAACGCGCGAGGTCTGGCACGCCCAGCCCCCCCGTTCCCCAAGTGTTCTGCAGCCATTTTAAGGGGAGTCTAGACTTCCCACCTCTCCACAGAAACTTACGTAAGGCGCTTTCCAGGAGCGCTAGGTCCCTTTTCCGCAGGAGCAAGGGCAGATTCTGGAAAAGATATAACCATTTCGGGAGTATGGTCATCTTAAAAAGAGCCACCCGCCCCGTGATCGATATTGGCAAAGATCCCCACATGGCCAACGAATCTTGGGTCTGTCGAAGCAAACGAGGTATATTGGCTTGGTAGACCCTTTCCGGGTCCCCGGGAAGGGAAACCCCCAAATACCTAAGGTGATCCCCCGCCCACTGTAAGGGGAAAGGGTCCGTCCAGGTCTCCCGCAAGGCAGACGGATACGCCAAAACCAGCGACTTGGAGGTGTTAAGCCGCAGCCCAGAAAACTCCCCAAAAGCCTTAAGCACTTGCAATAAGAGGGGCAACGACGAGTGAGGCTTAGTAATGAAAAGGAGGAGATCATCAGCGAAGGCAACCTGTTTAAAGATGTCCTCGCCCATACGGATGCCTCGGATTCCGGGAGACTCATTAATCATAAGCAACAAAGGTTCTAATTGTAAAAGAAATAGGAGGGGAGAAAGAGGACACCCCTGACGAGTGCCTCGGCCCACCGGAAACGTTTCCGACTGCGCCCTGTTAGCCACTATACACGCTCTAGGTTCCCTATAGAGAAGCTTAATAGCCTGCAAGAAAAAACCGCCAAACCCGATGAGCTGCAGAACATAAAATAAATACTCCCACTCCACTCTATCAAACGCTTTCTCTGCATCGAAGCTGATGGCCAAATATGGGAGGGACATCCACTGACTCATAGTCATAGCGGCTAGAATTTTCCGAATATTGGCGAGCGCATAGCGCTGACGGACAAACCCCACCTGGTGTTCGCCAATCAAAGCTGGCAGGAAAGCCGCCAATCTGTCCGCCAAGATTTTTTCCAATAGCTTATGGTCATAATTAAGCAGGGATATGGGTCGATACGATTCTGGTAGCAGGGGATCCTTACCCGCCTTTGGAATCAAAATAATGTGGGCCAGATTGGTATGTTCAGGAAAAGAGCCCTTAGTCACAAGAGCAGAGAACATCAAAGCCAAAGGTTCGGACACCCGATCCACCATTAATTTAAAAAACTCCGCTGTGAATCCATCGGGGCCCGGGGCTTTAAAATTCTTAGACCGGGTAATGGCCAAGCGTACCTCCGCGGTCGAAATAGGGGCATTCAGCGCGTCACACTGAACCGAGGTCAAATGGGGGAGGGACAGCATCTCACAAAACTCCCGACAGGCCTCCTGGTTCCACCCCTCAGACGAGTAGAGTGAAGAGTAAAAATCCCGAAAACAGTTTAAGATAGAAGGCGTGTCTCGGACCACCTCCAATGGGGACTTGCGCAGTGCCGGGATGACTCTATTAGCCCCTGAGGATTTAATGAGATTAGACATCATCCTCCCGGCCTTATTACTGTATTGATACAACTTAAATCGGTAATATAAATAGCTTTTCTTAGCACTTTGATGCAAGAGAGAATTGAGAGCATGTTGTTTGGAAAGATAGGAGGCTCGCACCTCTTCCGATCGAACTCGAATCAACTGAGCCCGAGCCTGACGTACCTGAGAACTGAGCGTCAATATACGGTGATTAAGGCTCTTTCGATGATGAGAGACGTAGGAAATTATTTCACCTCTCAGCACCGCTTTAGCCGTATCCCAAAATAAAATCGGCTGGGACTCGTGAATGGGGTTATTGGCTGCAAAGTCTTTCCATTTCTCCAAAAGGAACTCCTTAAATTTCTCGTCTTGCGCTAAGAAATAAGGGTAACGCCAAATTTTAGAGGAGCCAGTAGGGACTAAAAAACCCCATATCCACCCACACCGGGGCGTGATCCGGGATCACTATGCTCTCAATGCCCGCATCAATGACCCAATGGAAGGCGTGAGTACTCATTAGAAAATAGTCAATCCTAGAGAAAGAAGTGTGGGCTCTCGAAAGATGTGTGAAGTCACAGTCAGTAGGGTGCAGGATCCTCCAAACGTCCAACAGGTGCAATTGGGACTCCAGCATCGCCGGACCTTTACCCATACCCGTGTCCCACCTTCGGCGCTGAGACGCGTCTAGCTGAGGATCCCTGATGGTATTAAAATCCCCCCCCACTATTAAGGTATCAGACAAATATGGAATTAAATGAGCGTACAAACTTCTATAAAAGTTGTGGTCGTAAGTGTTTGGAGCATAGACGTTACAAAGCACCACCTGATGATTGAAAAGCTCTGCTATCAATATTAAGTACCGTCCCTGGGGGTCTTTTATTTCCTTCCAGATAGTAATGGGGAGCTGCTTATGTAAAAGAATGGCCACGCCCGCCGATTTAGTGGAGGCGGAGGCGTATCTGACATCCCCCACCCATGTACGCTTAAGTTTCAAATGTTCCAAGTCGGTAAGGTGGGTCTCTTGCAAGAAAACCACCGCTGTCAATGTTTTTTCAACAGAGAGAGGACTTTAGTACGTTTAATAGGGGAGTGCAGACCACACACGTTCCAAGAGACAAATCTGGTTGAATTACTCATACCAAGTCACACTAGAAACTATGTCACCCCGTTCCAACCAAAAAGTGCTAGCAGGGGCCCTCCCAGCCGAGACCCCTACTATCTCCCACCAGCGCCCAAGCCATCCAAATGGCACACTATAATTCCACCTAAAGCCTGTCCCCTCCAGCCGTCCATTCCCACCTAATACGTGAATCACCCCCTCCCCTCCCTCCCAACCCCCCTTCCTTCCTTTAGGTTTACCTCCTACCAAGGAGGACATGAGAATCACGAAGAGATGAGTCCGGGATCCCACTCTTATTTATTTATTTATTTATTTAAAATTTTTATATACCGACGTTCATCCGGGATATCACATCGGTTTACAGTGTAACTGAAACAGGTGCCTGGGATGGCGGTTTACATCGAACAGATATAACGAATTTAACATAAGAACATATGAGGAGGGGGAAAAGAGGAGGGAAAATATTAAACAAAACTTATGAGCAAAATTTACAAATATATATAGAGTATCACTATGTACAAAGTATTCATAAATAAAGCAATGCCATGGAAATACAATTGTGTAGAGTTATACGGGAGGAGGGGGGATGGGGAGGGGGTGGGGGGTGTAGTGAAGTATAAACTGTAAGAACAAACCAAACATACATCATAAAGTACAAACCAGGAAACATAACAGGCCAGTGTTTCGAACCAGACCTCCCCCATCCCGTCAATACAAGAGAAACATTGGGATCAGTATAGGGCTTCCAAGGAGCCTAAACTCCAGGCAAAGGGCACTAAAAAAAACCTGAACGCTGTGCCTGTAGAAAAAACTACCAACAATGGTATTGAAGCCAAAAAAAAAACTCCCCGCCGCTGTCGCAGGCATCTAATAGCAACCCAACAATAAAAGATTGAGGCAAAGAGACCGGGATCTGAAAGTCTGGCCCCAAATAAGAGTCCCGACACTCGACAGAGGAAACGCTGTGAACAGTTCAGGAGTTCCCAGGGGCCTAAACGCCAGGCGACTGGCCCCAGTACCAACCAGAACACTGTGCCTGCAGAAAGAAACTACCAACAATGGTATTAAAGCAAAAAAAAAAAAACCAGTCCCCTCGCCTTTGTCACAGTCACTGGATAACAACCCTAAAAAAAAAACCAAAAACCATGAGACAGGGATCGGAAAGCCCGGCCCAAAAGAGAGGCCTGGCACTCTAATCAACAGTGGTCAGAAAAACTAAATGCAGAGCCAGTCATTCACCACCAAAGGCCCGTCCCTTAGTCAAACCAGGTGGTTCGAGAGTCAGTACCAGAAAAACATAGCCAGCTCTGGACAGACACTCAAAAAAAAAAACCCAAGCGCCAGCCGTGCGGGCAGTTATGTGTTCAAAGCGTCCAAGAAAGCCTGAGCCCTCTCCGGGGTTTCAAAAATATGAGCTTGCTCGTTGTGCCAAATCTTCAGGCGTGCAGGAAACATCAGTGAGAATTTTATCCCCTTGTGATGCAGTGTAGTACAGATGGGTGTGAAGCTGCGCCGCGTAGAGGACACAGACGCGGAAAAGTCCTGAAAGATCCGGATGGATTTTCCCTGGTACTGTAAGTCCCGTTTGGTACGTGATGCTCTCCAAACTTCTGATTTGTGCGCTGAATTCAAAACTTTAGCGATCACCAGCCTAGGCCTCCCGGAGCCCGCCTTTCGTGGCCCAAGCCTATGGGCCCGTTCAATAACAAGGGATCCCTGCAGATGAGGGAGCGCCAGCGCTTCAGGTAGCCACTCCGATAGCACTCGACACAGGGACCCCTCCTCGATGTCTTCCGAGAACCCCAAAAAACGGAGGTTATCCCTTCGAGCTCGATTCTCGAGGTCCTCCACCTTGGATTGAAGAGCCTGAATATTTTTGTCCCGGGCGGCCATGTGGACGGTGCATGCAGCCGCGCCATCTTCGAGCCCCGAGATGCGCGTTTCCGCTTGCTCCAGCCGGGGTTGAAGGGCCGATAATTGATCCCGCACCTCCCCCATTTGCGACGTGAGCTGCGACCAACGCTCGTCGAGAGCTTCGCGAATCGCCTCTTTGATATCGGCTATGGTCACCGCAGGGGGGGAAGGAGGAAGCTCACCATCGGTGATGGCCGCCATCTTAGATTCCGGCGCGCGCGATCTCTCTTTGTCTTTTTTTCCGTTCTTCGCGGACATTACCACCCCCGCCTTCTGCAGGGATCTGGTGCCCAGCATATACTCTGTCCCCCAGGACCTTTCAAAACGAAGAAGCACTACGTTCGCGCTAGGATGTACCACGATGGGCAGAGTGGGACCCGGAGCCAGAAAGAACGCGTCTCACCGGCTCAGCTCATCACGTGATCTCCTAGTTATACATTTTAAAATGGATAACTCATTATCTGGCTAAAGTTTGGCTAGATAATGTAGGCGCACTCTAGGGATGAGTTATGTTAGTTGGATAACTTATCTGGCTAACTCTGGTTGTGCCATAGAATAGTCCTAAAGTTAGCCAGATAAAGTTATCCAGCCAACTTTAATATTGTTGGGTAAACTGAATGTTGCGGCTGTGCTGTTGAATATTCTGCCAAAGTTATCCAGACAACTTTATCTGGCTAACTTTGCAAGCTAGCCAGTACCTGAATATTAGCCCTCTAGTGTCTTGGGGTGTTGATACCTTTTTGCTGGCTGCAATAAACTTCACTCTATGGCTTGGGGTGTTGATTGCACTCTTTTTGCTACCTTGCCCCTCACTCTCTGTCTTAGGGTGTTCATGCCACAGTTTGTGCTGCTTTGCCCTTCTCGCAGTGCTCTGGGGTGTCCGTGCCATTGTTGGTGCCCTTTGCCTTTCCTTTGGTGCTTTGAGGTGTTGATGACACTCTTCTTGCCTTGCTCTGCACCTATGCTTTGGGGTTTTAATTCCAGTGCTCCTGCTTTCCGTCTCTCGATGCCTTGCCATGTTTTTGCCTCCATTCCTACTGCTATCGCTTTTATTCAGTGCCTTTGATGTCAGAACTAGTTACACATGCCTCAGCTAATCTGCCATCCTGATCTGACCACAGTTCTGTCAGTTGGAATCCTCTGGGCATACTGCACAGACCTTACCCATTTAACTCTAATAGTTTCTTGACCTGTTTCTTTCTCCATAGTTCTTGTCAAATTCCTTTACGGTAGTCACTGACTATTGGTGTCGTCTGGTATATGTTTGTACTCAGGAAAAGCTGAACCAAATCGAGCCTCTGAATATCTGTAGTGTACTTTGGCTCAGTCAAACAGCACAGTAATGACAATTATGCCGATATCATTATAGATGTCATTAGCTTTACACACTTGCTGTGCCTCTTGCAGCCCCCTGGGGTCCTTATGCCACTGTGTTTGCTGCATCACTCTGCACCTTTAGGGTTTTGATGCCATCCTTCTTCCTCCCTTACTCCTCAGTGTCAGGATGTTGATGTCACTCTTCTTGCTGCCTTGTTCTGCAATCAATGTCTTTGAGCGTTGATGCCATGCTCCTGTTGCTTTGCACCTTTCTTGATACTTTTGGGTGTTCTGTTGCTTTGGTTTCTGTGTCTTCATAGTTCTTCTCAGATTCCCTTGTGCTACTCAACTGATTATTAGTCTTGTCTGTTATTTAGCCTTTCATGGAGTATGCTAACCATTTTAGGCTGCATCCCCAAACAGCTTTCCAGAGACCAACCTGGGTAAAAAAACATACCTTCATGTCATTTTTCCTCCCATGTTTACAGGCTTGAGATAAAAACTGTATTTATGTTTTGTTTTTTTCTACAAGAATATGTTTGTTGAAAAAAGTAATATTTCATAGCTCCTTTATTCCTGGAGAAAGTCTTTGAAAGTCGTGATACCTTTTTAAAGAACCAACCAATGTTTCAGTATGTGCCACTGTTCCTGTTGCCCTGCCTCTCTCACAGTACCTTGGGTTGTTCATTACAGTTTTCATACACTGGTTCTGGTGTTATCCTCCTCTTGCAGTGCCTAGCGGTGCTGATTTTATCTCCACTCCTGCTCTCTTGGCCCTCATTCTTGGAATGTTAATGCAACAGCTGCTTAGTCCTTGGCCTTCACTCACAGGCTGATGCAGAAAGGTGCATTCTGGCCAATACACAGCTTTGCCTACATTTGAATGCTCATTCTGTGAGCAGAAACTGTACTGTCGCTGCAGCAAGGAGTCTTGTGCTCATAAAAGGAGCATTCTAAAATGGGAGTATTATTTAGCACCCTTGTATGAAAATCCCAGTGCATTAAGCATTACTCTCCGATGCAGAGAGGTGTGTTGGGGCTGGCCAGGATTTTCTTAGCCCTGGAAACTTAACTTCATCTCTGACCCTGGAGTTAAGTGACCAGCACTAATGTGATGGCACTTAAAACCTGTAAAAAAAAAATGTCAAAAATACTATCAGGCAGATGCAGTATCGGCACAGGGAAAATGGGCACTCATGATTGGGCGCCTGCTCTCCTAAATCGTGCCGATGCACCTCTCTGGGGTGCCCAAAGTAATATTTAAATGGGCTGCTGTGGTAAAAAGGAGGCGCTAGGGAAAATTGTGCGCTCCTAGCACCTCCTCGGTAGCGGGCAACCAGGAGAGGTGGCCGTCAGCAGTTTAGGAAAATGGATGCTCAATTTTGCGAGCATCTGCTTTCTTAACTTATGCACTCTACAGGTTAGGAAAATGGACACTCGTTAACTGAGCATCCCTTTTCCTAACATGACTGCTGGCACACTTTTTTTTAAAGTTTTTCCTTTTTTGGTTCCTCTGGCTTAATATTGCCACGTAAGTCAGAGGAACTACAGAAAAGCAGTATTTTTTTTGCTTTTCTTTAAAAATTTTGGGCTCCAAAACGAATGTCCAATCACATGTTGATAATCAAAATATATAAATAAGTAACACCCCAGTGAATTTTTAAAATTTTGCAAATTATTAAATTATTGATAACAATTCTCTGCTCACAACCGAAGTCTTTGTTTAGGCTCTTGAGCAAGAGCGCTCTATGGCGCCTGGTAAAAATCTCTTTTGAAGCTTCATTTTCAGCTATCGTTACACCGACTGCTTCAGAAGAACGTATCCCCTGAAGAAAGGTTCCGTCGCGGACCAGAAACGTAGCTACGTCGGGTGGATTTAACATCATCAGATAAGTCGGGACTCTGAAAGCTATGCTCAATTAAATGATATTCGAATTCTACATATAAATACAAATTGTCTTTAAGGAATAATGGGACAAAAAATGTGTTGCAGTTTTCACTAGGGTTGCACGGAGTTAAAAATAATACAACAGGTGGAGGAGGATTGGTTGATGATTATACATGGAAATTCATCAGACCGTGTGTTGGGCTGAAACATTTATATATGAAACCCTTCCTCTACTTGTCTAAAAATTTTGCGGTTTTAGCAAATTAGGCGGCTTGCATGTGTTTCACCACACATTGCAGTTGACCTTTCCAAAAAAAATCTTTTTCAGTGGTCATTTAAACAAAGACTTCGGTTGTGAGCAGAGAATTGTTATCAATAATTTAATAATTTGCAAAATTTTAAAAATTCACTGGGGTGTTACTTATTTATATATTTTGATTATTACATGACCAATTCCCCAGAACATTTTGGTGCCGTTTTGAAATTTTTGGTATCTTACAATCACATGTTGAGCCATGCGCTGCGGCTAGCATATGGTTTTGCATCGGCCTATTGGTGGATAAGTACTGACTTAGCTGGCTAAGTGGCAGCGGTGAACCTCGCCAGATTCCTTATTTATCTGGCTAAGTGGTAGTGGCTGCCACCACTTACCCAAAGCATGATCTGCCTGTCAGGTTCACCTCCCTCCCCTTCCAGAGTTAAAATTTGTATTTGGCCTGTGCTGAACACACATTTTACAGGTAACCTGTGCTTTTTTTTTTTTTTTTTTTTTAACTCCTGATGTTGGCATAGCACTAGCTTGCTGCATTGGAAGTTAATACATTTTTAAATCTGAGCATTAAAACTGTATGCTGAAATTCAGTGCAGTGTCTTAACCCCCAGCTTGTTACTGTCTTGCAGGTCTATCCTGTAAAGTGCGTCTGCGGTTTCCCTGTCCCTAACCGGCTCTCTACTCACTTTCCGGCCGCGTTAGCCCTTCCTGCAATCCCGAATCCCCTTTAACCTATTCCTACCGCGTCCTAAATTCCCCGGGCATCCCCTTCCGCACGCGGCATGCATATTGCATGCAAACGAGCGAATTAGCTATTCCCTAGCATCCCGTAACCCGCGCCCTGACTATCGCTAGTTTTCCCTGCCGTTTGTCGCGCGTTTAACCTGCTAACTTACCGCCTACCCTGACCCCTGCAGTAGAGGCAGGGGTAAGGGTAGGTGGCAAGCTTTCCCCCAGCCCCCGCTCACCTGCCCCGGCCGCGATCATGGGTGCCGGTCTCCGGGGCAGCCCCAGTCCTCTCCCCTCCTCCCAAAGTGCAAAAAAAAAAAAGAAAAGCAAAAAAAACTTAAAAGCAAAAAGTAAGTCGCTTCGCCGCTTCACTCTTCCCTCCTCCCGGAGCAGGGCGCGAAAAGCAGCCTGCTCCGGGAGGAGAGATGACAGCAGCGAAGCAACTTACTTTTGCATCCGATCAGACCCGACTTCCTGGTATCTGTCATTTCAAATGACATTTGAAATGACAGATACCAGCGTGGCGTGAAGCCTTAGGCCCGCGCACCCAGGATACTGTATAGGCGCTCTATCCAGTAAAATGGGTTGCGCGGGCCTAAGGCTTCACGGACGCGGTTTACATTTAAATAAAATTAGTGTTCAGGATCGAGCGGTAGGTGAGCTGCACTGTGCGTGCAGCAACCGCGGGTGCCGCAGGCACTAACGCAGCTCTTCCTACCGCTCGGTACTGGATAGACCTGCAATGGTTTGTGGATGCCAGAGCTCCTGCTTTTCTCTTGTTCTCTTTCGGGGAGACCAGGGATTTATTTATTTATTTATTTAACAGTTTTTTATACCGACCTTCATAGTAAATTACCATATCGGATCGGTTTACAGATTAACAAAAGGGAAAAACAACAAGAGTAACAAATCCACGTAAACGAAAGATAACAATAAGTAGGAATAAGTCAAAAATTACAATCAACAAGGGGAGAGAACTTGGAAGCTTGCAACAAGCTGGAAGGAAGATAGGCCGGTAAAAGAAATTTTACCATAGAAAGTACAAGTTAAAAACTTAGACGGTGTTTTAACCTTAATGACTCAGAGTCCATTTATTCCTTCATTGAAAAATGGAGTGCCAGACCAAGTAGCAATGAAGGCCAACTATTGATTGTCTGGTTCAGGGAAGGCTTGTTGAAAGAGCCAGGTCTTAAGTCCTTTTCTGAAAGTTAAAAGGCATGGCTCTAGTCTGAGGTTTGATGGGATACTGTTCCAGATCGATGGGCCTGCTATTGAAAAGGCTCTGTCTTTGGTCATAGCGAGGCGTGAGGCTTTAGTGGGGGGAACATTCAGAGTGCCTTTGTACATGTCTCTAGTTGGTCTGATAGAAGAATAGAGTTTAAGAGGTATTTCCAGGTCAAGTTGAAGTTGATGATGGATAGTTTTATGGATTAAGGTGATTGATTTGTAAAGAATTCTGTAATTTACTGGTAACCAATGTAGATTCCTGAGAATGGGTGATATGTGATCGTGGCGGCTGGTACTGGTTAACAATCTTGCTGCCGCATTTTGAATCATCTGCAGCGGTTTAGTAGAGGATTTGGGAAGTCCTAGTAGCAGGGCGCTGCAGTAGTCTATTTTGGAGAACAGTAACGCTTGGAGGACTGTCCTGAAGTCGTGGAAGAATAAGAGAGGTTTAAGTCGTTTTAGGACCTGTAATCTGTAAAAGCAATCTTTCGTTGTTGTGTTGACCATTTTCCTGAGGTTTAGTTGGTTGTCTAGAATCACCCCAAGATCTCTCACCTGTTTACATGTGATGTGAGCGTTGAGTGATGTTGGTTGATGGATATTATCATTTGAGGAGATGAGGAGAAGCTCTGTCTTAGAAGCGTTAAGGACCAAGTTTAAGCTATTGAGTAGATTGGTGATGGAAAGTAGGCAGTTATTCCAATGGGTGAGCGCTTTTGCTATTGAATCTGTTATGGGGATTAGAATCTGTACGTCGTCTGCGTACAGATAATGAATTAGATTGAGATCTGTTAACATTTGGCAGAGGGGGAGGAGGTATATGTTGAAGAGGGTTGGGGATAAAGAAGATCCTTGTGGTACGCCAAGATTAGATTTTGTTAGGGGAGACTCTTTATTATTGATTTTGACTTTGTAAGTCCTATTACTGAGGAAGGACTTGAACCAGTTGTACGCAGATCCCGAGATGCCGATATCTGCTAGACGATCCAACAGGATGGTGTGATTGACGGTGTCGAAAGCCGCCGAAATGTCTAACAAGACTAGTAAAAAGGAATGTCCTTTATCTAACCCCATAATAATATGGTCTGTTAGTGAGATGAGGAGGGTTTCCGTGTTGCGTGATTTCCGGAAACCATATTGCGAAGGGTGTAGGATCTTGTGGTCTTCCAGGTAGTCAGAAAGCTGTGTGTTTACCAATTTCTCCGTTAATTTAGCGACGAAAGGGAGGTTAGAGATGGGTCTGAAATTTGCTGGAACATTTGGGTCTAAATTGTGTTTCTTGAGGAGGGGCTTGAGTGAAGCGGTTTTTAGGATGTCTGGGTAGCTTCCTTGGGATAGGAGGCTATTTATTATACTGGTCAGAGGTCCTGAGATCAAGTTAGGGATTAGAAGCAGGAGTCTCGATGGGATGTTGTCAACTGGATGGCTAGCAGGTTTCAGTTTATTTAGAAGGGATTCAATCTCTTTGGTGGAGATTGATTCGAAACAGTCAAATTTGGGTCTATTTAGAGAATTGGAATTCTCACCTGACTTTAGGGGGGTTGTATTTGTAGGAAGGAGGGCGAGGGTATTTAAGATCTTCTGTTGGAAGTAAGAAGCGAGTTCTATAGCTTTTGAGAGAGCTTGTTCATCTGGAATAGGTGGTGAGGTTGATTTAGTGATTTGTGATACGTAGGCGAATAAGGCCTGGGCATCGTATTGAAAATGGTGAATTTTGTTTGCGTAGTATTCCTTCTTTTTCTGTAGAATGGCGATCCTGTATTGATTTAAGAGTCCCTTGTATGATGAGAGGGTTGTTTTATTTGGGGTTTTGCGCCATCTATTTTCTTTCTGGCGTAAATCCTGTTTCATTCGTTTCAGTTCCGAGCAGAACCAAGGTTGGTTTTCCCTTTTTTATTGGGTTGAGTGATTTGGAGATTATTGGACACCATTTATTTGCGACTATTTCCGTAATCTTTTGCCAAGAAGATAGTGCTGAGTCCGGATTAGCTAGGTCTAGGTTGGAGAGTTCTTTGGATAGCTGATCGCCGAGTATGTCAGAAGGACATGTTTTCCTGAATTGAATGGTAGGATCTCATTCCCCCTACAAGACTGATCAGTAGCAAAGGCATAGCAAAGGAGACATCAGTCTCCAACCCTGATTTCCTGCCCCCTTCCTTAACTGATGCCATAGTTTGCCATCTTTCAGCTACTAGATGGTTGGATTAGTCATTTGTCCTTTTACCTAGGTCCATGACAGATTTGCATCTCAGGACCACTATGGGTCTTCTCCAGAGATTTCCTTCAGGTTCACCCTGCCCAGGAATAATAAAGTCGCCATTTCAGCTATTAGATGATTTCATTAATCTTTTGCTCCTGTACTCAAATATGAGGACTGGTTTAGACGTCAGGACCACTATGGATCTTCTGCTTCTGACTTGAGGTCACCATTTATGATGCTTCTGTCCCTCTTTCAGTGCTTTGGGGGTGTTCCTGTCACTGCTGGTTCTCATTTGTCTCTAGCTTGGTGCCATCTGGCTACTGAAAAATAAGAGGGGGTGAAATCATACTGCCTCCCCTGTACCTTTTTCTGCATATATGCATGTGCGAGATGAAGAGCAACAGGGTGAGAAGTTGTTAGAGAAAAGTGCTGCATGGGACTGGCTAGCTTCCTACAATACTTGATGAAGGAGGAAACGGGAGAAACGCTTTTCGCGGACGTCGTGAAAAAGAGGCATGGGGGGCCCAAGCAGCTTAGCCGCTTCACAGCAGCATCGCAAGCCCCCACTCTCTCCACCCTCACCGGTGGACATAGTGCCAGGGAGAATGAGAGAGCGAGAGACAAACCGAGGAGAAAAAAAAATGTGCCAAGTTGCCAACGCCTTGCTGCTTTGGTTCAGGGGGGGGGGGGGAGAGCGCACTAGCGCCTGCTCTCCTGTGCCGCGGCGTCAGGCTGCCGGCTCCGGAGCGCGAGCACACGCTGTACAGCGCGGCTGAGGGGCGTGCGGGCGACGGCTTAGTGCCAGGAGCCCAGGGAGGGAAGCAGGCCGGCGGCTGGGTTGCACTTGGCGCGAGCTGGATGGCGCGTGAGTCAGTTTGGCGGGAGGCGGAACGGGCTGAGCTGTGATTTTTATTTCACTGCGAAGGTGAGACAGGAGACTGGGTGGGCGTGAAACTAGAGGGAGGAGGTGGGTGTTAAAACCCAACATGAAACAGAGCGGCGGGGATTAAATTGTACGAGCCAAGGGCGAGGGGTAGCCCAAGGAAACTTGGCAGACGAAGAAGACCTGTCTAGAGGTGATAAACCTGCCGGTTGCAATGAAGTGGCATCAAGCAGGGAGACATGTCTTTGGATAAAGGGGGGGGGGGGGGGGGGGGGGGGATTCTCTGCAGCTCGCTGCATCTGCATTCCGTGCATGATTAGAAGGATGGTGACACTGCATTGCCAGGGACGGCTGCTGCAAGCAGCCAGAAGATGTAGAAGGTGAATCAGACGACTGGAGGTGACAGCAGCAGCTTTAGTGCGAGCAGAGCGGGAGAGGAGGAGGAGGGTATCATCGTGCTTGCCCGGGGAGGTGGGCTTTAGAGGGCCACTGCTCGCCCCCCTCCCCCGAGTCCGTGTCGCCTTGCCGTGGCCTAGCTGCGGTGCAGTGGGGGAGGCGACGGCGGCGGGATGGGCTGCGCTCCCAGCATCCACGTCTCCCAGAGCGGCGTCATCTACTGCCGGGACTCGGACGAGTCCAACTCGCCCCACCAAACCACCACCCTGTCGCAGGGCACCGCCGCCACCCTGCACGGCCTCTTCATCAAGACGGATGCGGCGGACTCCATCCCGTCCGTGCTCGCCTACCAGACCCGGCACGGGGCGGCCGGGCGGGCGGGCTCCCGGCGGGAGCGCGGCGCCGGCCCGCACTGCTGCATCGAGGCCGAGACCCAGACCAGCCACGCCAGCGTCAAGGTAAGCGCCCGGGAGCCCGAGCACGTGCCCGCCTGCGGCAGTAAACGCTCGCGCAGCTCTGGCTCGCGCTCTGTAGGTGCAAGGCTGCTCATTTATCTGTTTGAACGGTTAAAGGCTGCTGTAACAACCTCAGTATAATGCGGTTGTTGAACAGGACACGTTTTTTTTTAATTTTTTTTTTACTTAACATTTTTTTGGAATGAAAGCTGCATCGCTTCCCTTGCTTACATTTTCCCGGTTATGTATTACAAGGATAATGTACACGTCTGCCTAGTGCATTGCATTTATTCTTGGGCAATGTGCATTGCATTTATTCTTGGGCAATGTGTGTACATTCATATCTACAGTACCTGAATGTAATCCGCTTTGAGGTCCCGAAAAGCGGAATGTAAATCAAATAAATAAATAGTGCTGAACTGTTTATAGGTGCTTTCTTAGATTATATTGTATGTAGTGGACAGGTATGCATACCTCTTGTTCCCAGTATGCAGAAAGCACTAAAGAGAGTGGGAAATCAGTCTTTCAGTCAGAAGTGCTAAAAATAAATGTTGACATTTCCAAAGTGCAAACATGACATCTTAAAAAATCTCCCCCGAGATGATTGGTAATTGTTTCTATTGCCTGGGAGGTTACAAAAAAGGCAGCCTTGGAGTTGAAAAGCCTTGACTGTAGCAGGTAAACGCTGCACATGTGACCTCCTGACTTTACTTGTTTATTTATTTATTTATTTATTTATTTAAGGTTTTTATATACCGGCAATCATGATAAACCATCAGAAATCATGCTGGCCCTAGTCTAGCCCCTCTTGGGAATCTGTGCTGTGGCCACTGACTCAGATTCTGTTATAGCCATTCTTAAAGCTAAGAGTCCAGAACGAAAAAAGTGCATCCCAGAACATTTGCAGGTGTGTCATAAGATGACTGTACCCTCCTCCTCCCCCCCCCCCCCCCCACTGTAGCCCATGTCCAAAATGAGTTTGTTGATGTTCTCTAAGGCTAATTACTATCTGTCTAGTGCGGAGTACCATTAGCTGCAATAATCCTGGAGGAAACTAGTTTGGTTGTAGGTTGCAATTGCTTTTGTTGTCTGTTAATTTGAGAAATTTTCCTTTTAAAGTCTTCAGTCAAAATGTATGAGGAAATAATTTCAAATGCACCATTTGCAGGGATATATTGTTCTGGTGAATCTTCTGAATTTGTCATGACTCTTGAATCTTTTAAAATTAATTACATTTTTAGCTCTCTGGATTGTTAACGCTTCCAGTGGACTACAGTTTATTATACTCTTTAAAGGACAAAAAAAAGTATACAAGTTTTTGTGATTTTCTAGTCTTCAGATGTGACTGTGTAAGAAGGACACTTTTATATTAAATGGATTGGGGACTTGGGAGACCATGTATAAAAAATGATGATATTCAGAGGATGTGGGGCAGAAACTTGCACAATAGAAGTTATCTGGAGATTTCTAGGGGAGGTTGGATTAGCATCAATTTAAAAATATTAGTTACTGGTGATGTTAGAATTATTGTGATCCGGGTGTTAAAATCAGGTCTCATCTGGGCTGAGAACAGCAGTTGTTAGAGGCTTCCCTAATGCCTCATTAATCCAATGGCTTGACTCATTCCATTTTTTAAATTTTATTATATGAACATCTTTCATTTCTCATGTCATTTAGTTTTGCCTTTCAGGAATAACACAGATAAGTCAGAGACTGAGAGGGCAACTTTCTAGACAACTCAACGTGGCTGTATATATGCTCGTATATGGCCATGTGGATCTAATAGATACAAGTGTGCTATAAAATATGTGTATGTATACCTTGCAACACACACACACACACATATATTTATATATATATATGCAATGTGTTGAAAGTGTGTACCATTCCAATCAATTTTAAAAATGAACGTGTGTATGTTTTAAGCACAGAAATAAATTAGGACTTGCATATGTGAAACCCGATGTGCTTGTGTGAAACCCAATTTATGCGCATAAATCAGTATATTTTAAAACATGCGCACATAATTGAAATTGTCAGTTTTCCAATTTCGCTACCACAGTGATTTCCAGCCTGTGGTGTGTGGACCCCTAGGGGTCCGCCAAACCATAACAGAGGGTCCGCGAGCTGTGGAAGAAAGTAAAAGCCCCCCCCCCCCCAAAGAAGAGAGCTACCAGCCTGCCGCAGGGCCCCATCCCGTGATGGCAGCAAAAGAGTAGGCTTGAGAGGCCGCCAATGCACCTCATCTTGCCGGCAACTGAGGATGGAAGAAGGCCACTGGTGCACCCCATTTCACCAACGGCTGAAGAGAAGACTGAAGGAGGCTGCGGGCAACCGGCACATACCATCTCCCTGGCAGTTGAAGAGTGAAGAAGGCTGCCAGGCCGCTGGCGGCAGAAGTATGAAGGAGGGTACGGAACCGCTGGCAGTCTGAGTGAGGAGCAGGCCATGGAACCCTTTCTTCTTTGCAGACTCCAGGAGAAAGATAATTAGAGGCCCAGGTGAAAAAGGGTGTGAGAGAGAGCCTATGTGAATGAAAGAGAGGGAGGTTTTGTGTGTGTGTGTGTATGTGTGAATCGGAGAGAGAGCAAATGCGTGTGAGCATGTGTATTTGAGAGAGAGGGAGCATGCTGTGTGAGAGGAGTTTGTGTGGGTATGAGTGAGTGTGTGTGTGTGTGTATGTGTGAAAGGGAGCATGTGAAAGAGAGCGAGCATGTTTGTATCAGAGAGAGGGAGTGTTTGTGTGTTTTGGGAGCATGTTTATGTGAGAGAGAATGTATGGGTGTGAGCATGTGTGTGGGTGTGAATGAGAAAGTGTGTGTGTGTAAGAAAGAACATGTGTCTGAGAGACTGAGCATGCGTGTATCTGTGTGTGTGTGTGTGTGTGTATATGAGAGAGAGGGGAGAAAGTTTGTGAACCCTCCTCCCCTCCCCTACTAATCCAGCAATCTCATGGTGATTGGAAATCAAAAGTTCCCAGGTATGGAGAATAGGGACATTTTAAATCCTTGTTAGTTTTAGTTATTGGCTGTTTGATAGGGATGTTTTTATTTTTTTTTCCGGGTCGGGCGACCCGTGGAACTTTGTTTTCCAACAGATCGTTTTTTTTTTCTCGGCAATTTTCGTCAAACCCCCCCCCCGACCCTTCAAATTTTATTACAACCCCCCCAAAACTTGCCTAAAGTCCCTGGTGGTCCAGCGGGGGTCCCGGGAGTGATCTCCCGCTCTCGGGCCATCGGCTGCCAGTAAACAAAATGGTGCCGGTGGCCCTTTGCCCTAACCATGTGACAGGGGCTACCGGTGCCATTGGTCGGCTCCTGTCACAAGGAAGGAGCAATGGATGGCCCGTGCATTTTCTAAGATGGCGCCGGCTGTCCATTGCTCCTACCATGTGACGGGGCTGACCAATGGCACCTGTAGCCCCTGTCACATGGTAAGGGCAAAGGGCCACCGGCGCCATTTTGTTTACTGGCAGCCGACGGCCCGAGAGCGGGAGATCGTTCCCAGGACCTCCGCTGGACCACCAGAGAGTTTAGGCAAGTTTTGTGGGGGTTGGGAGGGTGGGGGAGTTGTAATTAACTACATTTTAAGGGTTGGGGTGGTTTTTCTTTTTTTTTTTTTTTTTTAATAAATGTGCCCCTCCCCACCGCGCTAACCCAAACAACGAATTTTCCCCAAAGTTTGGGGAAAATCTGTCTCGGGATTCAGGTCCTCCGACCCATGCCGAATTGGACTATTTCTTTGAAATTTTCCAATTCTGCAAAAACGATTGCACATCCCTACTGTTCGATATATCTGATGTTTTATGAGGATTTGATGCTAATGAATCTTATTTTCTAGTGCTAATTGACTTAACAGCCACCTTTGACACTGTGGACCATACCCTGTTGTGCCATCAGCTGAGCAACATTGGGATCCACGGTTGTGTTCTCAGATGGTTCTCCTTTCTGTCTAATAGAACATTCCAAGTCAAAACAGGCAATTTCATATCTGATGTTACGGTTGTGGACCCTTGGGCCGGTTGGGACAGTGGATGGTGCGCTGTGGAGGATCACAGCAAGCGTCCCAACCGGAAGGCGGCTCGGAGGACTCAGGGAAGGCTTCGGCCCTGGGACAAGGTGGAGTCCTATGCGACCAAGGACTGGGCGGCGGCAGAGAGGACGGACGACGGGCCCTGGTGACTGACGAGTCTTCACCCTGGAGACCAGTACTCCCCCGGGAGGAGCCCGTAGGAGTCCAGCCACTGGGACTTTAGGAGATTCACCCTGGAAGCCGGAACCCCTCCAGGAGGAGCCCGTAGGGGCCCGGCCGCTGGGACTTAGGCGAATCTTCGGGGCCAGCGAGCACCAGGTACCAGAGGAGCAACGAAGCCCAAGGATGAGGTCCAGGAACGAAGCAGAGTCGGAAGCCGGGAGTCGGAGGTGAAACCAAGCCAGGGATGTGACAGAGGGCGGAGTCGTGGACGGAGCCGTGTCGGAGCCAGAGGTCAGAGGAAGCCAAACCAGGGACTGAAGCCAAAGACGCAGTCGTGTACGAAGCCGGGTCGGAGGTCAGAAGCAGATACCAGAGCCAAGGGACGAAGACGGAGAACGAGACAGGAGTCAAGCTGGGTCAGGAACAGAGTGCAATCCAGGAGAACGCAGCAACTAGTGATCAGGGAACCTGAGGAACCTCGTTGCAAGGCACTGGAGTGATCTAGGTGCAGGGTACTTATACCCTGAGGGTGTCTGACGTCACCTACAGCAGGAGTGAGATCTTTCCCGTGCTGGCCCCTTTAAATGGAGCTCCTCCCCGCGCGCGCGTCAGGGGGCGGGGCCAGCCGCGCCGGAGCGTCGGTGTCTCTCCCGAGGAGGGGCCCGGGCCGCCCCCGAGGTAGGTGGAGGGACCGGGGCACAGCCCGGGACCGTAACATCTGATACCTTCCACATTGATACAGGTGTCCCTCAAGGCTCAGCACTCTCGGCAGCACTATTCAAAATCTATATGTTCCCACTATGAAATGAATGCTGGATTTAGGAATTACCTTCTTCCTGTATGCTGACCACATACAGTTTTACATTCCTTTCTGCAAATCATTTGAAAATACGGTATTGACACGTTCAAACTATATGAAAGCAATACAGTAAGAATTACTGTAATAACATTAAACCCTAAAAAGACTGAAATCATTTGGTTAAGTAGAAACTCTTTGATGGTTAAACCACCGGCTCTAGACCTGGGTAATTTCCAAATTACTCCCTCAAATCAAGTACGGGATTTAGGTATGCAGCTAGATGAGAACCTAACAATGAAAAAGCACATCAATAAATTAATTAACACAGGTTACGCTAAGTTGCGTATATTACATCAGTTGAAACCTTTATTAACTTTGAGGACTTCCAGACTGTACTGCAAACTCTAATTTTCTCTGACCTAGACTACTATAACCCCTTATTGCTCGGTCTTCCAACTTGTGTTTTAAAACTGTTACAATTATTACAGAATGCCTCAGCAAGACTGTTGTTAGGAATCAGGAAATCTGATCACATTTCACCCTCGCTGATTTCACTACACTGGCTGCTAGTACAAGCCCGAATCTATTTTAAAGTATTGATGCTAATATTCAAAACAGTAACTGCGGCATGATAGGTGCAACTTTACAACCATACACACCTCAGTGAACACTAAGATCTCAAAATATTGTATAATCTGTTGTACCTAAATTGTGACTAAATAAAGAGTTAAAAAAAAAAAAAAAGGACTATTGACTGTTCCCACAATATGGAGCACACATCTGACACAAGTAAGAGACCATATGTTTTCCATAGCAGGTCCAAAGCTATGGAACTCTTTACCTGAGACAATACATTTGATACCATATAGAAAGAGATTTAAGAGTGAGCTAAAAACATGGCTATTCAAAAATGCATATAACCTAACTTAAAACATCTGAAAGTAGAGAGCTACAAAAAAATAAAAAAAAAGGAGAAAAGATACTAAGTGAAGCATGAGGAATAAATTTAACGAGTGAATGTAAGAATCATTTTAACTTACGGACTAAATTTTGTGTTATTCTCTGTACTAATTGTCTATGTCCTAGACCTAGACCATTAGTCAAATAGATTGGAACATTTAATTTATATAAGTTTTATATTATTGGATGTTCCATTTGTCAGTTTTTAATTTTTTTTATTATGGTTGTAGTATGATTTTACTGTTATTGATATTTAATATTTCTTCATTGTATTATTTGATTTATGAGGAACAGTCATCTTCTGTTTTTCCATTATTGCAATGCATTGTGGGGTAGATTTTAAAAAAGAGCGTGATTGCGTACTTTTTTTCGCGCAGCAGGCGCAAACAAAAGTACGCTGGATTTTATAAGATACTCGCATAGCCGCGCGTATCTTATAAAATCCTGGATCGGCATGCGCAAGGCTGCCGATTTTGGGCAGTCCCGGGGCTTTGTGCGTGCCGGCGGCCTATGCAAAATAGGCACGCGAGGGCCCTGCTCGCATAAATCCGGGCTGATTTACGCGAGCAGGGCATTTAAAATCCGCCCAACAGAGTCTGGCTTCTTGCGGTTGTTTCCAGTTCAGTTTGTGTCTGCACATTTGTATTTATATTTTTGGTCTCTGTATTTGGCGAGGGTCTGTCAGAGTTCTCCATGTGACTTAGGTGAGATATTCTGTTAGCTGGTAGTTTCTATATATAGGGAGCTGTAGCAGCCTGACTTGTTCTGTTTTCTTAATAGGTGTCTTGGTGTTTTAGGGCTGTTGTAATATTTGCAGTGTTGCCTTTTGAGTCTGGTAGTTATGGTATGTTAGGTTGCTTATAGATTCTGAGTAATGTTTTTGCAGGATTTGTATTATGCAGTGTTAGAGGTAGTGGAAGGAGTTTGTGTTGCTGTTACCGAGGTGACAACAGAATTTGAACATTTTTTTTTTTTGCAGTGAGTGGTAAGGAGAAATGTCCTTATGCTGTCATAGGTGATTTTCTTTAAAAATAGTAATATTAATTTACAAAAAATACCTTGTTCAGGGATGGGGCTGGGAGGGAAATATGTGCACCAAACCTCTCTTCACATCTCCCTTTTAGTGATGTGGGCCTGTCTCAAGCATCCCTCCTTTGCCCTTCCCAATCAGTCACTCACTTTCTGTCTTTGATCCACAGTCCATCCAAACCAGTCCCTCTCTTTCCCTCCAGTCCACCCCCGCCAGTCACTCTCTCTCACCCTCCATCAGTCCAGCCCCGCCAGTTGCTCAGTCTCTCTCTTTCCACCAGTCCATCCCTGCCTGTCTCTCTTGCTCCACCAGTCCATCTCTACTATTTATTTTATTTTTATTTATTTAACATTTTTATATACTGGGATTCATGCAGAAATTGCATATCATCTTGGTTTACATTGTTACTGAAAAAGACAAGCATGAAGAATGCAAATTACATAGAACAGGGTATTAAAACTTGGAACAGAATACATGGGTAAAAAACTTAGAACATAATAGAGGATGGAGAAACTGAAAATTATCTTATTGTAATATTTTATATTTTAAGCTTGGTTTGAAGGTCTTTAGATAGTCTATTTGCTAGTGAGTAGGTGTATTAGTCCCCCACCAGTCTCTCTCTCTCTCTCTCCCTCCACTGGTCAATCACCGCCAGTCTGTATCTCTCTATCCCATCTTTCCAGTCACTATTTCCCCCTATCCTCTACCAAAGTCCATTCCCCCAGTCACTCCAGATCCAGCTCTGTGGGTATCTGTAGTTACTGAATATGAGTACATTCTTCCATATTTACTGCTGTGCTTTGGAATTATATGTATTCCATTTATATCATTAAGCATTATTTAATACGTTTTATATATTATGAATGAGTCTGGTGTGTATATAGGTGTAGATTTTAAAAGGTTGCGCCCGAGCGTAAATGTGCGCGCGCTACCCGTAGTGCGCACATGTATACCCGATTTTATAACTTGTGCACGCAAGTTATAAAAACTGGGGTTGGCGCGCGCAATGGGGTGCACAATTGTGCACCTTGTGTGCGCCGAGCCGCGCTGTCTTCCCCCGTTCCCTCCCAGGCTGCTTCGAACTTCCCTTCCCCGTAACCTGACCTTCCCACCCTTTCCCCTAACCTTTCCTCCCCCTAGCCCCTACTCTTAACACCACCCAAATTTTTTATTTTACCTTTAGTTGCGTGCACCGGCAGCCTGCCGGCACGCAATCCTTCAACACAGCAGCAATGTAATGTGAATGTATGTGTGCCGCCGGGCCTTTTTAAAATAGGCCCAGCGTGCGTAAGACAGGTTATGCACGTAAATCCTCCAGATTTACGTGCGTAATCTTTTTAATATCCAGCCCATAATTATTTCTTTGTTCTATATATGGCACATAACTGCAGGTAGAAACGAAAGCGAAGCATGTGGGGGGTCCATGAAAAGTTTGGAACTTGAAAAGGGATCTATGCTCCCAAAAAGGGTGGGAACCCCTGCTCTACCAGTTTTCACGTAGACCTTCTCCAGGTCATTGAGACCTCTTGGATCTTTAGCCTGAACTCTTGTCCCCTCGCCCAGTTCACTCAGACCTCCCCCCCCCCAGTCAGTAATACACAGTAAACAAGGTTGATACCATGTATGCAAGGTACTTAGCAGATCTAAAATTACACACGTGAGTTGCCAAAGTATGCGCGTAAGTCTTTTATAAAATAGCAACTTAACGTGTGCAACTGATGGCCCCATCCCAGAACGTCACTTGTAAGATTATTTTAGGGAGCTGGTTAAGATTTCCGGAAGACATTGTAATGTGAAAGTGGGGTTAGCTGTGGATCAAAACAACCCCCCAATAAATTGATAAATGTGGATCAATAAGTACATAGCACATAGCTTAGCACAGCTTAAGCATAGGGATTATTAAAGCCTGAAACACTGCCTCAGCACACTGTCTCTCTGGCTGTTACTGATGAGTTGATAAGGTAGGATTTGGTTCCTCCAGCATTTGTTGTTCTAAGAGATAGCATTGATGAGAGCCAGCGTTTAGGAGACTAGTACAGGATAGCTCCCTAAGCTATGGGTGCAAATTGAAACACCAGACTTGCAGACACTGGACTAAAGTCAGAGTGAATAAGATATATTAAGCTAGGTGCAACGGCGAGTCACTGAATGAGCCATGAACAAGAGAGCAAATAGCTTTTATATGTGGAGTTTCCGGCGTCATCGTAGAATCCTTCGTTTTGAGAATACATGATTCCATAGAAAGGAGGGCCTATGAGGAAAGCATTTTTTTTATCATACTTTTTCTTTATTCTTATCTCTGTGATTATTTACTTGATTAATCTACTCAATGCCTATTGTGATGATGTATGCTTGTACTGATATTCATTTTGATATTGTTTCTCTTTACTGATTTCATACCAAATATTTACAACATTTAGTAAACAAAGTTTTGCTTTACCAGATTGTATGTAGAGTGTTATGATGTAATATATAACCACAGCCTATTTTTCACAGTATGCATGTACTTTCAGTGTTTATAAAACATTGATTACGAGGGTATAGGATACTTACACATGCATATGCTAATTTTTATGTGCGTAACTCTTTCAACGAACACCCCCGAGGCTTGGTTAGGAGAAGTATTATCCTACAGGTTTGTTGGTGTTAGGGCTGGATATAGTGCATCAATAATGGACCATCCTGGTTTGGGGAGCCCGTTTTCTTTTTTCACACATTATGTGCTGGGACCTTTTCTTAGCACATTGTTGGATTTCCAAGTGAACGATCTATGTACTTCTATGGATTTGTGGAATTCACTGTGCATAAGTTTGTTTTCATTTCTTCTTATCACATGGAAGAGTTCCTTTTGGTCCTTTTGTCTGGTTTTATGGTAGTTTGTTCCTACTGAGTAGGCTGAAATGCTTGAAAGGTTGTTAGAATATGATAGGTGGTTAAATGAAAATATTTCTCAAAGTTTCATCCACGATGAGCATAGATTGAAAAACCTTAACGATGCCATTGAGTGGTAATGTTATGGGATTGTAAGTAGTAACAAGAAGTCCCCAGTTTGCTTTTCCTCATTGTATTGAAGTAGATTTCCTTTGGCTATTTATATGGCATGTTGAATTTCTTTGACTTAGTCTCACAGAGTAGCCTTGTTGGATGAATTTATTGTGAAAAGAGGTGGGGTCTCTACTTCAAGTTTCTTTAGCTGAATAAATTTGATGCTAACATCTGACGGTAGATACAGACTGGGAGATTAGTTGGAATTGTGTAGATATTTGTGACAGCAAATTTTTATAGATCAGTTTCAAAGTATCCTTCATTTGTCTATAAGGTTGATCTTTGTAATGGAGCATTCCAAGGTTAGCTTTATTGGGGAGTGGAAGTAGTTGAAGGCCTGGAATTTAGTGAGTGTTCATTTTCTGTCGAGAGAGAGTAGGATTAAATGGTCAGTTTTCTCAGTGGAAAAGGGTAAACAGTGGAGTGCCTCAGGGATCTATACTAGGACCGGTGCTTTTCAATATATTTATAAATGATCTGGAAAGGAATATGACGAGTAAGGTTATCAGATTTGCAGATGATACAAAATTATTCAGAGTAGTTAAATCACAAGCAGACTGTGATACATTGCAGGAGGACCTTGCGAGACTGGAAGATTGGGCATCCAAATGGCAGATGAAATTTAATGTGGACAAGTGCAAGGTGTTGCATATAGGGAAAAATAACCCTTGCTGTAGTTACACGATGTTAGGTTTCATATAAGGAGCTACCACCCAGGAAAAAGATCTAGGCATCATAGTGGATAATACCTTGAAATCGTCTGTTCAGTGTGCTGCAGGAGTCAAAAAAGCAAACAAAATGTTAGGAATGTTAGGAAGGGAATGGTTAATAAAACAGAAAATGTCATAATGCCTCTGTATCACTCCATGGTGAGACCATACCTTGAATACTGTGTACAATTCTGGTCGCTGCATCTCAAAAAAGATATAATTGCGATGGAGAAGGTACAGAGAAGGGCTACCAAAATGATAAAGGGGATGGAACAGCTCCCCTATGAGGAAAGGCTGAAGAGGTTAGGGCTGTTCAGCTTGGAGAAGAGCAGCTGATGGGGGATAAGAACATGCCATACTGGGTCAGAACAAGGGTCCATCAAGCCCAGCATCCTGTTTCCAACAGTGGCCAATCCAGGCCATAGGAACCTGCAAGTACCCAAAAACTAAGTCTATTCCATGTTACTGTTGCTAAGTATTATAGATCATGTATTATAGATATAGTATTTAAAATCATGAGAGGTCTTGAACAAGTAGATGTGAATCGGTTATTTACATTTTCGGATAATAGAAGGACTAGGGGGCATTCCATGAAGTTAGCAAGAAGCACATTTAAGACTAATCGGAAAAAAATTATTTTTCACTCAACGCACAATTAAGCTCTGGAATTTGTTGCCAGAGGATGTGGTTAGTGCAGTTAGGGCCAGATTTTAAGAGGTAAGCGCAACCCGGCGCACACAAATCTACACCCAATTTTATAATATGCGCACGCAGCCGCGCGCATGTTATAAAATCCGGAGTTGGCGCGCGCAAAGGGGTGCACACTTGTGCACCTTGCGCGCGACGAGCCCTAGGCGAGCCCCGAAGGCTTTCCCTGTTCTCTCTGAGGCCGCTCCGAAATCGGAATGGCCTCGGAGGGAACTTTCCTTCTGCCACCCCCCCCACCTTCCCCTCCCTTCCTCTACCTAACCTGCCCCCCAGCCCTACCTAAACCCCCCTGACTTTTATTTTAGAAGTTAGGCATATGTTGCGCGCGCTGGCCGAGTGTCGGTGCGCGATCCCCTGGCCCTTCGGCCCTACAAAGGCCTTTAGCCACGCCCCCGACCCACCCTGGACCGCCTATACTCTGCCCCTTTTTTCAAGCCCCGGGACATAACGCGCGTCCTGGGGCTTGCGCGGGTCTCCGGGCCTATGCAAAATAGGCTCGGCACGCGTAGGGCTTTTAAAATCTGCCCCTTAGTGTAGCTGGGTTCAAAAAAGGTTTGGATAAGTTCTTGGAGGAGAAGTCCATTAACGGCTATTAATCAAGTTGACTTAAGGAATAGCCACTGCTACTAATTGCATCAGTAGCATGGGATCTTCTTGGTGTTTGGGTAATTGCCAGGTTCTTGTGGCCTGGTTTGGCCTCTGTTGGAAACTGGATGCTGGGCTTGATGGACCCTTGGTCTGACCCAGCATGGCATGTTCTTATGTTCTTATGACAGTTTTCAAAATCATTTGTATGTGTGAATGGGTTGTCTGCAGGGCCGCGGGAGGCATTTGGCAACTTAGGTGGCCGCCTATGGCGACAGAAGTGAGCAAGGCGCCGTGGTTGATATGAAAGCATCATGCGGCGCGATGCACACATTGGCAAAATTGCCGGAGAGAGAGAGAGATCATGTGGTAGGGTGACTTCACCGTCTAGGGTGACTGAACATCTTGCACCAGCACTGGTTGTCTGAAATCTGGCTGCTGTTGATAGGGCTAAAAATGCTTGTGGTGTTGCACAGTATGTGCGCTTTTAGCTTTGTTTAGAGGAGGCACTCGGCAGTGTGCTTAGGTTGGGGGCAGGAAAATAACGCATGCAGATCGCATTTTCAGTTCCACACATGTTGTTTTTCATGAAATAAAAAAGTCTGCACATGAAAGTCAGGGGCGAAACGCTTTATATCTCTGGCACGTTTCAAAGAGAGAGTGCGCGTCTTTTAGAAAACTGGTTCAGAGTCCACGGGTAAAAAAAAGGTTACTGTGGCTTTTGTTTCCGTGCAGACAGTCGGATCTGTTATAGCTCAAACCGTGTGCAAGGATCCACTTCATGCAGCCAGTTTAGTGCATTATTGCCTTTATGAAATGTTCCGAAAGTCATGCCTCCTGAGGAATGCTCCCTGTAGGTTGTGCACGCAGGAAAACATAGCACACGCAAGAAAAGGAACATAGAAAGGGGTTTCAAAGAATGCTGTGCACAGGAGAACCTTCCTGCATAGGCAGCCTTCAAAACATTAGAGAGAACATTGCTTCTGAGACATGCAGGCAATAGGGAGAAGGCAACCTTTAAAGCTATTTAACTGGATCAGTAGTGATTTACCCAGGTAAAATATTGTGTGAATTGTTAAGTTTTTCTTGTTTAATGGGAGGTGTGCTTGATTCCTAAGAATATTTATCTAATACTTTTTTTTTTTTGAAATGCTGGTCTGGAACGAAACTTTGGAAGTCAGCTCAAGATGGAGCTTTATGTTGCTCACACAAGGGACAGCATAAGCTAAACCAGATTTTTAACATGTGTTTACTGTTGTTGTTATACTTAAAGTCCCAGCACCATGCTGTACAGCCACTTACCCTAGGTCCTGCATTTCTTACATACAGGCCTATACAGTAAAGCGTGGCCGCGGTTACCCTGTTTCTAACCCGCTTTGTATTTATTTATTTGCAATTTTTATATACCGACATTTGTTTAGTAACCTCACATCGGTTCACAGATAACAGAAACATTGCAGCTGTGCGAACTAGAACAAACATATGCAACAATGCTTTACAAAAAACATTTACAATAATCAATAAACTTTACAATAAACTTGTTAATGAAAATATGCAATGAAAATATGCTTTACAATAAACATTTACAATAATCAATAAACATTACAATAAACTTGTTAACGAAAATATGCAACAGTGTTTTACAATAAACTTATTTAACCGGGGGGGAGGAGGGGTAACGGTGGAAACAATGGAAACAATTGTACCCACAATTGTACCCACAATTTGGCCGCGTAAGTCTAACATGCGATTCACTATTCGTTTTTACCAATCCTTACCGCTTCTTTAAATCGACGCGTATCCCTTTCCGCCCGCGGCATGTATATGATATGTAAACGATCGGATTAGCTATTCCCTCCCATACAGTAACGTGCGGCCCGATTATAGCCTTTTTAACCAACTGTTTTGCCGCGTCTTTAACCCGCTAATTTACCGCCTACACTGACCCTGGAGTTAGAGGGATGTGATGGCAATAGGCAGGCTCTGGTCAAATAAGTGGGTGGGTTGGAGCAAGCAAGTAACATGGTGTGGCCTTGTTCTCCTACGCTTGGGCCTGGTTCTCCTACGCTCGGGCATCGGGGATTGCCAGTCCTCTCTCCCCCCTCCTGAAGCAAGGCGCAGGGCGAAAATCGACTCAACATGTTATTAAAGCAAATAGAAATTGTAACAAAAGTAAGCTTACTGCATGCTTCCAGCAGCCCCAGTCCTCTCTCCCCTCCTCCCGAGGTGCGCACCGTGGCTCCCCTGCCTCCCTGGGGCAGCCGGCGGCGAAAGCGGCCTCGGACGTCCATCCGGGCACTCAGGTCACGGCGTGCGCTCATGCGCCTTCGCTGCTTTGAGCACCCATATTGGATGTGCATTCAGGCACCTTCGCCGGCGGGGCTGCTGGAAGCCGCTTTCGCCGCCGGCTGCCCCCGGGAGGCAGGGGAGCCGCGGTGGGCGCCTCGGGAGGAGGGGAGAGAGGACTGGGGCTGCTGGAAGCATGCAGTAAGTTTACTTTTGTTACAATTTCTATTTGCTTTAATAACATGTCGAGTCAATTTTCGCCCTGCGCCTTGCTTTGGGATGGGGGAGGAGAGAGGACTGGCAATCCCCGATGCCTGAGCGTAGGAGAACCATCCACTTCCTGTTACCTGTCATTTCAAATGTCATTTGAAATGACATTTGAAATGACAGGTAACAGCGCACCCAGGATACTGGATAGGCGCTGTATAGCGCTCTATACAGTAAAATGGATTGCGCTTCATGGACGCTTCATGGACGCGGCTTGCATTTGTGTCTAATTTAGATACTGTATCGAGCGGTATGTGATCCAAACTGTGCGCGTGGCAAACGAGCGGGCGCCCGGCACTGCCGCACTTTTTCTTACGTGCCCTTACTGTATCGGCCTGATAGAGATTTTGGAAGGCTGGTTTCTTGTAGCTTTACTCAGATAAAGTAGCCCCTTTCCTCAATTAATCGCACACAATCTATTTATTTATTTATTGGATTTTTTTTTTTAATATACCGTCGTTTAGACTAGCCATCACAACGGTTTACAAACATTTCCTACAAAACATCCAGTAAAAAATATAAATAGAAATAACATGAACTAAAAGTCATAAAACAGAGTCAATAAAAACATAAAAAAAATAATTAATGCAAGGCTTCTCAGTCTTAAGAACAGTTAATAGCTGGTCAAAACAAAAATATATATAAATAAATAAATAAATAGCTCACCTGGTTGGGTTTTTCCTCGCCCCCCCCCCTTAATAATGCCTTTGTTGATTTTAGCCCACAGCCTCTTTTAGTTTTGTCTGTGTGCCTTAACTAGATTGTACGAGGGTAAGTCAGTAAGTAAGTCACAAACATACATGGGATTAATATTAATGAAATTTATTTAAATGCAAAAGATGAATTATTTACTGTGAAATATACAGAATATAGTCACAAACAGTTTTTCTGGAAAAACCAACTACTTTTCAAAGTAATCGCCGCGAACATTTATACATTTGTCCCAGCGTTTGAAAAGGCCATCAAAACCTTCTGCGTAAAAGTCTTTTGGCTGGCATCGTAACCAGCGCTTCACCTCTTGTTCCACTTCTTCATCGCTGGTGAAATGTTTACCACCGAGATGGCTTTTCAGTTTGCCAAACAAGTGAAAATCGCTGGGTGCCAAATCCGGACTGTATGGTGGATGTTCAAGAACTTCCCCGTGCAGGTTCACAATTGTCTGATGAGTCTCATTCGAAGTGTGTGGTCTGGCATTATTGTGAAGTATCAGCACTCTTCTTTTTTCCAGATTTGGGCGTTTTCTACGAATAGCTCCTTTAAGCTTTAATAGAGTAGCACAGTAGGAAGCCGAATTAACAGATTCACCACGCTTCTGAAAACTGGTTAAGAGTATCCCATCTCGGTCCCAAAACACAGTCAACATCACCTTTCCTGCAGAAGGCACAAGCTTGAACTTTCTCGGTGTCGGTGATAGTGGATGCTTCCACTGCATGGAATCGCGTTTCGCTTCTGGTTGATAGTGGTGCACCCACGACTTGACACCAGTAACAATACGTGCCATCATTGATTCACCTTCGTTTGCATAATGGCAGAGATTTTCCAAACAGACACCCATCCGGTTGTTCTTATTGTCTTCGGTCAGCTGTTTGGGAACCCATCTTGCACAGACTTTGCGAAAGTTCAGTGTATCGTGCACCAAGGAATATGCTAATCCGTGAGAACACCCAATTTCTTTGGCAGCTTCGTTAATTGTTACCCTCCGGTTAGCCGAACCTCTCTTCAACCTGCTTCACAGTTGCCTCTGTCGCAATCTCTACAGGTCGACCAGGTCTGGTTTCGTCGTTCACGTTGGCACGTCCTTGTGCAAATTTATTGGTCCAGTTATAAATTGCTTTACGCGAGAGACATTTCTCTCCATATACTGGATACATTTCTTTATGAATGTCTTTTGCCACTAAGCCCTTAGCCCATAAAAATCGGACAACAGGACGTTGTTCTTCGACCGTACAATCACAATCACGGCAGCCATTTTCCTTGTGTACACAGCCCCTGCGCATGCACAGTTTAAATAACTATTTATGTACATAAGCACTTCTAAGGTGCTGCCATCTATGGAATATGACAACATCACAGATATATGTTTTATTACCTTAGTAGAGAGATTTGTGACTTACTTACTGACTTACCCTCGTAAGATGCATGGAGTCTTTTTTAACGTGTTTTTGCAGAGTGCTGCGTACATGTTGTCATGCTGTATAAACGACTCATTCTCGTAGTATTAAAGTGGCCTGGCTGAACATTGCTCCTCTCTGCCTGGCTAAAGGTACATGCTGGCTTCCAGAGCATGCACGATTTAGTCAGGTTAGGGAGGCATTCCTGTGGGTGTATTTAGTTTGGGAGAGAAACAGTGCATACGTTTGATTTTTAAATTACATGGGCTATTTTGCCTCCCCTTCCCTCACCCTAGCCACATGCACAAAAAGCAGATGCAAAGTATATGGCTGCTTATAGTGCGCATATTTTGTGGTTGCTGATTTTGGAAGAGGAAACACCAGACATAATTTCACTTTGATAATTTGCTGCAGCCTATGTGGGCTAAAGGTGCCCGCATATATTATCAATGCAACTAATTAAAATTTCCCTTGCTCTGTATTAAGTGAAATCAGAACACGGTAAGATGATGATATGCCACACGGCTCAGATTTCCTGCTCTGTTGCTATATACTGAAAATGATGCTGATCTTGTCAGTCTTGACGCGTGAGAGAGGAAAAGCACTCGAGTGGAATGGTCACATCAGACTTAACGAACCGTAAATGCTCACTTCCCACTTTTCAGTTGTTTGCAAGTTTTGGTTCATATTGTGGCAGTCAATACCGGGGGCGTAGATCACATTCCATGATCAAACCAATATGGTACGTCGAATATAAACCCCCCCCCCACAAATCGGGTCTTTAGTTAACTACTGACAATGGCATGTCCTTCAATGAACGCCCCATTATCAGATGAGAGACGAGCATTATGTATGCAGTCTCCTATGCCCGCTATCGTAAGGGGGCAATAATCAAACCACCTTTGTTAGTGCAAACTCCGTGGGTATTTTTTGTCACCTGCTGGGTTTGCATCGATAATCAAAACAAAAGTATGTGTGCATTTTTTCTTTGATTGCCCCCTCAAAAATCATCCGCAGAGATTTGTACTTGCTTTCTTTGCCGGTAATTTTTTTTTCCCCTAGTGTAAAACAACGTTTGTAGTTTTGATTATAACCCTCTTCCTGCCTCAGGAACCTCTCTTTAAAATGCAGTTTTGCCCTTGGACAGGGCATTTATTATTGCCCTTCTCATGATTATGAATAATCGCAATGACTGTCCAAGAGAGTATGTGTGATTTTATGCCTTTAATACAGCAAAGAAGAGGCACTTAGGGGCTAATTCACTTCACTTCATTGTCCCTTATGCAGACATCAACAGCTGTTGACTTTGTGTAAAATTAAGGTCATTATGTGGCACTTTTACTGCAAAAAACATTATTTGGCCATGTTTGCGGTAATATCCCAGAGGGCTTTTGCATAGATGCAGAAAAATAGAGGTGAATCATGGAGGAGAGAAAAAAAGCTAGAGCTGGGCTGGTGGTGACTCATCCACACAACCTAATTCATGTCAATCCCTTATCTATTATCTTGAGAACATAATCATTAGTAAATAAAGTCCTTGAATGTTACTGTTGTTGGATAGAATACTATTCTAAGCGCCAAGATCTCTAAAGAAAAACTGCTAACTTTCATGACTGCATATCCTCCAAAATCTCACTGATGATTGCAGCCTGTAGGGCCAACATATTTATAATTACTCTGAAAATGTGCACTAAAGAGTAGTGTTAATTTATTTTTACTGTGGGTATAAATTATTAATTTTTCTACTTATAAAGTAAACTAATGATGTGCAAATTGCTGGATCATTATGAAAATTTCTTTTGAAAAGTGCACCGTGACCTAGCACAGTCCTCATGACTTAAAAAAGTGAAACCATTACGCCTTGATCCTCCTTCACACCCTAAAGAAGTACAAATAGAATCCCTGATCCCCTTTCCCACCCATCTGATCAAAGAACAGAATCTCCCCACCTCCAAGGGAGTGAAAAAATATTTTCCGAACCCATCAATTTCCCCACTCACACACATGACTAAAGAACAGCAGCCCCAGCCCTTTATCCTGCCTCCTATCTCTGAGGTAGTAAACCCCCCCCTCACCCATTGATTCCTTCTTCCGCCCTGTAAGGAATATAGAATACTCCTTGTCTGGAACCACTTATCTACGAAGTCCTAAAAAGAATGCAGTCAGGATGTATAAAACAAGAATTTATTTATAAAGGATTGAATTGACATACACACACAATCATCATATCACAAAACAATGTAATAGACTAGATGCTTTACCAGCAGTACTTGTTTCAAGACCTTATGTTTATAAAGGACTGAATCGACATCCACACACAATCATCATATTACAAAGCAATGTAATAGACTAGACACCAGCAGTACTTGTTTCAAGACCTTACCGTCCGATTTCCTCAAGCCGAGAAGCGGGGTCTGCCATCAGGAGCGGTCAACTGCGGGAACTCCCGAACGTGCGTCCACGTTGCAGGATCTGCTTCTGACTTTGCCCAGGCTGCTCTCTGTATTTAACCAGGTGTGTTTGCGAAGAGGCTCGTGATTACTAATCCCCAGGGGAGTGATAGCATTGTTACTGGAAGCTCGAGCTGGCTGCGTCAGCATGATTGCACAAGGAGGCCACCCTTGTCAAACTGCCATTGCCCCAGCACGTAGCCTTCTTGCACAGTGCTTAGAATTTCCCCTTCACACCCTGATAAAGAAAAAAATAACCCCATCCCTCAAATCTTGGACCTCCCGTAAGGCTTCTAATACTGAGCTGGAATGAGGAGACAGCCTTGCCTCCTCCTGCCCCTGTGTCTAGCATTCTTCTGGCCCTGCATACTAGGATCCTCTAGCTGAAGTCCCTGGAAGTCTGGGCCAGAGCTTCACTGCATGTGGGGCTAGTAGGTGGTAAGGCTGTCTTCACCTCCCAGCTCAAGATTAGAAATATTTCAGGAATTTGAGAGGATGCTTGTGGGTTACTGTTTTCTTCATCAGGGTGGGTTAATTATTTCTACCTTGGGGATGAGAAGGTGGATGTGTGTGGGGGTGGTGGTGATGGTAGGGTTTGGTCTTTCATCAGGGATGGGTATTTTCTGTTCTTTGATCCTGTGTTTGGGATTAGGGTTGGTGGAGCATTAGTTTGGCCATTGGATGGGTGGTAAGGGAAATGGGGATATATAGTTTTTTTGTTTTTAACTACTTTGAGGGGAAGAGGGATTGGGTCTGAGATTTGTTTTGTTTGATCAGGTGGGTGGGAGGGGAAAATGAGGGTTGGGATTTTGTTCTTTATCTGGGATCATGAGGGTGGAGGGAATTTTATTGGGTCCTTGGGATGGGGATCTGGGGTACCGTTTTTGACCATCGGGTGGGTGGGAAAGGGATCGGGGGAGGGCCAGCCTAGCTATCAGGGGGGGGAGAGAGAGAGAGAGAGCTATGGGAGGCCCACCTAGTAACTCGAGGTGAGTTTTAGGTATTAGTGTAGGGGTTAGGGGCCACTTTGACATTCAAAGTGAGATGAACAAACAGAACAGTGCACTCTTGTGAAGATTTGATGACCTTCGGAGTGAGAAAACTCACCCAAAGATGAGATTTGTGCAATGTTCTCTCAACCTAGCTTGATGTTACCCAGGTAGAGAGTCCATCAAGCTAGGTTGAGAGAACTAAGGAGACTGGTAAGAGCATGACTTTTAGGCATCCACCATCTTGCACCCTCTGTAAACAGTATTTTTGATGTAGTTGATGTATTTTGATATTGTTAATAGATTCAAGTTCTTTTATCAGGAGAAATATAAGCATGCAATGTGATATAACTGTACCTATCAATTGTACTTTGTATATTTCACATGCAAGAAGGAGATGCATGTTTCCAGTTCAATAGTTAGAAGTTTCTGTGGGACAGAACGTACAATATAGTGATAATTTGTAGATTTTTGCATTTCTTTGAAATCTCAGACTATATATAAATAGACAAGATAAATAATTGAAGCGAAATATTGATAGCAAGGTTTGTTCTTATCTTTCCTCCCTCTGTGTATCTCCCACAAGATTGATGTCAGGGGCTTGAAATCAGTAGTATGACACTCTCTTGTTTTGTCCATTAGCTTTCAGGTCACATAAACCAGTTCTAATCAACTAGTATTCCTCCATGAATAGTGGCCACCAAAGAACCGCCTCATCTCTATTATTATAAATTAAAGAACATCAGGCACACCTTGATGAACAAAATTAGTTTCATAAAATAAAGTAAAAAGTTATAATTTGTAATGATGAATTTTGCAAGGAACATCATAATACTAATCAAACTGCTGATGGCTTTATTTCATACAGCCAGTATATTAGTAATTTTTATGTTTTATTATTAGAAAGGGAGTACTGTTAGTCCACTAAGAATAAAACTAGCTAAAGGAGACCAACAAAGTAACTGGGTACAGATATCTCCATAAGGCTTAAAGGTGAATTTTAATAACCCTGAGTGCGTCAAAACCGGGAGATACGTGAGTATATCAGGCCGGCGTGCACTGAGCGGATTTTAAAAGCCATCTGTGTACATGCGTATCTCCCAGTGTGTGCACAAATGAAAAGGTCCATAAAGGGGTGGGGCTTGGGTGTGGTGTAGGTGGGGCATGAGCATGTCTGGGAAGTCCAGGAGACGTAAGTGGATATATTTGCACGCGCAGGCGTGTGTAGGGTTCCCTGCTGCATAGCTTTACTTCTGCTATGGATGGCATGTAAGTTAGAAAACAAAAAAAAAGCAAAGAGGTGAGCGGGGTTTTAAAGGTCAGGGTTAATGGAAAAAGGGAGGCTATTTAACTAGGGGGGGGGGTTAGGAAGTCCTATCCTTTAACTAGGTGATCTGAGAAAACTGGAAATTGCGTCAGCAAGCGTGTCTACTAAACTCCCCCCACTTATATGGTAGAAACGGCATTTGTGCACATATGAGCGCACCTTCTTAAAATTGCGTGCACATGTGCGCGTGTACAGCCTATTTTATACCGTGTATGTGTATGTTATAAAATGGCTGCATTCTTTGGCGCGAGCTGGCTTACACGTGTACATGTGCGCTCGCGCATTGGTATCGAAGTTACTGTCCCCATGTTTAAAGATGCAAGCTTTATTTATTTATGCAACCCCTTTTTGGTTTCGGGCCACCTAATTCAAGGAAGACAGCAAAGGTCCAGGGCTGTCTTCACTCTCCTGGATCCCCAAAATCCAACTTCAGCCCTGGGGGCCAGGGTTCTCCAGTGGGGAGGAGGGGTAAGCAGGATGCGCACTCACTCTCACTTGTAGCTTAGTACTCAGTACATTGATTGGGGTCTGATGATCCAGAAGCACACTTGAATAAAAAGGTTCAGAGTCCAAAGGTAGTGTTCAATTAATAAAAGGGTTTACTTCAACTTGGGAGCTTCCACGATATGAGTCCAAAAATCATAAACAGGATGAGAAGAATATAAATCAAAAATACTCTTGTCTGTTTGTCCATAATGCCTCTTTTGTTGACCCCTCCTGCTCATAAGTGTGTCCTGGTCCAAAATGCCTTCCTCAACAAGGGTAGGTAAATTATCTTCCAACTTCAACATGTACCAAGGCTCCTGGAAAATTTTCCCCAGTCTAAAAATAAGTTGAATCTTACACACACATACACACGCACATACACATGTGTATGTGTATGTGCGTGTGTATGTGTGTGTAAGATAAGTGCAAGGTGATGCATATAGGGAAAAATAACCCATGCTATAATTACACAATGTTGGGTTCCATATTAGGTGCTACAACCCAAGAAAGAGATCTAGGTGTCATAGTGGATAACACATTGAAATCGTCTGTTCAGTGTGCTGCGGCAGTCAAAAAAGCAAACAGAATGTTGGGAATTATTAAGAAGGGAATGGTGAATAAAACGGAAAATGTCATAATGCTTCTGTATCGCTCCATGGTGAGACCGCACCTTGAATACTGTGTACAATTCTGGTCGCCGCATCTCAAAAAAGATATAATTGCATGGAGAAGGTACAGAGAAGGGCTACCAAAATAAGGAGAATGGAACAGCTCCCCTATAAGGAAAGATAAAGAGGTTAGGACTTTTCAGCTTGGAGAAGAGATGACTGAGGGGGGATATGATAGAGGTGTTTAAAATCATGAGAGGTCTAGAACGGGTAGATGTGAATCGGTTATTTACTCTTTCGGATAGTAGAAAGACTAGGGGGCACTCCATGAAGTTAGCATGGGGCACATTTAAAACTAATCGGAGAAAGTTCTTTTTTACTCAACGCACAATTAAACTCTGGAATTTGTTGCCAGAGGATGTGGTTAGTGTAGTTAGTATAGCTGTGTTTAAAAAAGGATTGGATAAGTTCTTGGAGGAGAAGTCCATTACCTGCTATTAAGTTCACTTAGGGGCGGATTTTAAGAGCCTTGCTCGCGTGCCGGTGCGCCTATTTTACATAGGCCTGCCGGCGCGCGCGTAAGTCCTGGGGTTTTCCGAGGGGGGCGTGTCGGGGGCGGGGGCCGATCGGCGCGGCGTTTTCGGGGCGTGTCGGTGGCGGGCCCGGGGGCGTGGTTTCGGCCCGGGGGCGTGGCCGCGCCCTCCGGAACCGCCCCGGGTTGCGTCTAGGCGCGCCAGCGGCCCGCTGGCGCGCGGGGATTTACTTCTCCCTCTGGGAGGCGTGAATTCCCCAACAAAGGTAGGGGGGGGTTTAGACAGGGTCGGGGGGGTGGGTTAGGTAGAGGAAGGGAGGGGAAGGTGAGGGGAGGGCGTTAGCGAATTCCCTCCGAGGCCGCTCCGATTTTGGAGCGGCCTCGGAGGGAACGGAGGTAGGCTGCGCGGCTTGGCACGCGCCGGCTACACGAAATCGGTAGCCTTGCGCGCGCCGATCCAGGATTTTAGCAGATACGCGCGGAGCCGTGCGTATCTACTAAAATCCAGCGTACTTTTGTTTGCGCCTGATGCGCCTACAAAAGTACGCGAGGGCGCCCTGTTTGAAAATCTACCCCTTAGAGAATAGCCACTGCCATTAGCAATGGTAACATGGAATAGGCTTAGTTTTTGGGTACTTGCCAGGTTCTTATGGCCTGGATTGGCCACTGTTGGAAACAGGATGCTGGGCTTGATGGACCCTTGGTCTGACCCAGTATTGCATTTTCTTATGTTCTTAACATCTGGTATTCTGCCTTTTACCAACAGTGGCCTCAAGGTAGAGTACAATTAATTTAAATCAAACAATACAGAATAATGTGATAGTTACAGTATCAATGCGGGATTTAGTTTATTTATTTAAAATAGTTATATACCACTTATCAAATTTCCTAAGTGGTTTACAATAAAAGAAAATTCATAATGAAACAAAACATAACATTTTCCTTCTTCCTGGAATGAAAAAGAAGAAAGGGCAAAGAAAGATGGGGGGAGGCAGGCATTAGGAAGACTGAGACGTCTACTAGGAGTAAGGAGTACCTACAGTAGGATGCTTTAGTTACACAGTGTTAGGTTCCATATTAGGTGCTACAACCCAAGAAAGAGATCTTGGCGTCATAGTGGATAACACATTGAAATTGTCGGTTCAGTGTGCTGCGGCAGTCAAAAAAGCAAACAGAATGTTGGGAATTATTAGAAAGGGAATGGTGAATAAAACGGAAAATGTCATAATGCCTCTGTATTGCTCCATGGTGAGACCGCACCTTGAATACTGTGTACAATTCTAGTCGCCGCATCTCAAAAAAGATATAGTTATGATGAAGAAGATACAGAGAAGGGCAACCAAAATGATAAAGGGGATGGAACAGCTCCCCTATGAGCAATGACTAAAGAGGTTAAGACTTTTCAGCTTGGAGAAGAGATGGCTGAGGGGGGATATGATAGAGGTGTTTAAAATCATGAGAGGTCTAGAACGGGTAGATGTGAATCGGTTATTTACTCTTTTGGATAATAGAAGGATTTGGGGGCATTCCATGAAGTTAGCATGTGGCACATTTAAAACAAATTGGAGAAAGTTCTTTTTCACTCAACGCACAATTAAACTCTGGAATTTGTTGCCAGAGGATGTGGTTAGTGCAGTTGGTATAGCTGTGTTTAAAAAAGGATTGGATAAGTTCTTGGAGGAGAAGTCCATTACCTGCTATTAATTAAGTTGACTTAGAAAATAGCCACTGCTATTACTAGCAACAGTAACATGGGATAGACTTAGTTTTTGGGAACTTGCCAGGTTCTTATGACCTGGATTGGCCATTGTTGGAGACAGGATGCTGGGCTTGATGAGCTCTTGGTCTGACCCAGTATGGCATGTTCTTAAGGATCTGGAGCAGTAACAAGTGTAATGGCATAGGTTACTGTCTGATGCAGATGTGCGAGAATCCCATGGTGTTTAAGTTAGCCATTGCTCAGGCTTCTTAGGTCAAATCAGTACAACCTAGTCTCAGCTGTCATGTTGTTATCTTGGCTCCAATGTTACATGGGCAAAAGACATACAAAGAAGAAGAATAAAAAATAAGCCTCACCTTCAAATAATAAATATTACCCCACACAGTTCTTGATGTAAATTGAAATATGTAACCATTTTTAGTTTGAAACAAAAAGTCCAGCTGAGAAGGTGACAAAGGGTTAGGGTTAAGACAGAAGGAGGCTAGGTAGGAGTTGTAGATTTGAGGCCAGGCACCAGTTAGATATCAAGGATGGATAAAGGAGGAGATCCAGGCAAAGGGGGAGATATAAGAAAGGAATGTTAGAAAATTATGCATCACATCCATAATGGTTTTTCAACTAGACTGCTACATTCAGATGCCTGCACAGTCTGTGGCTTGATAACATTTTTGTAGTAGTAGACACCACCCAGGAAAAGGATCTTGGAGTCACTGTGGATGATACTTTGAAATCCTCAGCTCAGTGTACAGCGGTGGTCAAAAAGCAAATAAAATGTTAGAAATGATTTAGAAAGGAATGGCAAATAAAACAGAGTATCATATTGCCTCTGCATTGATCTATAGTCCGACATTTCCTTGAGCATGGTGTGCAGTTTTGGTTGCCCCCATCTCAAAAAAGATAAAGTAGAACTAGAGAATTTACAGAGAAGGGGCAACAAAAATGATCACGAGGATGGACTGGCTCCCTTATGAAGAAAGACTAAACAGGTTAGGGGTCTTCATCTTGGAGAAGAAGCAATTGAAATGAGTTATGATAGGGATTTATAAAATGAGTGGGGTGAAACAGGTAGATAAGGGGGCGGTTATTTCAAATAGTTCTAAGAATAATGGAACTAAAAGATAGCAAATCTAAAAATTATTTGGAGACTGTATTTTTTCACTCAATGTACAATTAAGCTGTGGAATTTGGTCAAGGTTTCTAATATAACTGGGTTTAAAAGGGGGTTGGACAAGTTACTGGAGCAAATCCATAAATCATTATTAGCTGGGTAGTCTTGGGAAAGCCACTTCTTATACCTGGAAGTGAGCAACAAGTAATGAATCTACTCATGGGATCTACTGGGTATTTGTGACCAGGACTGACCTCTGTTGGAAGCAGGATGCTGGGCTTGATAGACTCTTCCCCATGTTCATCCAGTTCCTCACATACCATATCTGACTGTGGAAAGTAATGGCTGACATAAATGTGCAGATGCAATCACACAACAAAGATCTTGCTAACTTTGGCAGGAGCTATATGGAAGAAGCCTCTAGTATAGAGTGCAAAAACCAGGTTTTCATGTGCACAAGTTTCATTCTGTAACTACCCTGGTGAGAGTAATGGGCACAGATATAATGCTCTTTGGAGGCAGAGAAGGGATATAGGAACACAGCAACAGGGCAGTGGGGATAGCTCTGCTTTTGTGGAATGCTTTACCAATGCGGTAGGGTATGTCAAGAAAAAGAATATTCTAAATTTGGAAAGAGTAGTAAGATCTGTTTTTTACTCAAGCTTTTAACAATTCTTAAATTTTTATCATTTTAATCACACTGCTTATAGGTTTAGTTCCTGATTAGGGTTTTCTATATCTTGAGCTATTTACAACTTTTGTTTTGTTTGTGTATTGTTGCAAAATTGATATTATATAGGTTTCTAGGACTATACATCACTTTGATTTTTTTAAAGTAGAAAGGTGATCCAAAAATTAATAGATGGAACTAAATTAAACCTGCAGTCATAGAGTTCAAGTGGTACACCATAAAATGCTAGACACTATGAATAAATCTCTAACCCCATTGAAGCAATGGTTCTACCGTAGTAGAACTCTGCTCTGTGGATCACGTACTCAAACAAAAGCTCTGCCTTAATATATGGGCATCTTAAGAACCAGGAAACTTGGCCGTGTCATCTGTCATAGCACGCTCAAATGTTCAGACTCTGATGCTTGCAGTTCCAATAGATGACCTTTTAGAGCCTTGGAGAATCCAAGCAAGACATAGAATTGATAGCATCAACCCACATTACAGATGTGTACAACCTTCCTCTGCTGCTTAATACAAACATACTGGATTTTCACAGGCATGGCCTCCAGAAAGGCATTGATACATCTGGAGGCCATGGACTAACTGAAGCCATTTTGGTTTCCTACCATCCTTTGGAAGCAGCCAGTAGTCAGATAATACAGAGCTGTCATCACTTTTATTGCTTCAGTCAAGCTGATAAGAACACTGAATATGGGAGTCCAAGCATCCATACAGCTTCTTGCCACAGCTGAAGAGGTCATGTCAGGTGGAACCTAGTGAGATGCTTTCTCTGCTAGTTTCTTCAAATTTATCCCGTGGTGAAATTTTCTCTTATGAAAGCTTCAACATTATCTACAATGTGTATGTGGGAATTGGCACTGGGTTTCTCCTCTTACTTTCTAGTCTGCTTCTTTAAAAATAACTCGCCATTCCACCTTAACACAGATTTATTGTACTTTGTTCTCTCTGCATAAACTGAAAGGGTGACACCCATATCTCATGAACATAAAGTTTTACATAAAGCAAGCGGTTTCAGCTACTGGTTTACTTTGGCCAGGAACATTTTCTGCCTGACTTGGGGACCCCCTCTGGTCAACTTCTGGTAGGATTCTTGGCTTCCTTAGCCAGGCTTACTTCTCTGTGGCTTGGGTTTATAGTCAGGTTGGCCCTGACTCCCTCGATTACTTGGGCGTCAGGACTACTAGGCTTCTCTTTCCCTCTGCATCCAGGCTGTCACACTTCCTCCCAGTCTGTTTCAAACTGTAGGGCTCCCCCACCCTCCCGGTGAGTCAGCAGGTTTCTGTTTAAGGTGGACCAGTTTAATTCCTGTTAAAGGTTTCTTCCCTATCCCTTTACCCCTTGCAGTATATATGTAGTTCTTCCCTCAGGTAATACCAGGAAGTTACCATCAAGGGAGGGGAGGCTGTGATAGAATCCCATCTGTCCCAGAGGGTAGAGGAGGACAAAGTGGGGGTTTGCAGGTTATGGTATAGCAACTGGGGAAAATAAGTCCAGTGCCCACACCAATCTATGTTCCCTTTTCTTTTGTAACTCCAATGCTATAATTTTGTTCTGTTGAAGAGAATTTGCGAGCGAAGAAGAAGCACGGAACTACGGATCTGGAAGCGATGAAAGGCTGTAATGGCTTCTGGGGGTCAGTTTCGGGTTGACCCTTACTGGTCAGTGCAGTAAGAGGAGCCGCCAATGTAGAGTAATGTGGTATAAAGTGGCGGTAATAATTCGTGAATCCTAGAAATCGTTATAGCGCTTTAAGGCCCACGGGCTGTGGCCAATCTTGGATTCCTTTGAGTTTCACAGGATCCGTCGAAAATCCTCGTTGGGAAATTTATATACCCAAGAAAAGGAAAACTGGACTTTTCAAACAAGCACTTATCCAGTTTTGTGAACAGATGATTCTCATGGAGACATTGTAGAACAGTACGAACATCGGTGTGGTGCGTAGCCAGATCCTTGGAAAAGACAAGGAAGTCATCCAAATATGCCACAACTTTAACGTATAACAGATCTCTGAAGATTTCATTAATCATTCGTTGGAATACTGGGGGTGTGTTACAGAGGCCGAAAGGCATCACTAAATATTCATAATGTCCGTCTCTGGTGTTGAAAGCTGTCTTCCAGATGTCATCAGGACGGATACACACCAAGTTGTAAGCCCCACGTAGATACAACTTGGTGAATATAGAAGCCCCATGTAGTTGGTCAAATAGTTCAGAGATCAAGGGCAAAAGATATTTGTCTTTGCGGGTAATCGCATTTAAGCCGCGGTAATTGAAACACGGCCATAAAGATCCGTCTTTCTTCGTAACGAAGAAGAATCCTGTATCGGCTGGAGATGTAGAGGAACGAATGAACCCTTTCGCTACGTTCTCTTGGATGTACTCCATCATGGCCTTGGTCTCGGGAAGAGACAGAGGATAATTGCGCCCTCGGGGAGGCATGGTTCCAGGCAGTAGGTCGATGGGGCAATCAAACATCCGAAGAGGTGGTAGGATGTCCGCCTTTTGCATCTTCAAAGTATGCATAGGGGGCTGGTAAGCCAGAGGAGGTGGTCACCAGAGAAACCATGGGTGGTGGCGCCACTTTACACAGACAAGTCTGATGGCAGGTGGAAGCCCATTCCACCAGCTGGAGCGATCCCCAGTCAAATTGAGGGGAGTGACGTCTGAGCCAAGGTAGTCCTAGAACTACCGGGTGACTGGATTTCTCTAGTACCAACAGTTCAATTTCTTCAGAGTGAAGAGCACCAGTAAGAAGTTGAACTGGCTCTGTAGACAAGGAAATTTGACCGGGTAATGGTTCTCCATAGATCGAAGCAATCACAAGGAAGTCTCTAAAGGATGGGTATTTATACCCAGGAGTTGAACTAGATCCTTGAATCTACCAGAGCAGTGTAGTCTGCAGTCTTTAGCTAGCTTCAAACAAGCTAGCTAGAGACTGCATTATACATATCAACTCCTCTTGCTGGTATTTTTCAAAGATTCAAATGATAAAAATTCTTCAGTGAATTCACATTTGCAGTTAATTCCTCTCTGTATGTAAAATCACCCCCCCCCAACCCTGCCCCGAGTTGAAAGTATCCCCTCTTACAGTGGTACATATATAGCATGTCATATTGACTCTCTCTCTTTTTCTCTCTCAGCGCAGCACGTGAAAATTACTGATACAGGAGTTGCGAAATTATCCTAACCCGTGCTAATTTTTTTTTTTTATCGTGATCACTATTTCCACTATATTTATAGCATTTTGAAAAACCTCCTAGTAAATTAGGAGCATACTGGGAGAAGTTGAGTTAGCTGGCTAACTCCGATATTCAGTTAGCCAGATGCCAGCCAGCTACATTCAATAGTGTGGTTTCACTATTGAATATACCTCCAAAATTAGGCAGATAAGTTTATTTGGCTAACTTTGCTAGCTGGCCTATATCTGAATAAGGACCTCAAAATAAATAAATAGCAGGGAGGGCAATTTTAAAATCATTTTCCTCACTAAATTGACCTGACTGGAAATGGCTCTCCTTGACACAACTAAACGTAGGCCCTGGCTTTCACTATGTGATACTTGTAGACATAGTAAAAAGAAGCATTCCTGGGAGGGTTTAGGTTGAAGAAGGAAGTAGCCTGCGTACATTTTTTATTTTCTATCGGCTGTTCACACAAATAGGAGGTATAAATTTGTGTGATCGATTTTAGCGTACGAACCTTGCAGGCCAATTTCCAAAGGGAAACTACCTGGGCAGGTTTCTTTTGGAATTGGCCTATAATGTACACACAGTACAGGTGCCCATAAACACTGCCAACACGAACAGCCATTCAGAAGTACTCCCTCAGTGTTTTATGGTGGTACAAGAGTCCATATTCAAAGGAGTTTGTTCGGGTAACTTTTGAGTTACCTAGACAAATCCTGAGGTTTCAGTATTTGGTCCCTGTAACCAGATAACATTTTTATCGTGATAAATTGAAGGAATTCCTGGGGTGTTCTGGGATGAGTTACCTTAGCCGGATAACTTTTATTCAGAGCTAGCCAGATATGATAATCGGCTAATTCTGGACATGTCTTAGTGCAGGGTTAAACCTCTAGCTTGTTAAGGGGCAGAATAACAATCCTAGCGATCCTGATGACCTTAGATTGTACTGCTATCCACACCCCACAATCAGGCCAATACAGTAAGGACGCGTAAGAAAGAGTGCGGCAGTGCCGGGCGCACCCTCGTTTGCCGCACGCACAATTTGGTTCACATACCGCTCGATACAGTATTCAAATGAGACGCAAATGCAAGCAGCGTCCAAAGCGCGTCCATGAAGCGGTAGGCGTGCGCAATCCATTTTACTGTATAGAGCGGTATACAGCGCCTATACAGTATCCTGGGTGCGCTGGTACCTGTCATTTCAAATGTCATTCCACCAGGAAAGTGGATGGTTCTCCTACAGACCCCGCTGCCTTGAGCGCCCGGCTGGACGTCCAAGCCGGACATCCGAGGTCGCAGCTTGGACGTCCAGCCTGGGCGCTTAAGGCAGGGGGAAGGCCCATGAACGTCTGTCGGCATTGAAGCAAGTACCACACACTAGTTACTCACCGAAATACTCTTTCTTCATGTGCAGCACCAGCTCCTTCTCCAGTTTGTGGGAAATATGCGCTTGCCAGCAAGCCATTTCATCAGGGTTAAACACTAACTTCCCTTCTCCCTGACATTTGCCTGAATAAAAGCATCACTTGTGCTTAAGCCCCTCTGCCTAGGAGAGGATACCTGACTTCATGTATTTCTCTGGCCTATAATTAATCCTGTTAGCCTGAAAGAAGGGCTGGGTTTTCCCTAGTCAGAGGCAGGACAAAGTCAGGAGGTATAGATTTCAGCAACCAATGATATGATCCGTGCACACCCCCTGAGCCAAAGCCAATGGTGTAATGACTCTTCTGTTGCTATGGGAAAGTAGCCAATCATGTAATGACACATCATCTGCCTTTGTATGAATGTACAATAAAAGGAAGAGGCTCGGGAGGACAAACCCTCTTTGCCCTCTTTGCCTTCCCTCCTCCTGCCTGCCATGAATGCTGCTGTCTGATGCCTATTCATTACTGCTACATGTGATGAGCCCGACCGTGATGATAAACTCCATGCTTATTTCGGCTGGACATAGCCAAGGTACGTACCGTTCAACAGATTTGCTATTGTAATATATTTAAAAAAGGTACTTCTTAGTAATTTTTAAAAGTATTTCTCAGCAAGTTTGTTCCCCACACCCGTAAGCATGGGTAATGGTTTGACTGTACAGCAGCGGCTACATGCCAGACAGCTGCAGCAGATCATTAATAATCATTATTTCATCACCAGAAGAAAAATAGCGCAAGTCAGCCTGGGGGACTTAGAAAAATTAATAAGTGAAATAGCTTGCCGTTGCCCTTGGTATTCGATGGAGTCTGGAACTCTAAATACCCAGAACTGGGTCTCAATCGGCAATTATCTTCATACGGCTCCCAGAGCTCCCATAAATCTAAGATTAACCTGGCAAAAATGTACAGAAGCCATCGAATGCAAAGAAAAAAAAGGTTTAAAAACAGCAGTTTCAAACCATGTGCCTTTAGAAGCAGGCAGACATACCCTTCCCCCATCTTCTCAGTCTTCCTCAGAGCCAGCAAATTCTTTGTATCAGCTCTCCATAACCACACCCAAACTAGTTCACACCTTCCCCATTTCTTCAGAAAAGCAGTCCTTGAGAACAATAGAGCCACCACCTGGCCTGGGTGGGGTGATTAGCATTGAATTTCAGCAGAAACTGCAGAAAGAAAACCTTACAGAAACAGAATTATTAGAAGGACTTCAAGCCTTCCCCATCTCAGAAAAGAACCATGAACAAAGGGGGACAGAAAATGAAATAGAACATCTGGGGACACACACTCACATGGCTCCTGTGGCTTCCTCTGCATCCACCTCAGAGAAAATGCCCCAGGAAACTGAAAACACTGAGGTCAGAAAAACTAGCCTTCCTCCATCTTGCCTGCAAGCCCTTCCCCCACCAACCACCATGGGATTTCACCTAGAACATGGAAATCTCACAAGAGAGGAATTATTGAAAGGGATTCAAGCCTTTCCCATTACAGAAAGAAACAAAGAACTAGGTGTGGCAGCAATAGAGTTGAGTGCCATGAGCAGTGGCTATGCCCACAGGTCTTCAAAGAAATCAGCATATCATTATGAAAAAAAAGATTTAATTAGACTCCTGCGTTACAAGCAAAGAAAATATCAATATGAAAAAAATGATTTAATTAGACTCCTGCGTTACAAGCAAAGAAAATATCACTATGAAAAGGAAAAAATGGTTTCCCTTTACAAACAGTACAAATTTGGAAAAAATGGTTTCCCTTTACAAACAGTACAAATTTGGAAAAAATGGTTTCCCTTTACAAACAGTACAGATTTGGAAAAAATGGTTTCTATTCCTATTTGAATTCAGTTACAAAACATCTGCATACTCTGAGAGTATTTCCCCCACACAAAGTGTATGCAGAGCTTATGTTAAAAACTGTACTGAGATTTGAACAATTACTGTGTAAATTACATGTGAAAGTTTCCCTTTTGCAAAGTTTATTTGGCTCACATTTAAAATGACTCCATTTCTCTAAGATTTAAGTTTATAGTTTGAATTGCTACTGTGATTCTACCTTCAGGACAAAAGTGGATTGGAATGGTGTCTGTCTGCAAGGAATCAGTCCTTGCCAAGCCATTGTCTGTGGTTGATGGTATCTATTGTTAAACAAAGTAAATCTTTAAGTTCCTATTGACTGAAGGATTAATTCCTTGGGTGCAGTTCTTTTCTTTTGAGAAACACTGCTCCTCCCCCCCTTTTTCTGTAACTCTTGCTAGCCACTCATGGGGGAGGGAGGGAGAACTTTTGAAAAGAAAGAAAAAAAACAAAAAAACTGGACTTAGTACTGCAGTTTCTCTCTCTAGTTTCTATATTTGTTATAACTAATACTTTTCTTTAACTGTGCTTGCAGCTTTCAAAGGGGGGCACGAGACAGTTCAGATATCCTGCTGATCCAAATCTTTTCCCTACACTAGCCCTTCATCTGTTATTAATCTTTAATACTTTCAAACTTTAGCATGCAGCAGACAGAGCTGAGCAAACAGCGTGTTTAATTTCCTATTCTAATAATTATAAGAAGAAATTCTATTCTGATATTCCACATTGAATTTAAGCTCAGAGTATTATTGATTGCAACCTGGAACAATAGTTGCAATCTATAATGTAATGATGAGGTCTCCACTAGGAGGCGCTATGTTATTCTACAAGTTATATTATATTATTGTTTTAATAATTCTGTTGTATAATAGTTTTTATTTTTCAGGCCTACAGACCTTCTGTATTAAGGAAACTTCAGTTTTATTTTCTTTTTCACAAATTTATACAGAATTCTGAACCTTATAATTTTTACTGACAGAGGTTGCTACATCTAAAGCAATCCCTCCCAAGCCTTTTCTTGCAAATCCAAATTGATTTTATTAAATTGAATCATAGAATTGATTTCTTCAAGGTTAAAAAAGTAAGAATTTCACTTTTATCCTTACCTTAGTAATTTTTTGCTGTATGCCAGTTTTTAATATTTTCCAGATTTACAGCCTTCCTGCCATGAAGAGATGTGAAGATGGACACTTTGCAGTTTATTTTAACATTTTCAAACATTTTTCTAACGCCTTTTGACTTTTGATTTTTGATCCTTGATCTAATTTTGTTTTTGATAACTTTTTGATAAGGTTTTTAGCTCATATTATGTGTTATCTGTTGTCTGTCTTGATGCAAGAAATATTTGCAGGATGGATGAATATGTGTCAGTTTTGTGTAAATTAATATTTGCAAGATGAATGAATATCTGTCAGTCTTGTGTAACATATGTTTAATGTAATGTCTAATATACTTGTCATTTGATTCTGCTTACTGCAAATGACTTTTCCTTTAAACGATTAATTTACATTTATTGCTATTTTACTGAATGAAAATTGATCACTGCATTAAAACTTTCTTGATAATGGGGTTACGTTCTGAAAACTAAAAATGGCTCTGCTTACTGCAGCCATTCCTTTGCATGAATTTTGTTAATTGAATATTAAATACTTATTTGGCATCCCCTACAACACCACAGGGCAAGCCATTGTGGAGAGAGCAAATCATACCCTTAAGAGCTCTGGACCAAACAAAAAGAAAAAAGGGGGATTGCCCCTGGATTTTCCCCTAAACAGGATTGGCTGAACAAAGTATTGTTTTAAATCACTTAAAATAAATTTAAGACCACAGCCATGAGTAATCATTATGGGACTAGGGTTAGTCACCCACATCCATCAGTTTTGTATAGAATATTTAATGTCTGGTACGGTCCCGTTCCCTTAAAATGGAGAACGAGGATATGTTTCTCTGCTTGCTTCCACAGGTATCAAGCTGTGGAAAGATGGAAAGATGGAAAGGTGTCCAGGTCTACAGGACCCGATCCTAAACTTCTCCATGAGCCTCCACAGCCCTCAGAAGGACGGAGATCGGACTCCTTGCAAAAAGCAGCACCACATGACCTGGGGACAGATCAAGGCCCTATCCAACCAATCTGCACAACTCTTGGAACAGCAAGGCCTTGAGAAAACTCCAGAGAACTTATTAGCCGCTTTTTCTTGCCTGAATGCCAACTCATTAACAATTGTGTTCTGCACCCTCCTCCTTTGCCTTATTTCTCCAGCTATGGTGATTTCAGAACAAGGACTCTGACAGAACTTTTCACACCTGTTGAATCGAACAGACTGTTGGATCTGCACACACATGCCAACCCAAGCCTGCGGAGAACTACTGATGCATGCTGTACCATTTAACCTTACAGTATGGACTAATTATCCTTTACAGAGAGGTTTTCATTACTTCTCCAGTTAATAATACCATACTACACATTGGTAGCTGTATTCAAGAGACTGCCGCTCTTTGTTGGGACTATGATACAGGGGATGGGAAAGGGAATTCAGGTGGGAAATATCCATATTGTAACCGAAAATTTGTATTAATCACTGAACACTTGCATAATTATACCACATATATGTATGCAATTGGCAGATTTCAGGATGTGCAGTGGGAGACCCAAGCAGGTACAGAAAGTATAGAGGGGATGAAGGATTTACCTTTTGTAGTTATATAGCCCAAATGATAACCAATGACATGTCCACTAATCTGTTAGGAAACATATGGATGTTATGTGGGCGTAGAGCATATATGTACATTTCCCCAAGATGGAGAGACAGATGCACTTTAGGCTACATCCTCCCCTCATACTATGCAGTCAAAAATTTACCCAAAGCAAGGCTCTGTAACAAAAGGGAGGCGATAAAAAATCCCATAGAAAAGTATACAGAAACTCAGATAGCTAGAAGCCAGTTTCCCCTAATGGGGACAGATATGAATTACAGAGACTTACACATCCTAGCTAACTGGACGACTGCCATATTTAATCAGACAGTTCATGCATTAAAACTACTCACAACAGAAGTTTCTCAGATTAGAGAAGTAGCATTACAGAACAGCTATACCTTAGACACTATTTTAGCTTTAACCTTAGACAACATTTTAGCCTTAAAGGGTGGTGTTTGTGCATTAATTGGATCTCATTGCTGTGTGTACATATCAGACTATAAAGCAAACCTCACACATACCATAGAGCAGATAGAAACCATGGTTGCTGATGCACCATTTTCAGGCAGAATACCTACTTCTCCATGGGACTGGCTATGGTCCTGACTCCCTGATATTTCTGGTCTCAAAAGGGATGATTTCTATTATAATTACTGTGATTATCTTAACTATCTGCCTGTGATGCTGTATTCAGTGCATACCCAACCCTCATATCTATATTGAAACCTTGCTCTCAGCCCGGATACAAAGATGTCTTGTAAGATGCCTAATAGGGAATCCGGAGCCCTGCAGAGTTGGCACACCACCTGCACCTGCTCTGGGTGATATGGAGATTCAGAAGCTCATCGGCAGCTGGCACACCACGCCGAATCAGCTTTCTTCTCTCCATCATCCCTCTTCCCCTATTTCCAACCCATACCAAGACATAACAGATTTCAGTAAGGGTCTAAAGCTTTACTGAGCTGCCCTAAACAAAAACAGAAAGGGTGAGATGTGGGAAATATGCGCTTGCCAGCAAGCCATTTCATCAGGGTTAAACACTAACTTCCCTTCTCCCTGACATTTGCCTGAATAAAAGCATCACTTGTGCTTAAGCCCCTCTGCCTAGGAGAGGATACCTGACTTCATGTATTTCTCTGGCCTATAATTAATCCTGTTAGCCTGAAAGAAGGGCTGGGTTTTCCCTAGTCAGAGGCAGGACAAAGTCAGGAGGTATAGATTTCAGCAACCAATGATATGATCCGTGCACACCCCCTGAGCCAAAGCCAATGGTGTAATGACTCTTCTGTTGCTATGGGAAAGTAGCCAATCATGTAATGACACATCATCTGCCTTTGTATGAATGTACAATAAAAGGAAGAGGCTCGGGAGGACAAACCCTCTTTGCCCTCTTTGCCTTCCCTCCTCCTGCCTGCCATGAATGCTGCTGTCTGATGCCTATTCATTACCGCAACACAGTTCCAGGGACTGACCGCACAGGCTGGAGCGTGGACTGGCCTGCGGCGGGCCGGTGCCGTCAGCCTCAGGGTCACCCGGGGCCCCGTAGCGTGAGTCCGAGTAGCTAGAGCGAGGGCCCATGTGCCGCTGGTCGAAGCCCATGCCGATGCCGCTGTACCGGTTGCTGCTGGGCTTGCTGACGCTGTCCTAGCCGGTCAGGGTGCGGTGTGCATTCATGCGCCTTCCCGCTGCCTTGAGCCCCCGCCTGGACATCCAAGTCGGGCGCTCAAGGCAGTGGGAGGGCGCATGAACGCACGCCGAGACCTTGGACGTCCATAGTCTGGGTAAACAAGCATGGGTGTAGCTTGCTTATTGCGGTGGTTACTACCCCTAACTAATTAAGCTTGATATTTCACTTAGATTCAGCTCCATCACTGCTCTCTACATTAATGGTGGGGGTGGAAAGGAAATAGAACCAAAAGGTTACTAAGAGCCAAGAGAAACAGATAAGTATGAGAAAAAACAAACAAACCAAAAGTGCATAGCTTGCTGGGCAGACTGGAAGGGCCGTCTGGTCCGTCATTTTTATGTTTCTATATGTTGTTTGGAGCAGTCTTCAGAACATAAGATTTGCCATACTGGGCTAAACCAAAGGTCCATCAAGCCCGTTATCCTTTTCCAGCAGTGGACAATCCAGGTCACAAGTGCTTGGCAGGATCCCAAAAGGTTGAGAGATTCCATTCTGCTTATCCCAGGAATAAGCATTGGATTTCTGCAACTCCACCTGAATAATGTTTTATAGGCTTTTCCTCCAGGAACTTGTCCAAACCTTTTTTAAATGCAGCTTTACTATCACCATATACTTTGGCAACAAATTCCAGAGCTTAATTACTTCATTATGCATTGAGTAAAACAATATGGGGCGGATTTTAAAAGGAGCGCGAATAGCCTACTTTTGTTTGTGCTCCAGGCGCAAACAAAAGTACGCTGGATTTTAGTAGATACGCGCGGAGCCACGCGTATCTGCTAAAAACCTGGATCGGCGCGCGCCGAGCCGCGCAGCCTACCCCCGTTCCCTCCAAGGCCGCTCCAAAATCGGAGCGGCCTCGGAGGGAACTTTCCTTTGCCCTCCCCTCACCTTCCCCTCCCTTCCCCTACCTAACCCACCCGCCCGGCCCTGTCTAAACCCCCCCCTTACCTTTGTTGGGGGATTTACGCCTCCCGGAGGGAGGCGTAAATCCCCGCGCGTCAGCGGGCCTCCTGCGCGCCGGGACGCAACCTGGGGGCGGGTCCGGAGGGCGCGGCCACACCCCCGGGCTGCCCCGGGCCGTAGCCACGCCCCCGGGCCCGCCGCCGGAACGCTCCCGACACGCCCCGAAAACGCCGCGCGGTTCGGGCCCGCCCCCGACACGCCCCCCGACACGCCCCCTCCGAAAACCCCGGGACTTACGCGAGTCCCGGGGCTCTGCGCGCGCCGGTAGGCCTATGTAAAATAGGCCTACCGGCGCACAGGGCCCTGCTCGCCTAAATCTGCCCGGTTTTGGGTGGATTTAGGCGAGCAGGGCTCTGAAAATCCGCCCCTATATTTTTTTATTAGTTTTAAGTGTACAACTTAATAATTTCATTGCGTCCCTTAGTCTTTATATTTTTGAAAGAGTAAGCAACCGATTCACGTACGCTTGTTCCTTTCTACTCATTCTTTTATAGTTCTCAATCATATCTCCCCTCAGCCATCTCTTCTCCAAGTTGAAGCGTCCTAATCTCTTTATTATCTTCTGATAGGGGAATCATTCCATCTCCTTTAAGAGTTTAGTCACCCTTCTAAATCAGATATATCTCTTTTGAGATATGGTGACAAGAACTGGACACCATACTCAAGAGTGGTCTAGAATGGGTAAATGTGAATTGTTTATACTTTCAGATAATAGAAGGACTAGGGGGCACTCCATGAAGTTAGCAAGTAGCACATTTAAAACTAATCGGAGAAAATTATTTTTCACTTAATGCACAATTAAGCTCTGGAACTTGTTGCCAGAGGATGTGGTCAGTGCAGTTAGTGTATCTGGGTTTAAAAAAGGCTTGGATAAGCTCTTGGAGGAGAAATCCATGAACTGTTATTAATCAGGTTGATTTAGGGAATAACCACTGCTATTACTGGTATTAGTAGCATGGGATCTACTTAGTGTTTGGGTACTTGCCAGGTACTTGTAGCCTGGATTGGCCACTGTTGGAAACAGGATGCTGGGCTTGGATCCTTTATCTGACCCAGTATGGCAATTTCTTATATTCTTAGGAAGCTACACCATGGAGCGATACAGAGGCTTTATGATATTCTTTGTTTTATTCTTCATTCCTTTCCTAATAATTCCTAGCATTCTATTTGCTTTTTTGGCTGCTGCTGCTGTACACTGAGCAGAAGATTTCAATATATTATCAATAATGATGCCTAGATCCTGTTCCTGAATGGTAACTCCTAATGTGGAACCTTGCATTGTATAGCTACAATTTGGGGTACTCTCCTCTAAGTGCATCACGTTTCAGTTATCCACATTAAATTTAATTTGACATTTGCATGTTCAGTCCCTCAGTTTTGTAAGGTCCTCTTGCAATTTCTCACAATCCTCTTCTGATTTAACAACTTTGAATAATTTTGTGTCATCGCCAAATATGATCACCTCACTCATTGTCCACATTTCCAGGTCTTTTATAAATGCGTTAAAAAGCAGTGGTCCCAGAACAGATCCCTGGGGCACTCCACTATTTACCTTTTTCCATTGGTAAAATTTACCGTTTAGACTTACTTTCTGTCTTCTATCTTTTAACCAGTCGGCAGTCCACAATAGGACATTGCCCCCATCCCATGACGTTTTATTTTCCTAAGAAGTCTCTCATGAGGAACTTTGTCAAATGCTTTCTGTAAATCCAGATACACTATATCAGCTGGCTCACCTTTGTCCTCAAATGTTCAAGGATAGTTTAGTGCGGATGCATCTTACAGGGGAAAACCTCTTTTAAAAAAAAAGCTACATCTATTAAATATCGTTAATGTTGCATCAGAACTAAATAAAGTAGTGTTTCTTATCTGAAAATTGAAGAATTTTCTTCATTTTTGATCAGCATGTTTCAGCTTTTTCTTCACCTGCATTAAATTAGAGAACAACCAACAGCTTCTGGTTTTATAACTGATGCTAAAATTTTGTAAAGGGACTATAGAATCAAGAATGTTACTCGGTATGGGGGCGGGAGACAGAAATCCAGGGTCTGAGGGAGAGAGGACCTGGGATGGGAGAGGGAGAAGGATTAGGGAGAAAGGACCCTGGATAAGAGGTAGAGTGATGGAGAGGGAAAGAGCATCTATATCTCTCTATCTCTATCTCTATCTATCTATCTCTATCTCTATCTATGTATTTGGTTTTCTGAAACTTGCTCCCCTCCCCAATGGAGGTAAAAATACCTGCAAGATTCCACAGTGGTGCACATTTAGAGGAGGTGTTGCCAGTGGTGTGTTTTGGTCAGAGGCGGAACATAAAATGCAAAGATTGCATTTCCAGCTCTGCTTGCGTTATTCTCCATGGAAAATCTACATACAAAGAGGTAAATTTTAAGACCTGCACGCGGGCGCACGTGTGCGTGCGCACATGGACGTAGCAATTTTCTAACATACGCGCATGTGTTATAAAATCGGCTATATGCGCATACATATGCGCACGATTTTATATTGACGCGTGCAAATGGCGACTTGAGCGCGTAAGTGGGGGGGATTTTAGTAGATACGTGCGAGACGCAATTAGCTGTTTCCCCAGTTCATTCCCAGTTCTCCCAAGTAGAGGAGAAGACTTCCTATACCCCCTAGCTAACTTGCCTCCCTTTAACCCTATTAGCCCTGACCCTTAAAAACCCACTCCCTAGCTTAGTTTTTTTTGTTACATGATTTACACACCATCCATAGCAGAAATAAAGTTACGCAAAGAGGACCACAGCGCACACTTGTGCACATAAATACTTATGCGCTGACTTCATTTTACAGACTCAGCCCGTCCAAAACTCGCCCATGCTCAGCCCCTTTTTGGATATTTGTGATTTGTGCCTTATAGCGGGAGATACGCGTGTACCTGGGCGGGTTTTAATATCCATGAGGTGTGCAGTGGGTAGAGTCACGCACATATCTCCCAGTTTTGGCACGCATAGGGGTTTTAAAATCAAACAGATAGTGCTTATATCCAAATTGGTGAAGCCCTTGGTATTATGCCTACCAGTCGTGGCCACCTGCGGCCGGCTCAACTCACCTCATGTCATGCTTGGCCCTCTACTCCCGGTACCCTCGCGGCCGTAGCCAGTCGCTGCCGCCAGTGTTCCACCCTGGGGCGCCGCCGACCAGCGTTCCGTCCCGGGGCCTCCCTAGGCGCACGCACGCGCCATCTGTTCTTCCTTTAAAGGGCCAATGGCGGGAACTCCAGGCTCGTCCCCGGTTGATGACATCACTGACCCGAGATATTTAAGGACTACCTCCATCCACCACTAACCGACTTGGCAACGAGTTCCCTGGTTCCTAGTTGGGGCTTGCTCCAGTACTCCGGACCTGTTCCTGCTCTATGGATCCCTGCTCTACTCGCTGGTATCCTCTCTCTGCACTTCTACACCTGGGACCCTGTCTCGGCGCTTCCCGCTCCTCGGGGCCTGGCTCAGCGCTTCTACATCTGGGACTCTGTCTCGGTGCTTCCCGCTCCTCGGAGCCTGGCTCAGTGCTTCTACATCTGGGCCCCTGCCTCAGCGCTTCCCGCTCCTCGGGGCCTACCTTAGTGCCTCTGCATCTGGGACTCTGTCTCTGCGCTCCCTCTCCTCGGGGTTGTCTCAGCGCCTCTACATCTGGGACTCTATCTCTGTTCTCCCACTCCTTGGGATCTTGCCTCAGCGCTTCCTCTCTTCAGGCACTGGTAGCCCCTGTGACATAGTAAGGGCAAAGGCTATCGGCATCATTTTGAATACTGGCAGCCGATGGCCTGAGTGCAGGATATGACTCCAGGATCCCCGCTGGACCACCAGTGACTTTTGGCAAGTCTGGGGATGGGGGGTCAGGAGGGTGGGGGGTTGTAGTTAATTAAACTTAAAGGATTGGGACGTGTTTTTTTTTTGGGAAACGAATACATATGTAACTAATGAACGGATCGGGGTCCCCTGAGAACAGATGCAACGGATTTGGCTCTCCACGAATACAAATTCCGAATGGGACGAATCCGTCCCTGCTACACATCCCTAGTGCTTGGAGTACTGTTCGATAGTCGTGAACATAGAATAGTGGTTTAATTTTTTTTTTAGTATCTGGAGCTTGAAGAATCTGTCTTTTATTATTGAGTTAATATGGTTCTTCATACTGAGCTCACTGTCGATGAGTACTCTGAGGTCTCTGACTACTGAGGTTGTTTTACTGTTTGTGGTATGAGTTGAGTTGTTGACTTTAAGGATTGAGAGGGTCTGTACCACTTGGAGAGGGAACTTTCCTATGCAGTGGGTATTCAAATCTTTCACTTATCTGGGTATTACATTGCCTAGATATCTGGCACAGTTGCATCAGGTAAATTTCCAGAAGGTTTTATGTCCCACAGAAAATCTGTTAAAAGCATGGAAGGACTTCCCCTTATCTCTGGCGAGCAGAGTGAATCTCTTTCAAATGATCATTTTACCTAAATGGTTATATAGGTTTCAAACTGTGTCTTGTTATCTGACCCAACAGAACCTTAAACAGATAGAATGATCTATACGGCCCTATTTGTGGAAGAATAAAAGACCGAGGGTGCCATGGGCCAAATTCATGTGCAAATGGGAACACAGAGGTCTGGGATTAGCTGATTTGAAGCTTTACAATGTGGCTTGTAATTTATGTCACGTGGCAGACTGGTTGTTAGGCACCAATTTCTATACGTGGGAGAGAGAAGTTTTCTCTCAAGCTAATTTGGGCTATCTTTTACATTCTTCATGGATGTCGGTACCATTATCTTTAAGGGACAGCTCTTTAGTAATTCCTCTGCTCCTCTCCTGGAGGTATCTCTTTCTTCCTTGCAGCTGAGGAATAACATTTCTCAGGTCTTGCCTCTGACTGGCAATGAGGCTTTTCTCCCTGGTACCTACTATGCGGTTTCTAACTAACTGGGCAGAGAAGGGGTTGAAAGTGATATCACAATTTTTAACTGAGGAGGGTGGGCTAAAATCCTTTACAGAGATGGTGACGGAATATGACTTTGAGAACAAATATTACTTTGCTTATTTTCAGGCTGGAAGTTATATTTGTTCTCTGATGGTTTCAGATTGGGGGTTTCACAATTGAGCCCTCCTAACGGATATGTTTGATATAGAAGACCCTGCTCGTCACTCAATCTCTTACTTCTATCGCCAATTGCTTGATCTGAAACCTAGCATTGACTTTGGCTCTGTGCTTGCAACTTGGAAGGCTGAGTTGATGTTGGATCTCATTGACCGACAATATGTACTTTGTTTTAAGAAAATAAAATCTGCTACTTGCAATGTAGATTTACGGGAAACGCAATACAAATTTTTAATGCAGTATTTTTGGTTTCAACAGAAAGCATTCCGCTTGACAGTTATGGATTCTGATTTCTGTAGCAAATGGAAACACTCCGTTGGCACCTTAGGGCACAAATTTTGGAGTTGCTCAAAGATAAACCTTTTTTGGAAGTTGGTGGGCCAATATATCTTTCAGATTACGGGTATACACCTTCCCTTACAGGGTGATGTGATGATTTTTGACAATTTGCAGGGGGGGTGGTTTTGGGCAGGAGATTTCTCCAGTTATGGATTAGGAGAGATTTGCTGTTGGCAAAAAAAAGCTATATTGCAGCATTGGGTGGGGGAGGTTCCCCCTACTTTAACACATTGGAGGAATCAAATTCATATTATGCGCCTAAATGAAAAATATGTTGATAAAGTTGATCTGACCAGAAAATGTAGAGTCTTCTTTCCTTTTTGGGAACCTTATCTACAATCTTTGTCACATAGAGCTAGAAGAGTAATACTCAATGACTACCGATTGCCTTTTCTGTCAGCTATATTGGATAACACGTAGACAGGTTCCTGGTTGGGGGGGGCGGGGTTGGCAGTGGAGGGGGTACTGTTTGGTTGGGAGGGATATGGTACATGCTTGCTATACAGACATTGGAAAGTGTACACCAATGTGTCTGATCCTGTTTATGTCATGTGGTTCTTTGTTTTATACCTGTTTGCTGAAATTCTTTCATAAACATAATGTCAACCAAATAGAAAGCAAGGGAAAATGTTCATGGATGTTTTGTACCTGCAGCCGATTTAAAAGTGAATGTCCACGTGCTCTTTCTCTTTGGATCTTGGTGTGAAGTCCCATGCATGGGTAGAAAGGACTATTGGATTGCCTGTCCCAGTCTGAAACTTACCCCTTTGGTGAGCATGCTGCAAATGAATTCCATAACATAGTATTTGTGTTGTGCTTGCATGGGTAGGCAGCTAATGCTACAGATTAGTCGTCTCCACAATTAATGTGTTGATTCTCTGCTTATGTCTTGGTTAGCCTATCATAATTATATGATTCCTGAAGTTGGCCTTTACACCCCAGGGCCTGATTAACTGAGAGGAACACTGTACTAGGTTGTTATGTGAGGTCCTGGTAATACCTGTATTAAGATTGATTTGGTTTTTATGTCAAGTAATTCTGTTATTTTAAGCTTTGTATTTTCTGCTAGTGTATATGATACATATGCCATATTGAAATTTTATTTTGTATGTTTTTTGGTAAACCTTCCTTTAGTCTCATAGGAACTGGGAGATATATAAAGAGAAGAAAGAAAGAAAGAAATCCATAGAAAAAGAAACAATAGCATCTACAGGCAGAATTCTCTTCACTGAAAAGCACAAATCCTGTTGCTTTATATTTTTTCCAAAAGGAAAAAAATAGGATAAAGCACGTGTAGTCATAACAAAACCAAATAGTTTTCATGTGTATTGTTGTGATTTTCCTGTAGAGAGTAACTGAAGGGTTGGCGCGTATGCGTGCACCTATTTGGTTGCTAGGAGATGGTATGCAAAGCCTTCACGGTGTAGTAGAATGATCTCTTTTTTTGTGGCGTTGTCATGGGCACCAGTTGCATCATTTCCTGATCTGACTGTTGCTTCTTTTATCAATATAAATATCTAGGAAGCTAAATTTGCAGAGACCATTACTACAACATATATAGGGTTTTCAGTGAATCTCTAGATTGTTAGTTTGAACAGATGCACTGCTTTGTAGGTTTCTTTTACTGTTGGCAGTACCTGATCTTTTAAACTGGTGAAAATTAATTTACTGGAAATAGATCAGGGTGGTTTCTATTCGACCACAGGGCTCATATTGCCCCACATCTGTAGATTTCTATGAATTGAATGTGAAACTAGACACATTTATACTGTCCTATTAGGACAAAAAAAAAAATTGGAATGCACATTCCAGAGCCAGAAGGAAGAGGTGAGTAGCCAGAGAGTGAAAGGATTTTCATGGTAAACAGAAAAAAATTTTCCCCTCCTCTTGTTTTAGGAGCTACACCTTGCCCAGCCTTCCTCTAAAGGCAAAGTCAAAAGCCTTAGCATTTTATTTAGAAAAAGCTGCATGTGGCAGTGGAGATGCCACAGTCCAGGCTGTGAACCAGCTCGACTTGCTGAGCTGGCATGCCGACTTCTGCTTTCCTCTGGTGCTGAGGGACTGAGCACCGCAGAAAAGGGGAAGTAAACATTAGGGCTACTTTTCTTTCCATTTTCAGTTCTTAAAGTGCTTTTCTTTTCCTAATCAGGCCCAGCTATGGTCTGGGGTTGTTGGACATTACTTGTTAATCTAATCTGCAGGCTCTCCTGTTCTGTCTTCTTATCCTTGTTGTCTGTCCAGTAGGAACTCAGACGTTCATAATGAAGGCCAGTGGTTCATGGTAACACGCTGGAATGCTGGAAAAACTTAGGAAGTGCACTCATGTTTACGTTTGCTAATTCTGAGAAACACAAGTGAAAGAACTGGCTGGCTTAGAAAGTGATAAAGAATCACAGCATGCCTCACTCAGACTTCACCAAATAGGAGGCAGTCCTGCTTTACGTATCTTGGTAGAATACTAGATCTGAAGGAATTTTTCTTTGGCATATACACTCAGTAAGGCTTTTGCGTTCTCTTTCTCAGTGTGGAAAGTGTGTATAGACAATGATATAAGTAAGGAAATTAGCTATAAAGATTTGTCTTCTCTGCTTGTGGTGTCCCCAAAGTTCTAGATGTTCACACTGCACCTGACCAGAAGCTGTCTTGCTGCTGCCATTAAATATCAGGTGTGTGTGTGTGTGTGTGTGTGTGTGTGAATATTCAAAACTGTCTGGTTAAGTAACTTAGCCGGTTAGAACTTATCCAGCTAAATTACGATGATTAACAGCAGCATGACCGCTTAGCATGATAAGTGTAACCGGCTAAGGTTAGAAATCTCTAAGGCACAGCAGGCTTAGCCGAACAACTTGTATGGCTAAGTCTGCATGTTTTCAGTTAGACGTATAAGATGTTTGGCTAACTCACTCCGCCCTGATCTGCTGACTACCCGCCCACAATATATTTACTGCTAACTTTTTAGCTGTATAAGAGACTTATATGGCTAAGTGGCAGTCGCTGAATGTGTGCGCACATTCAGTGATCGATACTTAGCTGCATAAGTCCCACTTATCTGGCTAAATAGTGCTGAACGTGCTTTGAATATTGACCTCCAGGGGTTCAATTATGTCTTCTGGAAAGTGATAGCTGTAGGGGGTCAATAGCAGCATTTAGCCAGATAAATCACAATAATATGCACACCAGAATCATTCATAACATATAAAACTTATTAAATAATGCTTACTGATTATAAACTGACTTCCACTATGGGCTGATTCTCCTGCCCTTCCCCCTCAGCCCCTTTGTCCCATGTCTTCTCCCTCCTGACCTCCACCCATGTCCCTGTCCTGAATGGCTTCCCTCCTACTTTCTGTCCCCTGTACTCTCCGCCCTGCCTCCTCTCACCCTTCACCCTTAGTGCCTACTTGGCCCCTTCCCTTCTCTGTTGCTGTCCGTTCTCTCCCACTCACCCGTTTCCACCTATGGCCCCTTCCCTCCCATCTGCTTCCTCTTACCCATAGCTCCTTCCTGAGTGCTGTTCCCTCTCCACCTTCCACAGTACCTTCCCTCCTGCCAAAGGAACAAATTCAGACAGGGGGGCGCCAGAGCAAGAGTCTGCCGAAGCCTGAATAGGCCAAGTCCAGGATGTAGGCTGAAGAGGCGTCGTAGAGCAAGCTGGATTCAGGGCTGGTGGCAATCTGGAAGCAGTGGCAAGCAAGGCTGAAGTCTGATCACGGAGAAGGTCAAACGTAGTCAGGCAAGGCAGAGGTCTGGGCTGGAGAGAGGTAATAGAGTAATCAGGTAAAGCAGAGGTCTGGGTCTGGAGAGAGGCAACGGAGTAGTCAGGCAATGCAGAGGTCCGGGCTTGTAGAGAAGCAACGGTGTAGCAGGCAAAGCAGAGGTCCGGGCTTGGAGAGAATCAATGGTGTAGTCAGGCAAAGCAGAGGTCCGGGCTTGGAGAGAGTCAGTGGCGTGGTCAGACAAAGCAGAGTCAAAGTGGAATGCCACAGGGAATGGTTTTGGGAATGGTTCTGTTCAATATTTTTGTGAGCAACATTGTGGAAGGGATAAAAGGTAAAGTTTGTCTTTTTGCAGATGATAACAAAGTGAATTTGCCTGAAGGAGTAGAGAGAATAAAAAGTGATTTAAGAAAGCTTTAAGAGTGGTCAAAGGCTTGCCAGCTGGGATTCAATGCCAAGAAGAGCAGAGTCATGAACCTGAAGTGTGGTAATCCAAAAGAGCTGTATGTGTTGGGGGGTGAAAGTCTAATGTGCATGACTGGGAGAGGGTCCTTGAGGTGATAGTGTCTGGTGATCTGAAGAAGGCGAAGCAATATGTCAAGGCGATAGCTAAAGCCAAAAGAATGCTGGCCTGCATAGAGAGAGCAATAGCAGTAAGAAAAAGAAGGTGATAATGCCCTTGTACCAGTCCTTGGTGAGGCCTCAGCTGGAATAATGAGTTTAGTTCTGGAGATCGTCAGGTGGTCATTTCTTTGCCAGCACCACCTTATTTATTTATTTATTTATTTATTTATTTATTTATTTAAGGGTTTTTTATATACCACAATGGGCTGATTCTCCTGCCCTTCCCCCTCAGCCCCTTTGTCCCATGTCTTCTCCCTCCTGACCTCCACCCATGTCCCTGTCCTGAATGGCTTCCCTCCTACTTTCTGTCCCCTGTACTCTCCGCCCTGCCTCCTCTCACCCTTCACCCTTAGTGCCTACTTGGCCCCTTCCCTTCTCTGTTGCTGTCCGTTCTCTCCCACTCACCCGTTTCCACCTATGGCCCCTTCCCTCCCATCTGCTTCCTCTTACCCATAGCTCCTTCCTGAGTGCTGTTCCCTCTCCACCTTCCACAGTACCTTCCCTCCTGCCAAAGGAACAAATTCAGACAGGGGGGCGCCAGAGCAAGAGTTACTCAGGAGACCCTAAGCGGGGTTTTTTAAACCAATGTCACATGCATTTTACGCTCCAGTCTGCACTTTTTCCAAGTGACTTGGTCAAGATGACCTTTATTCTTTCCCTTTTGGATGGCAAAGCCTTGGCTTGGGCTTCCCCCTTATGGGAATGCTTCGATCCCTTGCTCTCTAATCTGCCATAATTTGTCTCCGCCTTTAAACAAGTATTTGAAGAACCCGGCAGACTCCCTGCCATGGACTCCGACCTTCTTCGTCTGCGACAAGGGCCTCCCTCCCTGAATGAGTACGCGATCGAATTTCGTACTTTGACCACAGAGCTAAATTGGCAAGAGTACAGCTTACATACCATGTTTCTTGAGGGCTTAGCTCCCCAATTCAAGGATGAGGTTGCAGCACGAGAACTTCCTACTTCCCTCGAAGGGCTCATTGATCTCTCCAGGAAGATCGACCGACATCTCCAAGAATGGGCCCGGGAGAATCGCCCTACTCGGTGGGTTCCTGTCAAGGAATCATCCTTCTTTGGCAGTGACCATTCCTTGCCCTCGGAAGAACCGATGCAACTAGGTCGTGGCCACCTCACAATTGCAGAAAACTCCTGTTGTCGTCAGTTGGGGCTTTGTCTTTATTGCGGTAACTCCACACATTTGCTGTCCCATTGCCCAGAAAAGAAGAAGGCAACTCCTCGCCGAGAGACATTGGAGTCGGTAACTCTCAGCCTCACCACAACCTCACCTTTGTTCCTATTGGCTGCTTCATTGGAACTATCCTCTACCTGCGTTTCCACCCAAGATCTAGTGGACTCTGGCGCCGGGGGAAACTTTATTCAGCAGGACCTCGTGGACCAATTTCAAATCCCTACGTGTCCTTTGATGCCTCAATTGGCTCTCTCCTCGGTCCATGGGGACTTCCTCGCAGGTGTGGTGACACGGGCTACACAATCTCTTACTTTGAAAATTGGGCCGGATCACTCCGAGACCATCACTTTCTACATTCTCCCTACGGCTGTGAATCCTGTAATTCTGGGTTTACCATGGTTGCAGAAGCATCAGCCACATTTCGACTGTGCCACAGCCGACCTGGTTCAGTGGGGACAGCGGTGTTCAGAGTCTTGTTTTGAACCGGAGGAATCTCTCCGATCCCTAACCGTGGCTACCGCTCTCCCTAATTTGCTTCTTCCTTGTAAGAAGTCTCAGGAGACTCAGACCAGGCCTTGCCCTCTGCAGAGGAACATCCTGTGGGCGGTTTTTACCCAGGTGAAGGAATAACTGACGCAAAAGACTGCTGAACACAAGGCCTTTGTGAAAAAACATAATCTAGCCACAAGAAATCCAGGGAATTGAGACCCATCCTAGATTTAAGAAGCCTGAACAAGCATACAGTGGGAGAAATTTAAAATGAATTCCCCTTCACATGATTCTCCTTTTGTTTGTTCTAGAGTGATGCTTATCCTCGGTTTCAGTACGGCACATGAAGAAAGGTGCTACTGGAACCCAAGGAGAAGGAACCACAATCAGTCGAGCCCTGCCGGGTGTGTGTTTGATTAAACCAGTATGTTTCAGTTCTAATAGCACATTTCTTGTGTTAATAAAACTAAAGGTAATATAAGGGGAATATTCCAAGCACCTTTCCTACAGGGACTTTTAATAACTGTGTGAATAATATAAGTCATTACAGTAGTCCAGTTAATAACATACTCAGCTGAAGGGTCCTTGGTATAATGTGCAGAACCACAGAGATGTGAGATAGAGTTTAAATATGTCTTTTGCTACAACTATAATCAGAACATCCCCGTACTACAAATCAAGATACCAGGGTATAGATATGCCAGGCAAACTCTGAGAAACCCTTATTGGGCATCATAGTAGTTTTCACCTTTAATGACAGTTTTATTAACCCACATAAAATCAAACATTGGTATCATCTGGTGCAAGATATCAGGAGTGTCTGTTTTAAAAACTAAACATGCTGTAGGTGTATAAGGGGAAAATGGGGCATAATTAATCCTTGTTCGTGGAATCTTAGCCCCACACCAGCACATTTCACACTTCATCAGAAGGAGGAGTGAATGTGTGCCTTGGATCTAATGCTTATATTCCCATCCATCCCTCTCACAGTGGCATTACCTGAGTTTTGTGTTGTAATCTTTCCACTATCGGTTCAGTGCTCCCCTCCAATCTCTCAGCAGCACCGAAGGTCTTCGCCAAGTGCCTGGCTGTAGTAGCGGTATATCTGCAGTGTCAGAATGGCTTGTGATGATGAACTCAGAGGAAGGTGTGCTAACCTCCCTGCAAAAGTCGGTAGAATTGCTAGGATTCCTAGTGAAGTTTGAGAAATCAACTGATTCTTTCCATGGAAAATCAATTTAATTTGAGCTTCGATAGAGAGAGATCTTTCTTCCTGTCACAATTGGGCAAATACTGTCAGATCCCATGTGTACAAACAGTTGATTATGGATCAGACAACAGTCAGAAGTTTTAGTTTTGGGCCACATGGTGGTGGTGATTCACATAGTTTCACTCACCTGCCTTCACATACGGTTCCTGCAGTTGGATCTTCGCTCCCATTGGTATCAGTTCAATCAATCTTTGACAACCAAGGTGACAATTTCATAGCAAATGAAACAGGATCTACACTGGTGGCTAGATCCCTGCATCCTTCACATGGATAGCACCGGCCCCTCTTAATTCTTTAACTGGGCCATGTAGTTTGTTGACCAGGGTGTCTCCCCCCCTTCCTTCCACCTTACATAGGTTTCCTTACTAGGTTCAAAGACCTTCCTCTAGGATGTTTCAACCAACCACCTACAGAGTTTCATTCTCTCCCGTTTCTTAACTCGCTCAAAATGCAACGTTAAACAAGCAAAAACTAACAATGCAGCAACTTTACTAATCATGCCCACAGTTTCATGTCTCTCAACCTCATGTTTCATACCTCTCAACTTCATGTAATTCTGCGATCTCCATGAACCCCACATTGCGTTCGGCAGTCCGTGGGCTAACCCTGCAAACTGCCACCCTTACTTTCAGTTCTGGGACAGCCACACCATCACACAACGCAGGGAAGCCCGGTTGGACCACTGCACGTCAAACACTGCTCTCCAACGAGGCAAGAAGCTGCTGGTCATAGCGTGGCGTGCCTCTTCTCAGCCTTTAAAAGCCCCGCGGCCCCTGGAGATGATGTCATCAGTGCTGCCCTATAAAAGGGAAGCTCCCAAAAAGCAACTCACCTCAGCAACAGGTCCTTGTACTTCTGAGTAGTGCATGTTGCTTCAAGCGCTTCTGTTTTCGTCCAGCTTGTCTTCAGTTCTTCATCCAGTTTGTCTTCGGTTCTTCATCCAGTTTGTCTTCAGCCTTTGTCCAGGTGTCTCCAGTTTGTCTCCTATTCTTATTTCCTTCTCATTGCCCATCTATTCTTCTCCTCACCTGCCTGCCCTGCCTATCCATTCCTCTTCTCCTCCCTTGGACTGATACCTGGTATTGACCTTGCTTAACCCCAGATACGCCTGCTGCCTGCCTCTAACCTGTGCCTGGACCGCAAACTCGTCCTACCGCTGCCTGCCTCTGACTATTGCCTAGACCTCGAACTTGCCTGACTGCCATCTGCTGATGACCTAAGCTATCCACAGACCTCTTCTTCTGCCACCAACAGAGACCCCACCTAAGTCCTGCTGATCCCAGCACCTAAAGGCTCAACCCGAAGGGAACGAGGGCTGATGTAGATGAAGGTCCTGCTGGGTCTCTGCTTCGCCCGGGTCTGCCTGCTGATGGTGGGAACTTGCAGGGCTCCTCTCTGCAGGTAGCGCCAAACCTATCTCTGCCCAAGGGTCCACAGATGCAACACCCCCCAGCAGGACTTCCTCTCTTCCTGTTGCCCGTGCCTTCTGTCCTGTGCTTGAATATTCTCATAGGGAGGGAGCTAGAGGGCAGGCTACAGAAGCAGCAGTGGCTGCTAAGTGGCAGGGGCCCATGTGCTCCAGCCCAGGAATTACCAGCAAACAGGTAATTATAATGTAGAAAAATTAGTTATTGGGGAACATATTAGGCTGTGTTAGGAACACAGGCTGTCCCAGACACCCTGGTCAACAATCTAATACTATAGATTTATACAAAAGGATCTTCTAAGTGACCTCTGCCTTTGGAACAGATTGTGTTTTTTAAGTTATATAGATCAGGGGTGGCCAACTTCGGTCCTCAAGAGCTACGAACAAGCCAGGTTTTCAGGACATCCACAATAAATGTGCATGGGATAGATGTGCATACAATGGAGGCAGTGCATGCAAATCTATCTCATACATATTCATTGTGGATATCCTGAAAACCTGGCTTGTTTGTGGCTCTTGAGGACCAGAGTTGGCCACTACCGATATAGAAAGAAATACAAAGGATTTTTTCAAAAAGAGAATCAGCATATTATGATTTTTCCTGATGTGCTCAATAGCATGGTTAAGTTTGGTGGTCCCAGCACCAAAAGGCTCAAACCCAGGGGAACATGGGCTGGTAAGGGTGAAGGTCCTGACCGGTCTCTGCTTTTTCTAGGGCTGCCTGCTGACGGTGAGAACCTGCAGGACACGTCAATCTTGCCTTGGCCAAAGGGTCCACGGATGCAACAAGCACCCAGGCTTGTAAAATTATATTTTCAGTGTGGATAGGAAACCTTAGAGTATCAGTTTGTACTCCAGTACCCTTGTAGATGCAAACGTAGACATAAAGATATGTAATACACTGACCAACTGGAGGTAATTATTATAATCTTCCTATCTGAGTTATAAGAAAAAGGTCAGATCTTGGCTGTATGATCAGGCTTTCATGAGCTGAAACATGTATTATGTCTGGATAAGGTCTTTAATATTTCAAGATCAATTTATTTATTATCTGGAGTTGGTGGTGGTAGATATGGGGTGGAAGAGGAGGTTTAATTTTTATTAAAGAATCTTGCTGAATGATTGTGTGGGTTGGTTGTCTTAGGGTTGTTTGATTTGCACTTAAAATTTTTGTAAGTATTTAGAGGTGTTTGGTGAGGATGGGACTAAAGTTGTTTCGTGATTCATGTATTTTTATTGTTACTGCTTTGAGCTATTAGATAAAAGTGGATGATCAAATTAAAATAATAGAATAAGTAAAACAAATTTGGAGCAAATACTTCAGTTGTGACATTGATAATGACACAGACATGACAAAGAAATTGAAGAAGAATTAAGCAACATTGAAGTGGATATCTAGGAATAGATTCATAGTTTAAAAGTATTTTAAATAACATTGGAATTTTATTTTAACTGAATTCTGGACATGGAAGGGATATGCTGAGAATACATTATCAATTACAGCAGAAAATGCTAATTATGTATGCTTTTACAGTATTATCTCTCTCTCTCTCGATAGAATGATAATTCTAGTATCTATCAATCTATCACGTTATCCCAATAAATCAAAATAATATGTAACAGTTCCCTTCTGGGATAGGAAGAGGAGGAACAAGGAAACTGTCACGAATCCATGGAAAAGTTAGTCTTGGAGGTAGGGGGATAGGACCTCGGGTGGAGAGGAGGCTGCTATGATGGTTACTGCAGAGTACGTAATGGTGAAAAAAAGCCACTGGCTTACCAGTTCCAATTAATCCAGGCTGGAGAATAAAGTGTAGTTACAGTAGTGATTGAGTTTATGGTTATATAAGACAAGTTAGTACATCAGTTTGGACTCAAGGGTCCCCAAACTTTTCAAGAGAAGGGCCACATAGGATATTTAAAACCATCGAGAGGGTCAGAGGTGGGGACGGGTTCACCTCAGAGTTTGCTGAGCTGGGAGGAGAAGGAGAGAGGAAGGGAGCCCCTGAGAAGGATTTGAAGTGGGGACCATGTCTGGCCCTTTTGGTGATTTGAAATGCTGCAGAAGATGGAGACACGGTGAAGGCTCCCAGGGGCATAGGGGTATGGAAGATAGCATCAATAATATTTCCAAATTTCCCCAAAGCTGGCAACCCTGCCACACCCCAAGCAGGCTTGCTCCCTGCTCCATTTCTCCGGTATCTGCCTACCTAGGGAAGTAGGAGTAGAGGGTGGATGGATGGCAGGATGGATGTTGGTAGTGCATTCTCTCTCACACACACATACCCCCATGCACTCTTGCTCCCTCTCTTCTTCCTTCCTCTTTCTCATCCCTTTCCACCATCTGTTCTCCCTTTTCTCTTTCTCTTACTCCCCTTCTCTTGCAACATGCCTGATTCATGGTATGAGCAAAATAACCCCCTCAAAAGACCCTAATACAGAGAGAGAGAGAGACACGCAGACTTGGTATCTGGGTTATAATAATGAGGATTCCTACACTCTGCGCCTCCAAAGCCTGCATCTTTAAGGGAGACTGTTCATGCCCTGTCCCCTTCAGTTCTGAAAAGATGGCAAAATTACATGCTCCTGGTGCCACTAACCTTATCTGGCTTTGCCTGAAGAACCCACAGACTCGGTACTGCCAGTATCTTTCTTCCCTGTGGCCTGCCCTGTCTCCCACAGAAGCTGAAAACTGCTTATATCTGTGCTGCAGCCTCTCTCCCTTGGCCACGGGAATGTCTCCACCTGCACAAACAGCACTTAAAACAGCAATGAAAAATGTAGCCCATTAATAGTTGTCTTGCACTGGCATGTCCTGCCCACACTGCTCCAGCCTGCTGTCATTTGTACTTCTGACTTCCAAGTGTCTGAGCTGGTGATAGCAGCGGAAAGCACTGCCACCACCATCACCACCAGCATAGGTCAGAACAAACTCCTGTCATCGCTGCGGCGGTCTGGATCAGGCTCCTTCTGCCATTGGTGCCAAGGGCTGTATTCAGCTCCCGGACCTGCTATTACAGGTAATATAGATGGCACAACTGCATATGAACCCTACCTTTGTATTCCATGTTCTTTGTTCCGACTGTAAATTGTAGTGCTACCATAACTGTAAATTTTTCTTAAGTTTTTAAAACTCTTTATGAATTTCATATTTACAAAATAAGCAGACTGAAAATAGAGCATCACATTCGAGTCAATTTGAAAAGAAATACAACAAAGGAAATAAACTAAACACAATACCCTCTACCAAGCCCATAAAATTATTATTATTATTTTTTTTTATTTAACAGTTTTTTATACCGACCTTCATAGTAAATAACCATATCGGATCGGTTTACATTTAACAAGGGTATAACTGGAGTAACAATTCAAGTAAACGATAGATAACAATAGGTAGGAATAAGTCAAAGTTACAATCAACAGGGAAAGAGAACTTGGAAGCTTGCAACAAGCTGGAAAGAAGATAAGGCAGGAAATAAATATAAAGTGTTACCATAGAGCGTACGGGTTAAAAGCTTAAAAGGTGCTTTAACCTGGAAGTGTCAGCGTCCATTGTTCGTGAGTATAAATGCCAGACCGGGTAAGATTGAAGGACAACTAGAGATTGTCTGGTGGATCGGCGAAGGCTTGATGAAAGAGCCAGGTTTTAAGTCTTTTTCTGAAAGTTAAAAGGCAAGGCTCCAATCTGAGAATTGATGGGATGCTGAAAGGGAAATGAAAGGGAGGAATCATGCAAGCAAAAAATAACATATTTATAAAAAGAATCAATGCTGACTCATAGACAAAATATAAATAAGCCGCTAATGAATGCCGGTATAAAAAAAACCTTAAATAAATAAATTAAACCATATATCAAACATGTTCTGGAGTAAAAGCCGAACCTCAGAAATTCTACTGTCCAAAAAAAGACTTCAGGTCACCGGGCTCAAAGAAGAAAGACATTTTAATCATACATTTAGCAGGATATCTACATGGTATCAGCATTTGATATTTCTAGAATTATGATGTATGATTGAGAGCTGGTTTAGGTGAGTGAGCATGTGACTATGTGATTGAGAGCCTGTGTGTATAAGTAAGAGAGAGAGCATGTGTGTCTGTGTGTGATTGAGAGCTGGTTTAGATGAGAGAGTATGTGAGTATGTGATTGAGACCCTGTGTGTATAAGTAAGAGAGAGAGCATGTGTGTCTGTGTGTGATTGAGAGCTGGTTTAGATGAGAGAGCATGTGAGTATGTGATTGAGAGCCTGTGTGTAAATGAGAGAAAGAGAGAGAGCGTGTGTGTCTGTGTGTGACTGAGAACTGGTTTAGGTGAGAGAGCATGTGATTGAGAGCCTGTGTGTAAATGAGAGAGAGAGAGCATGTGTGTCTGTGTGTGTGATTGAGAGCTGTTTAGGTGAGGGAACATGTGAGTATGTGAGTGAGATCCTGTGTGTAAATGAGAGAAAGAGAGGACATGTTTGTAAGCATGTGAATGAGAGTCTGTGTGTGAGAGAAAAAGACAGCATGTATGTGTGTGATTGAAAGCCTGTGGGCCGGATTTTATAAATTAGCGCGAGCGCGTACTTTTGTTCGCGCACCAGGCGCGAACAAGAGTACGCGGGATTTTAATAGATACGCGCGTAGCCGCTAAAATCCAGGGTCTGTGCGCAGCCTGCCTCCATTCCCTCCGAGGCCGTTCCGAAATCGGAGCGGCCTCGGAGGGAACTTTCCTTCCACCCCCCCGCACCTTCCCTTCCCTTCCCCTACCTAACCCACCCCCCTGGCCCTATCTAAACCCCCCTAACTTTGCGCGCGCCGGCTGGCTGCCCCGCTCCATATTCCGGTCCCGGAGGCTGGTCCGGAGGCCGCGGCCACGCCCCCGGAACGCCCCTGGGCTGAAACCACGCCCGCGCTGCCGCCCCCTAAACGTCGCATCATGCGCGACATGCCCCCAAAACGCCACGTCACTCTGGGCACACCCCCGACACGTCCCCCGACACGCCCCTCCATGCAAGCCCCGGGACTTATGCGCGTCCCGGGGCTTGTACACACCGCCAAGCCTATGCAAAATAGGCTCGGCGAGCGCAGGGGGGGTTTGGGGTAGGTTTTCAGGGGGTATGCGCGTATCCCTTTGAAAATCTACCCGTGTGTGTGTGTGTAAGCGTGAAAAGATAGACAGCATGTGTGTAAATGTGTAATTAAGAGCCTATATAAGAGAGAGAGAAAAGGCATGTGTATATGTGAGCGATTGAGAGCCAGTGAGAGAGAGAGAGGAGAAAGTTGCAAGTAAACCATCCCTCCTCCTGCTAATTCAAAACAATCTCAGGGCACCTGGATATCAAATGTTCCCAGGTATGCTGAGCAACATTTTTTTTGTATCTTTATCATTTTTCATTACTGGGTCTTTGTGTCTGCTATTTTGAAATATTTTATTGGTATCTAGAAATTTTTGTTATGAGCTTTTAATTATTGGATATTCCATTCATCTGCTGTTTTGAAATAATCTGTTCTTTTTGTTAGTATGGTTTTGCTGCTATTGATTTTATATTTCTTGATTTGTTTTATAAGGACTGGTGCTGTTTCTTTTCTTCCTTTATTACACTGCATACAGATACTCTGGCTTGTTGCGGTTTCCAATTCAGTTTTTGTCTGCATGCTTCTTGTTATGCGTTTTGGTCTCTTTATTCTTTGTTAGGTGAGGGTCAGCACATGTGATTCAGGTGAGGTTTTCTGCTGGCGTGTAGTTTCTGTGTAGGGCTCTATAGCAGCCTGACTTGGTCCGTTTTCATAATAGGAGATGTATTGGTGTCTTAAGGTCTGGTGTAATATTTTCAGTGTTGCCTTTTCTTAGGTAAGGTGGTTACTGTTAAGTGCTGGAAATTGGTGCTGTTTTGGTGTGGGCTGTTTACTATTTATGCAATTTCTGTTCAGACAGAGTACTTATCTTTCCCTTGTGTCATTCTTAACAATAAAAATATTACCGGGCCTTTATTTTTTATTTCCGCTGTAAATTGTAATGAGCAGTGTGTCACACATGTGAGCGTGGTCTGTCAGGTGTGTCACGATGGGAAAAAGGTTGAGAACCACTGACCTAAGTCATGCCAAAACCTCCATTGTCCCTTTGAAATTTAAAAGCGCTGGAGGACTGTTTTTGCTGTAGTTTCAAAGAAAAGTTTAAAATTGTTACAAACATCTCTTATAGCAGTCCAAGCCTGGCCTGGAGGATCTGCAACCAATCAGAATATGCATGTGGGTGATTTGCATGTGCTGCCTCATACATATTCATTGCAGATATCCTGAAAACCTGACTGGCTGAGGGTCCTCCAAGAAAGATTTGGCACCCATTGTCTTACAGAGCTGCAACAGTTGCTTTTACCGTATTTGGATTGTATAGATTGGTGGAATTGCTATACTTTTTAAACTGCACATCACTGTCTCTAATCCAGCACTAGCATATGATCAGTTATGCCCATTTGGTTAATTGCCAGAGAACGCTCTGCACTAGAGCTGTACATTTCTTTTAGCAGTGTTATATGAATGTATACTGTGTGAAATGTGTATTTTTATTGTATTGTACTGTGATGTTAACTGCTTTGAGTCGCTGAGAGAAAAGTGGGCTACAAAACAAAGTATAAAATATGAAAAAAAAATTCTTGTCAATAGGCTTTTATTTTATCTAATTATTAATATACTGGCATGTTACCATACAAGAAAAAATGGTGAATATTAGCATGTGACATAAGGAAGCTGGTGCATATCTTGGAATTTTTGTGATGATTCTATCTATGCACATTACAACATTCTGTAATACAGAATTACAATGTGAAAGTACACACAGGGGCGGATTTTAAGAGGAGCGCGAATAGCCTACTTTTGTTTGCGCTCCAGGCGCAAACAAAAGTACGCTGGATTTTAGTAGATACGCGCGGAGCCGCGCGTATCTGCTAAAAACCTGGATCGGCGCGCGCAAGGCTATGGATTTTGTATAGCCGGCGCGCGCCGAGCCGCGCAGCCTACCCCCGTTCCCTCCGAGGCCGCTCCGAAATCGGAGCGGCCTCGGAGGGAACTTTCCTTTGCCCTCCCCTCACCTTCCCCTCCCTTCCCCTACCTAACCCACCCGCCCGGCCCTGTCTAAACCCCCCCTTACCTTTGTCGGGGGATTTACGCCTCCCGGAGGGAGGCGTAAATCCCCGTGCGCGAGCGGGCCTCCTGCGCGCCGGGCCGCGACCTGGGGGCGGGTACGGAGGGCGCGGCCACGCCCCCGGACCGCCCCGGGCCGTAGCCACGCCCCCGTACCCGCCCCCAAAACGCTGCCGACATGCCCCCGAAACGCCGCGATGACCGGGCCCGCCCCCGACACGCCCCCCGGAGAACCCCGGGACTTACGCGAGTCCCGGGGCTCTGCGCGCGCCGGTAGGCCTATGTAAAATAGGCTTCCCGGCGCGCAGGGCCCTGCTCGCCTAAATCCGCCCGGTTTTGGGCGGATTTAGGCGAGCAGGGCTCTGAAAATCCGCCCCACAGAGTTTTAGACGGATTCTGCAATTTTCTCTGTATAAATCTTGCTTTTAGCCATGTAGCTTCTGTCTGTGCCTTTGAAAATGTAGTCTGAGAACAATTTTTAAAGCCTGTTATGTGGGTAGAATGACTTGATTAAAAATTGCCCTTTTCTGCACAGCTAAAAGTGTGTGCAGTTTCCCATGCTGCATAGTGACAGCCGGGATATTGTATAAGGCTAAAGTTTAAAGGTACTTTGTAACCACAGATTTTAGCCAAGATTTTAGCCATACATAGGCCGCTGAAAATCTCTTTCCCTATGTCCATTCAGTTCCAGGTGGCAACTATGGCTTATGTGATTTAGTGTTCTGACCAATATTCTGTTTCTTTTTTAAAACAAATAGGCATATCCAGTATCCATCTAATTGTTAGTTAAAATAGAACTAAATGATCTACTTCCTCTTGTTTAGCGATGACCTACTAAATGTCCGTGGTCCCTAGAAAAGACTCCTTGGCCATAATTTGACAAAACTTTTCTCTAATTTTGTAAATATGGGAAAATTCCTTGATGAAACAGTCCTTTCAGCTTTTATTGAGAATATCTACGCTGTAAGACAATTTGGGACTGCTTTAAAAGGGCTCTGAGTGACAAAGGCCTGAGGTGAACTGGACAAGGGCCAGAGTATTAAGAGATTAAAAAAAAAAAAAAGCCAAACATGAACGGAATTCTATACAACAAAATAAATTTTATAGCTGTGCCTTTAATCATGAATCAATGTATGATTTTATCTTTCCAAGAATGTGTTTGTCTAACATCACGTGGAGTACAGGCAAATACGCAAAAATAAAGGTCAACAAACGAGTTAAAGGTGATACTTTTGTATTAGACTAATCTAACACATTCATGCTGGGTTGGTCTTAGCCCTGGTGAAGCTCTGTGTGATTGGAAGGGTCCCCCACCAGAGATCTGAGGGGGTGAGGGGAAAGGGAGCTTGCCCCCCTCCCAGCGGAGCAATATTCATGGCCCATCTTCACCCTTAAAGTCCTTTCCTAGATCCGTTCCCCCTCCCCTCCCCTCCCCTGGCTGGGGCTAGCAAGACGGAGATCCTTAGGCTGCAATAGCAGAAGCAATAGGTGAGAAAACCAGCTGGCGGGACCTGTGAGCCAATATGCGCTCAGAGGCCCTGCTGTGATTTTCAGTTCTGCGGCTGCCACATAAAGATCTGCATATGCTCTGCTTCTGCCAGCCCTGATTTCGGTGCCCTTGGTTGCAGTGGCACCCTGCTGCGTTTGGGCATAACTTACACACCCCTTGGCCCTGCATTCATGAGTGGCTTTTGAGATTTAAACTGACTTCCTTTATTAAGTATTATAGGCAGAAACAGACTCTGGTTGCTTGGCAGCTACTTCAAGCAGAAATGATGCTCAAGGAAATGTGCTTGAAATATTAACCCTTTGGGGAAACAAGCAAGTGGAAGCACAGTACCCTTCCAGCGTAACATAAACTAGGCGTAAGTGGTGTGGTCACAGAATGTTTGAGTGACAAACGGAAGGAATGCTTGTAGGGGAAAAGAGCTTAAGGAACTGGATGGAAATGGGATCAAAGGAACAAGTGGTGAGTTCGGAGGAGGAAAGAAGATGGGCAGTTTCCTCCACTGTGCTTTCAGACCAGGAGAAGAGGGTGTCAGGGACCAGGGAAAGTAAAGAAGAATGAAGATGGGGGAGGGGAAAGGAGGGAGGTGGAGGTGACATGGTTGAGAACTCAAGACTAATTTATCTGGTTAGATCCCTTTGAAAATTGCTCTCATTCTTCTTTTTCTGCTTTGTGTGTGGGACTCACAGTTATGATTTTAAAGTGCCACCGTGTTTTGACCATCTAGAAAGTTGCTTTGGTAAATCTGAACTGGAATTTGACCTTGGAAAAGTATCTGCAGTGAGGGTCAGGAAAGGAAGCATACCACACAGAATGGAATTTTAAATAGTGCCTTTCTCTCAGCAGATGCTGATAAGGATTTGGTTAGTGGCATAACTGTAAATACATTAAGTTTCGATGACTGCTGTGTAAATCTTCGATGACTGCTGTGTAAATCTTATCCACTACCTATACGCTGACGATGTTCAGATTCTGATTCCTATTACGGATTCACTTCAGAAAACTCTGGACTTCTGGGAATCATGCCAACATGCCATCAACAACCTGCTGACAAGCCTCAATCTGATTCTTAATCAAAACAAGGCAGAGTACCTTCTCATTTCCCAAGATGGAAACCACCCACAACCTATCACCAACCTGGCCTCACAATTTATCCTATCCCCACAAGTCAGAAACCTGGGAGTTATACTAGATAACCAAATGAACTACAGATCCTTCATCAACAACATCATAAAGGATGGATTTTTCAAACTACAAGTCTTAAAAAGATTGAGACCCCTCCTCCAATTCACTACTACTTGGCCTCCCTGCTAACTCCACAAAACCTCTGCAGATGTTGCAGAACGCAACAGCAAGGATTCTAACCAAGACAAACAAAAGAGACCATATAACACCCATCTTGAAAAATCTACACTGGCTTCCTATCAAATTCAGAATACTTTTCAAAGCACTCTCATCAATCCACAAGGCAATACATAACATCGCCCCACTCGAGCTCAAGATCCCTCTTCAACCTCACACCTCAACCAGACCAGTGAGACAAGCATACAGAAACAACCTACAGGTCCCACCGATGAAGACAGCATTAAGTAAAAGAGCTTTCTCCACTGCCGGTCCCAAACTTTGGAACTCTCTCCCATCAGACCTCAGACTAGTGCAATGCCCTAATGTATTTAAAAAAAGACTCAAGACCTGGTTATTCAACCAAGCATTCTCCTAACTTCAGCGTTTATGTGTATTCCAACCTATGGTCCCTTTCATTGGTAACCCCCAGAGAGCAATATTAAAAACCTAGCCCTATGCCCAACACCCGTTCATAACTCCAGCCTTCATTAGGCCCCATATCTGTTACTTTATGTTGTTAACCCCAACTATTTTTATCCAAGTTCATTCTACCTGTTTATTGTAAGACATCCTCGTGTCATTGTTATTGTTTAGAATGTAAACCGACTTGATTAGTAATTCTGTTACTGGAAAATCGGTATATAAAAGTGCTAAATAAATAAATAAATAACCCCTGGGCTAAGGTCCTCACTGAGGAGTCCATGAGTAACCCTCAGTTCCATGGGCTTAATATATCCAAACTTCCTATATTGTCCAAGTCCCTCGGGTTTCCAGGATTCCTTGTCGGTGGCGGGGGGAGAAGGAAGAGTGGGACATTTGGCTGATGGATCAAAAGTAACAATCCAGACTTCAAAAAGCAACAAAAAGTAGAGGAAGGATAGACACATTTCCTCCCAAGCAAAGTTCATAAAAGAAGTAAAATAGTTTCTCAAAAAAAAAAAAAAAAGAAAATGATTTACCCTTTTTTCTTTGCAGCCAGACCTAAAGATAGTAAAAGTAGTAGGGTACTTCCTTCTAAATCAAAAGGGAAAAAAGCAAGGAGCAGGAAAAACTCCAATGTGCCTCCTCAAAGGTCAACTTAAAAATCCACACCCTCTCGCTATTTCCCTCTTTTATAGTAGTAAGAAGCAACCAACACAGCAGCCCACATGAGGGAGCTGTACACCAACTAAAGAAACTTCCCTTCTGCCTACGCATTTGGTATATTCCTTTTAGTAGAGACCCAGTAAGGTGCTCTACAGTTGTGGGATTCAAATTTTAATGATTTACATCTTTAACATAAAAATATAGAGGTCCATATTCAGAAGGTTTTCCTGACTTACTGGGTGATGCCTCAAACCACAGTAGTGCTCTAATGCACATTATATCTTGTATATCACACAATATCCATGATATTTTGCATATCCCTGCCTAGATTTATTTATTTATTTATTTATTTATTTATTTATTTGAAATGCTTCTATTCCACTACCTCCCCATTACAATGACCTTCTTTACATGTGATTGACATGCCTGAATAATGCAAATGCATGCAGAGAAGCTCATTACTAGTCATTTTGATGTAAGTACATCTTGGCCGACCAAGAAGATGGTCAGCCATGATAAAATAAATACACCTATTTGAAATGCATTAAATATGTGGCGGGAGGCCCGGGACTCTGCCGCAGATTTAGAGCAGCAGGAAAAAATATTCATGACAAATGGGGAGGTTGAGACGGGGGTCAGTGCTGACCCCCATCTCAACCCGGGGCCACCATTCAAGGCAGCCCAGACACCCCCAAAATGTAAAAAATGTAAAAATGTAGGTGTGCATGATGGTCCCCCTCCTCCAAAGTCCATCATGGCCTTAGCCCCCACCCCAGAGCATAAAACATTTAAAATAGGTTCCTGTCCTCCTTCCAATACTGACCCATACTCCCTCCAGTCAACAATAGGGTCCCGGGCTCCTTCTCAAACCCACCCCCCACAGTTTTTGAAATTTTCACTGCATTCCCTGGCTCCGACTTATCCAGTGAAGTCTTTATCTGGATGAAAACTTTAAATAAGTTGTAGTTGGACTCTGTCAGCCCTGCCCCCGAGCAACAACTCCAATGTTCAAGTCATATGTGTAAGTTATTTGATTATGTGGTGAGGCAGTCCTAAACTTATCTGGATATCTTAGATTTATGTGGCTATATTCATTGCAAATGACCTCAGAACAAGAGGGTTATTTATATCAAATGCAGAATACCAGTAATAGCAATATTTAGAAGACTTAAAACTGAATTTATTTACATATATATATATATGTATGTATTTTGCCACAATAATGCAATTTTTTGTATGTTAAATAAGGACCTTCATATCACCCATGCACAGGTTACTTAATATTTTGTTCACCTTCTAGCACATATGGGTCACCTTTAAGCAACGATCCACAATGTCCACATTTATATTTTTTTTAAATTAAATTGCAAATAAAAAGCTGGAAAAAATAGTAACTTTTCTGTCTCATTGAAAGGGAAACCATGCCTGATGAGATATCACGTTTCGTATGTGCTGCATCAGAGGCTCGAATTGTGATTCCACCACCAATCTGTTTCATGTTATACTGGCAGATAGTATTTTGGCACAGTGTTCTGAAAAAGACACTATGGGATAAAGTAGTTTTAATATTCTACATAAAATTTTTACATTAATAATAAAGATATGTGTAGAGTCATAAATTCACCTACTATTCAGGTTAACCTTTAAATGAGTGTATTTCAAAAGGCTTTTGGAGAGGGAGGACTGAGAAGGGAACTGAAGGGGTAAGGTTGTAGAGTGAAAGGAGTTGGCTGAAGAGGGATGTGATGTGATCTGTTGAGGGAAACTGAGAGATATCTGGGGGTTGGATAATGAGTGAGAGAGGGGAGAATGAGAGGGGGATTGACAAGGGGAACATTTTTTGAGTGGGCAAGATAATGTCTCTAGAGGGCACGATTTAGAGCTTCTGGGTGGTAGCAGGTACTCTTCTACACTATGTGGCCCCAGAGAGGGAAATCTTGAGATGGTGTGGAAGAGGAAAGCTAAATCCAAGTATCAAAGGCTTTTCCTTCACAGCCTGCATTTTTGGTCAGTGGCCCCATTGACCGTTTTGTCTTGGTTGGTTCTCAGTGTCTTGATGAAGTAGTCACCATTTTGGGCTGAGAGTTGGCCAGAGAGCATGATATCACATTAAACTCCAGCTGCCAAATACCCTCATTGCCTCCAGGTTCAATGGCTGCTTCTCTGCCTTTCTCCCCAACATTGGCTAGATCAGAGGGGAGCTCCATTGTGGGCCCCTCTTAGGTAGGAAAATTGTAGACACTGCAAAAGCCTTGGCATATTTGGCCACAGAAATGTCTTTTGATGGTGAGGAAGATGATACAGTAATCATCTTTCTGGGGAAAAACCGTGGGAGGCCATGTGGGAGAGATCATCTCTTTTCCCATTGTTTTAGTGCTGGCTGCAGCTTCAGTTCCTGCAGTGATGTCATCTGGGTTTCCAGATAGCCTTCCTGCACCAGGGAGGAAATTTAGTCTGAAGGATGTTTGGATCACAGTTACCAGGACGAAAGGTGCTTTATTTTCCGCAGTTTCTAAATTGTGTAAATTTACAGATGAAGCAGCACTAAGTTCATGGATCAGGATCAAAAGTTGGAATAGTCTGAGGAGAAAGCTGGGTCTTTTGGAAGCCAAGTTATGGGATTGCAAACCCCCAGTGCGGTCTTGATGAAGAACAGTTTGGCTTTGTATAATAAAATGGAAGCCAGGGAAAAGCGTTCTAGGGAGAGGAACCTTCGTCTAATTAACTTTCCCAAAACCAAATTTCTAGCACCTCGGGAACTTTTCAAGAAATGTTTGAAAGAGGTCTTAACTGTTCCTGAAGAGGATTTACAGTACTTAAAGTATCCAATATCACAAACTTCAGAGATACTCAAGAGAAAAGATGGCACCAAGTGTCACAACTTATGCTGAAAGTACAGGAAAGCTTTGCTTCATAACTGAGTTGTTCTTGTCACATTTGGGAAGATAGATATTGATTGACCATGTAAGGAAATGTTTTTTATTTTTAAAATATAGTCTAAGCACCAAGTTCGTATCAGGCTTCAATTCAAAAGTAACCAGTAATATGGCTGTCATAGCCATCTCATCCTTTGAACTCTCCAAAAATGCTGACGTGACCAGACTATGTGGAGATACATTAATATAAAATTCTTTCTCCTCAGGACTGACAGGCCTGGATTTGCCAGTCGGCACACTTGGCCTGTGCCTTGGGTGGCAAATCTCGGGGGCGGGGCATCAGGCCGGCCGAAGATTTGTTGCCTCCCAGCTGTGCTGAATCTCACTAAGCAAGAACAGGAGGGGAGGAGTGGGGATGGAAGGGAGAGAGCAAAGAAAAACTGCTCTACTCCCTTTTTCGGCTCCTCCCATCCTGTCTTGTGCATGGAATAGGTGTAGGGGGTGAGGCCAGAGCACACTGCAGGGAGCAAGAGAAAAAAAAAAGCCACTCTGTTCCCAAATTTAGCCCCTGCTTTCCTGTCATTAAGAGACATGAGGGGAAGAGGAGAGCCTGCAACAGATAGAGGTTTGCTCTGCTCTGTGCCTTAGACCTTCTACTCTGTTGTCCAGGGAGGGAGGGAGGGGGGGGGGGGGGGAGGAGATGACAGCACTAAAAGTGCCTAGGGGTGGCAAAATCCTAAATCTGTCACTGAGGATTGACCTTCTGTTTACAGAAGGAAAATAAAACTTTTTTTACTTTTTTTTATAAGTTAGTGGTTGATATTTTTTCTAATCTGCCCAATAGAATTGTCATTGAGAGTATGTATATGTTTGAGAGGGTAAGAACCTAAGAACATAAGAAAATGCCATACTGGGTCAGACCAAGGATCCATCAAGCCCAGCATCCTGTTTCTAACAGTGGCCAATCCAGGCCTTAAGAACCTGGCAAGTACCCAAAAACTAAGTCTATTCCATGTTACCATTGCTAATGTCAGTGGCTATTCTCTAAGTGAACTTAATAGCAGGTAATGGACTTCTCCTCCAAGAACTTATCCAATCCTTTTTTAAACACAGCTATACTAACTGCACTGACCACATCCTCTGGTAACAAATTCCAGAGTTTAATTGTGTGTTGAGTACAAAAGAATTTTCTCCGATTAGTTTTAAATGTGCCCCATGCTAACTTCATGGAGTGCCCCCTAGTCTTTCTACTATCCGAAAGAGTAAATAACCGATTCACATCTACCCGTTCTAGACCTCTCATGATTTTAAACACCTCTATCATATCCCCCCTCAGTCGTCTCTTCTCCAAGCTGAAAAGTCCTAACCTCTTTAGTCTTTCCTCGTAGGGAAGTTGTTCCATTCCCCTTATCATTTTGGTAGCTCTTCTCTGTACCTTCTCCATCGGGTACTAGGGATGAGTTTTGGAAGGGAGAGACTGAGGACACTGGGATAGGGAAGGGAAAAGGGGATGGAGATGTGAGTGGAAATAAGACTGGATTTAGGGGAGGGACACTTCTGTCCCTCCCCCAAATCCTGATCCTCCATCCCCTGATTCTAGACTTTCTCTCTTCTCCCTATGCCCCTCCCTCTCCCTTTTGCCGCATAGATTGAAGACCAGATATGGAGGAGGCAATCTCTCCATTCTCCCCTATCCCTGAGATCCTGTATTCTTCTTCCCCTCCTCCCTCCCAGCCCCGAGATCTTGTCTTTTGCCCTGGTTTTTCTTGTACTTTTCCTCCAAAATGATACCTAAGATCCATTTGCTTGCACCCATAAAACCCAAAAAAGAACACAATAAATTATATAGACAGACAAGGAAAGTTTGGAAACGAATTTGTTTTCATTAAGTAAAATACATTTACATTGCTTGGGCAAACAATCTGGGGAAGAGCAATGCAAATAAGTAGCCATGATCTGCAAATACTTGTTCAGCCCTGGTACAAATCGGGAAAGAATGTTGTGGGTGATAAGAAAAATTGCTAAGTGCAAAACTGACCTACCTGGGCATCTCACCTTGCTTTCATATGTACTGGAAAGTCTGCAGTAGTAAGGTTGCTATCATCAATACATTAGTAGGGTGGAGAAGGAAGAAAACAATTTATGGGACTTAAAACTACAGATAAGGTGGACAACCTGGATCACTTAGTACATACTGTATGACTACCTGTAAATACAAAACAAACAGGTGGGCAATGGCACTGCTTTTCGGCTTGATTGATGGTGGTGCAATTGCAAGCTTTGGGGCCGATGCAATACAGTGTGCTCAGCCGAGCGCACTGTTAACCTGCAGTCGGACGCGGATAGAATAGGCGCTAATCAATCCCCTAATGCAATAAGGGGATTAGCGCATATTCAATGTGCGTCCAACGCGGAGGGAATCTAATAGCGCTCATCACATGCTATTCGGCATTCACTCCCGATGCAAAAAAAAAATGTGCATCTCGGATGCACATTTAACTGTCATCTATTAAACGCCTGCCTGGAGCAGGCGTTAATAGCTGTGTACATAAAAAAAAAAAGTACAGAAAAGCAGAAAAAACTGCTTTTCTGTACTGCCTCCTACTTAATATCGTTGTGATATTAAGTAGAATGAAAAATAAAAGAAACAAAAGTAAAAAAAAAAAAAAAATAGACAGTCGGACCCATCACGGCTTTGGTTTTCTACCGGCGGACAGCCAAGTCACGAAAACAGATGCTGATAAACCTGGCATCAATTTTTGTAACTGCCGTCTGCCAGTAAGGAAAACAGATACTGGGTCTATCTGCATTGGTTTTCGTGATGGCTGTCCACCGGTAAGGAGAACGAATGCCGATAAACTCTGCGTCGGTTTTCCTTACCTGCGAACAGTAGCCACGAAAACCGACACCAGGTTTATCGGCCCCTTTTTGTTTGGATGAGAAATCACCCAGTTTGGGGAAAGCAGATAACATTGAGAAATATGGTGCCTGCGCCTTACTCAGCTGTGAGAGCATTTGATCTATGGACTGTGCAACCAGATTATAAAACATCAATATGACCAGGCCAATCAGAATTGCACTGATTGCACTGGACTACAGAATTCCAGTATTCACCACTGCATTTGCTGTGGTAAAAACCATATGTTGTGTTGGCTGTCCCAGAATAGCAGACTGCAAATCACAAAAATATTGTGAATACTGCAAAAGGTTTGTGTGTGGAGTGCACATAACAACTATAAATGTGTGTTCCGCTTGTGTTCAATGTAAAAATTCCCATTGATGGACATATTTTATTACTTAATATTTTTTATCTGATTTGCTGAACAAATGTTTATTCCTGAGAGTTTTTTCCTCCTAAGTGTTAAGCGCCCCGTCCATGCCCGTCCCGCACACGGGCCTCCTCACCTTCATGTTCCACGGCAGGTCCCGGGTCGGCCTCCCTAGCGGCAGCTGCTAGCACTTCCAGGCCCTGGCGTCCCGCGGCGGCAGTCACCGAGCCTTCTACTGCGCACCAGGCCTCAAGCCAGAGCTCAGAGTCTTCGGCGCTGTTGGCCATGCCCCTATGCACGTCTACATGGACCGCCCGGCCTCTTGTAGGGCCAAGGGCGGATCTTAGCTCTGTGACGTGCCCTGATTGAGTCTCTGTTATAAGGAAGTCCCTGCCTGCACTTCTTGCCTTGGCAATCGGGTTGGCTTATGCTAGATTGTCTCCGCGCTTGTACTTGTTCCTGTCTTGTTCCAAGTCTCGTTCCAGGATCCTTCTGTTCCAGTTCTGTTCCTGCCTTGTTCCTGCTTCCTAGTTCCAGCGTCCTCCTGTTCCTGTTCATCTGTTCGTCTTCCCAGGTAGTACCTCTGGACTGTCTCTCTGGTACTGACCTTGGTTTGCTACTTGACCTGCCTGTTTACTTGCCTGCCTTCTGAACTCGGTCTGTTCCTCGACCTGCCTGCCTGCCGCCTGCCTCCTGACTCCAGTCTGCTACTCGACCTACCTGCCTGCTGCCTGCCTCCTGACTTCAGCCCGCTACTCGACTCGTCTGTCTGCCGCCTACCTTCTGACCTCAGCTCGCCTGTGACCTCGTCTGATCTCCGGTACCTGACCTCTGCTTTGTTGACCATTCCTCGGACTGACTCCTGGACTCTGACCTCTGCCTGCTTGACCTCGTCTCCAGATTCTAGCTCTGTTCCTAGCCTTCTCTTCATTTACACTCTTCTGGTCCTCCTTGTACCATCTGACCTCCAGTCTCGAACCTGACCGCACTCTCCTCCTGTCCGTGGGCACGCTGGACTTCCACTCTCCCAGGAGACCCTGCGAGGCCCACCTAAAGTCCAAGCGACCCGGGTCCCTGCGGGCTTCTCCCAGGAGGACCTTGGGTTTCCAGTGATGAAGCTCATCCTAGCCTCCGTCTCTTCCAGTGCTCCGCCCCCTGGGGGCAGTTGCCTCCTGGTCCCTACCAGGAGGCGCATCTCCACTGCCACAGGACAAGGGTCCACCTCCGAGCGCAACACTAAGTTTATGAAAAAATAAAAATGTTTTCATAGGAAATGTTTTTTTAACAATGTAAATCATGATTTTTCCAGAGTTACTTTGTACAGTTTATTGGGCATTCAGGTCTATGTGTAAAAGGACACGCTTATTGTACCTGTGTTGATTTATGTCTCCCAAACACTATTAATGGTTTTCTTTTTATGAAAGGTAGTGAGGGTTAAGATAATGGAGATAGTTCTCTTTAAGAATGTTAAAAGAGGAAGACTGATTGAAAAATTATATATTGCAAGGATTTGTTACTCACTCCACGACTGGAATACTCAGGGCAAAGTACAGAATTTACCGAAACCGTATGAGAAAAAGCCATATATCAATAGGATTAAGATGAAATTAATTGTAGGTATAGAGACCATGCACGGTGCCTATTGAATAAGTGCTTTTTAACTTATAGGTTTGTTTCCTTCATTTCATATTTATTATCCATGGTATTGTATATTGATATTTTTAACATGAATATTTATTGAAACAGGACATACTCACCTGATGGATTCCTGAAAAAATATTTTTTTTCTTTTATCTTTTGTGCAATAATTGAGTTAGCTATAGAAATGCTAAATGAATGGTAACAAGTTGTAGTATCTGTTTGACCTATATTCCCCTTTCACTATCTCATTCTCTTTTGTGTGCATGTAACTGTCCAAAACCCTATTTTTCTGTCCCAGCTCTTACTCTCTACCTATAGGGAAACATTGATTATGTGTTGGGTGATGGCCTCAATTTCACTAAACATAGCTATAAGGGTAGCATCTTTGAGCCTCCCTACTTACTAATGTAATTGCATTTGTGTTACATCATATATCCTATCAGTCACTGGGGAAAGAGCATTCCTCTTAGAGCTTTTTCCTATCCCTTACCTATAGAAAAAAATCTTTAATTGAATAAATCCCTATGAAGAAATGGGTGCTCACTGATCACAACACTGGATCTGAAACTCAAACAGTTGTGATTCCCACCTTACTGTATGAAGCTGAGCCATGGACAATATTCAGGAGATGCCTCAAAACCCAGGAGAAGTCCTATCAACATTGTCTGAGGAAGAGCCACTGAATTTATTCAGAGGACAGATGCTCCAACATCACCATCTTTTTATAAGCAAACATCACAAGACCAAGATGATGATTGCTGGGCCAGTCACATCATCTGTATGTTAGAATTTATTCTCCCAAGTGGGTTTTCTTCTCCCAGCTGAATTGAGGTGTACGTTCAGGAGGAGGATAGGGAAAGTGTTTAAAAGAAGTCTAGAAAGCCATCATGAAGAAGTACAATATCAACATCAATGTGGGGAAACTGTTGCCCAAGCCTGCCCCAAATGGAAGAAGTGTTTGAAAAAACTGCCAGCAACACGAGCTGAAAAATTGAGAGTAATAGAAACAGTGTGCTCTGAACCAAATGAACAACCCTGGGCCATCCATGTCACTTGAAAACATGTAACGGAATATTTATTTATTATTTATAGCTTTTTTATACCGACTTTCTTGATACAAATCAAATCAACTCGGTTTACAGAGAACAGAGATCTTAACAATATGTCAGTTCCAGATTGGTCTTATCGGTCATCTTTGGGCTAATAAGGCAATCATGGAAATCAATCATCCTCAACAGCAGCAGAGGACAGTGAACTACAAATAAGATAGTTTACAGCTAGCTTAGAAACTCACCCCCCAGTCCCCCAAATACAGATTCTGTAAAACAGAACTAAAAACGGTTTCACATCTCATTGCTGGGTGGCATGGCTTATTCCCTGGAATCTGTGTAAACTTTATAATATTGCTGAATCAGAACAACACTGGGATCACAACCCTGACAGAACTGTAGAGATGAATAAGTTGTGATCACCTGGGACATTCCCATTCCATCTGATAAAATGATGATGCTAGAAAACCGAACATGGTGGTAAAGGAGAAAAACACAAGAATGGCATTGTTGATAGAAATGTGAGCACCAAACAATTATTCTGTGGAACACTTGGAGAGAGAGAAGATGCTCAGGTACTTAAGGATGCAATTGGAAACCAAGCAAATGTGATAGAAAGATCCAGAAATAGTCCCAATTGTATTGGGTGTCACTGGCCTGATTGAAAAGAACTACCAGGCGCATTTTGATATGCTGCATATGAACTCCAGATGCTCTCTTTGGCACACTGCAAGTATTAAGAAGAGCATTAGCAGTACATTTTGTGAGATTGAGTTCTTTCGCAACATAACCTTGGTTTAGAAATGAGATTCACTCCTTTGACACATGTGTGAAAAGCAAACCCATTTGAAGATACCATCCCCTTATTGGAAACCAGTCATCCTCAGCTGAAAGGGTTTGATGCTGATGGCGATGATCATGTATCCTCCTTTATGAGAACCTGAACTAAAACTAATTCTACAACGAGACGTTCTTATTATATTTTTTTATAGTGCTGATAGTCCTTGCAGCTAAACATTGATAACTCAACACTGGATGCAATAAAATCTTCACAAATTCATACAAGTATGGTTGGGAGCTTTCTGCTCTGAGCGACTTATAACGTAAGTAGTAAGAGAGGGAAACATAAGCACTAAGAGGAGGGGTAAATATAATGGTGGGGACAGAAGTGTAAGCCTGCATTTAGCTCAAAGCAGCATATTACATTTTAGGTCTGTCTAACTGTACATAATAGGTTCATCAGTCTTCTTTTACAAACCTTTATTTGTGCAACCATTTAAACTTCTAGGAACCATGAAATAAATCTCCTGGAAGTATATATATATGTTTGCTTTCAGAACGTAATGCAGCTGTGCAATAGGTGTGCATTGATTTTAAATGAAAAATGTGACAAAACACTCATGTTTTGTTTTATTGAAAACCAAAACAAACCTCTCCCCCTCCAAATTGTTTTTTTGTTGACTTTTGTTTGACAAAGTCAATGAAAATAAAATGTAGAGAAATCTGCCATCTTCCCTCTAAGCATCTCCACTCCTAGACCACACTTACCCCTTTCTGCAGGGATCTCTGATGTAGAAAGTGGCAGGAGTGATCCCCAGTGGCTCTGACCCTCTGGCTCCTGGTTGGGAAAACTACACCGGCTGTCTCTGAGGTCAGTGCCACTTTATTTTATAGCTGTACAGCATACGGCCATAAAACAGAATGGGGCAGTCTTTGGTTATATTGGTTCAAAAGAAAAAACCCATTAAGGGGTAGATTTTTAAAAAGTACGTGCGTGCGTCCATGTGCGTGCGCTACCTGGTGCACACACATGGATGCGTGATTTTATAACGTGAGTGTGCTGGAGCGCGTGCACATTATAAAATTCCTGATTAGCGTTCGCAAGGGGGTGTATAATTTTGCAAATTCACGTGGCGATGCATTGGGGCCTTCCCAATCCCCTACCCTAATCTCCCTTCCCCTTCCCCTATCCTACCTTCCCCCTATCCCTATCCTAGCTACCCTGATTTTTTTTTAATTTTACCTGTTGCTGCTGTACCGGGCGCCTCTAACCCCGCCCTGCCCCCACTGACCGCCCCACCCTGTCCCCCGGCCCGCCCCTTTCAGGAAGGCCCGCGCTTATGCGCGTTCCGACCTTTATACGTGTGGCCGGCCCTTTTTGAAAATAGGCTCGGCTCATGCTAGGCCTGGCCACGCGCGAAAAGGGTGGATTTTACGCCCGTGGCCTTTTTTAAAATCCGCCCTTAAGTGAACTCAAACCCAAATAACCTCACCCCTGAAATGAAAAAAACACAAAACAATTTTTTTCTGTGAACATCCCTATTGTGCAGATACAGAAATTATTTTTAAATTGGCACAAATTTAAAAAGTAGTGAGTTGCACCATTCATGAAAGCTTCAAACTGAGCTTCTGATAATTCACACATCTTTTATGTAGTTTGCCTGCTTAGCTTGATGGGTAAGGGATAGGGAGTGCATATTGATGGGGTGCAAAAGGAGCCCAATTTAGCACTAGTACTTGGAGCTCAGCCCCCCCATACTCCTCCAAATTCTGCCTATATTCTTCAATTACTTTTTTTTTTTTTAATGGTTACTGTAATCTTCATCTCATGCTTACTAAGTATTTGGTATGGTTAAAGAGATCAGAATAGATAATGCTAGCTCTAGGTTGTCAAGGGTACATTTTCATTAAAGTTCCTAATAAAATATGCGTGTACTTTTCACCTTGCACAAACCAACCTGATCTTGAAACACAAACTATGCACATTGGGGTAGATTTTCAAAGGGTTATGCGCGTAACCCCGAAAACCTGCTCCTGCGCGCCGCCGGCGCGCAGGGGCAGGTTACACCACTGTGCTGGAGGCCTCGGTCCCGCCCCTGAACGCCCCCGCATCGGCGCCACGCCCATGGCCCCGCCCCTTTTTCAAAGCCCCGGGACATACGCGCAAGGCCCAGAACGCGCGTATGTCCCGGGGCTTTGAAAAAGGGGCGGGGCCATGGGCGTGGCGCTGATGCGGGGGCGTTCAGGGGCGGGACCGAGGCCTCCAGCACAGTGGCTGTACCGGGGGATGGTGCACTGGCAGCTGGCCGGTGTGCGCAAGATACTCCTGCCAGAGGCAGGCGTAAATAAGTAAAACAAGGTGGGGGGGGGGATTTAGTTAGGGCTGGGGGGTGGGTTATATAGGGGAAGGTGGGGGGGGAGCGGAAGAAAAGTTCCCTCCGAGGCTGCTTCGATTTCAGAACGGCCTTGGAGGGAACAGGGAAAGCCATTGGGGCTCCCCTTGGGCTCGGCGTGCACCCCCTTGCGCGCGCCAACATCAGATTTTATAACATGCGCGCGGTAGCGCGCGCATGTTATAAAATTGGGTGTACATTTGTGCGCACCAGGAACCGCGCACAAATGTACCCCACGCACACTTCTTTTAAGATCTACCCCATTGTGCATGAAGATTGGGTTATTAGGAAGATAAAAAAGCGTGCATAGATTTGTCAGTTTTTAAAATTAAATATCCCATCGTCATCATTGCTTATGGCATGCATTTTCAGCTAGAGAGTTAAAGGCGTGTTACAGATTATAGAATTAGTACAGCATCACAGAGAAAATATGGTGTAACGTGCAGAATAACAAATTGGAATGCAGGTTTAGAGTTAATTCAGTTGCAAGACTGGTAAAGAGGATGCAGTGATTAAATAATAGATATATTTATTTATTTGTTTATTCATTTGAGTTTTTTCTATACCGGCATTCACAGAATTCGTATCATGTCGGTTTACATAAAACAAGGGGTGATCAAAACATTATAAACGTGCATAAATATGAGAGTATACATTTAAACATTATAACAAGTTATAAAAGTGCGCAGAAAAATCAGTTACAATAAAACAAGGATGGTTCTAACTTGGAGAAGAAGCAGAGTATGATAGAAGTTTTAGCAAGAAGAAGAACAAGCAGTGTTTGCTATGTCTGTATCAGTTTAGTGGGAGATAATCCGTCTTTCTGTATTTGGTGGAAGAGCATCAGTCAGAGTCCGGACATATAGTTGGACATATATAGTTGGACATTGTGGATATCTAACTAACAGCTCGATACAGTAAAGTTCAGTTGAAGATTTCTCGTCTGTAACGAGCTCGCTGCGCACAATCCGGACGCGTAAGCCAAACCAGCGATACAGTCTCCAGTTTTGCGCGTCCGTAGCGCTTCTTAAAACAGACGCGTAACCCTTCCCGCACCCGGCATGTAAATGAACGAATTAGCTGTATAATGAAGGAATTAGCTATTCCCCTCCGATACCGTAACGGGCACTCAGGTTCTCTCATTAGTAACGCACTGTTTTGCCGCGGCCGTAACGTGTTAGTTTACCGCCTCCCCCTAGTAGGAGTTAGGACTGTGAGTCTAGTAACAAATCCATCGACACCGCTTAAGACACTCAAAAACAATAAAACACAATTTAAAAAAAAAGCGATACAGAGATGATCGAGAAAATGTAATGATGTGGGACACATAAAACCTGTCAGAAGAAAAAATAAAAAATTTTAAATACCTGTCGGAGGGCCGCGTGGGTACAGGCGGCGGCGGCGGGAGCCGGGTGGTCGCGTGTTAAATCTAGGCCGCGGGCGGGTGGGTGCTTGTTCCAGGCGGCGGCAGCGGCAGCGGCGGCGGGGGGACACGCGTTAGTTCGAGACGGGCGGCGGGTGGTCGCGTGTTAAATCTAGGCCGGGTCCGCACAGGCGCGCATTCATTCACTGCCGGTGGGGGCTGCCGGAGAGGCAGCCCCCACCGGCAGTGAATGAATTCATTCATCCAGGCGGAGGAGCCGGCCGCTTTCGCCACCGGCTCCTCCGCCTGGATGAATGAATGCGCGCCTGTGCGACCCCTGCGATTCGGCGCTCAAGGCATGACGTCACATGCCGTGACGTCACGGCACATGCCACATGCCGTGACGTCACGCCTTGAGCGCCGAATCGCAGGGGTCGCACAGGCGCGCATTCATTCAATGCCGGTGGGGGCTGCCTCCAGCAGCCCCCACCGGCAGTGAATGAATGCGCGCCTGTGCGGACCCGGCCTAGATTTAACACGCGACCACCCGCCGGCCGTCTCGAACTAACGCGTGTCCCCCCGCCGCCGCTGCCGCCTGGAACAGGCGCCCACCCGCCCGCGGCCTAGATTTAACACGCGACCACCCGGCTCCCGCCGCCGCCGGCCGCCTGGACCCACGCGGCCGTCTGAAACTAACACGCGTCCACCCGCCCCCCCCCCCCCCCCCCGCCGCCCGGAACAGGCGCCCACCCGCCCGCGGCCTAGATTTAACACGCGACCACCGGCCCTCCGGATCCCGCCGGCCGCCTGGACCCACGCGGCCCTCCGACAGGTATTTAAAAATTTTGATTTTTACACTTCCTGGTGCCTGTCATTTCAAATGTCATTTGAAATGACAGGTACCAGCGCACCCAGGTTACTGTATAGGCGCTGTATTAAGCGCCTATACAGTAAAATGGGTTACGCGGGCATAACCCTTCCCTACCGCTTTAAAGCCGCGGCATGCATTTGCATGCGATTAGAGGAGAGTATCGGGGAGTTAGTGAAGAGAACTGTGCGTGCGGGGAGGAAGGGTGCGCCTGACACTACCTCACTGTTTCTACCTTGACCTTACTGTATCGACCTGTAAGGGAAGTAAACATCTAGATAGTACAGTATAGCTTGGTAACAAATGTGTAAGGATAGTATATAAGGTAGTAGTGTGTTTAAGTCTACAGGTCTGTAGTGTAATGAAGACCAGACATAGATAAGGTGAAGGAATATAGTGTGGTGGCTCTGTCATGCCAAAAGCTGATTCAAAGAGTCAAGTCTTGCCCAGTCTCCTGAAGGATAGAAAATCTGGGGTGCTAATATATTCCATGACCCGTGAAGGACTTCTTCATGCTACTGTTGGATTGCGTAATTTTGGCTGAAGGTACCATGAAACGAGCCTGCATTTGCAAAATCAAGACGTGGGCAGGTGGTGCCATGTCTTTGAGTGATCTTCTATCCCTGGGTTGGTAGTTTACCCCCGTTCTGAAAACCCTGCAAGAAATTGAATCTATGCAAATGTGTTTGTACATGCTCGTTTTCTCCCCCAGTTAATTTATGCTGCCAGGAATGCTTTACTGTAGCTAAAAGTGCACAGGTAAAATTATGCACTTGCTTTTAGCTGGCTGGAAGTCCACTTAGACGGATTCAGCCATTCTACCCATGTAACCCCTATTTTTACTCACATAGATCCTAAGTCTTTGAAAAGTTAAGGACCACACTAGTGAATTTAAATATCAATGGAAAGGAGAATTTACAGGGGAGGAGATAATCCAGGGGATGGGGTGGGTGTTGGAGACAGAGCTATTGGAAAGAGAGGGTGAGTTTCGATTGACAGTCCAGGGCACCAGTGCTCCATCCTGCTGCTGCAGCCTTAAGGTTACCCAACACTGCACAATTGTGATTGCGTCATTAGAGGATGTTTCTGTAAGTTCAAAGGTGGGGACCCTTTTGCCCTACTGCACCCCCCCCCCCCTCCCGGCTCTGCAAGAAATTCAGAGGGGAATTCCTCTTTCCCAGACTTACTCAAATGCACTTCCCTGCATTTGGGAATAATAGCTATGCCTTCATTAACAAGGGTTTGTGCTTCTAACTTTTAGAGCCACAATCTTTTAGTTACTAACGTATAACATATTTTTATAACTCCTGATGCATTAGCTTACTACATTGGTAGTTAACTCTCTTTTTAATGTGTGAGTAAAAAAAAAATGTGTGCTGAAATTTAGCTCACATTTTTATTCACTGCTTATACATTGTGCGCCTTGGGAGAGAGAGGCTAAAGCACAAGACTACGGGAAGAATTGTGCATTCCCACTGATCCTGCCACAGTTTTAATCCTCTTCCTACATATATTTCTAAATTTAGCTAAGTCTGTATAGGCTTTTAGATTGTGCAAATTAGTTAAAATGATGGTCTGAAAATTTTCACAGTAAAGTGACTGCCTTCATGCTCAAGAAGATCCATTTCCTTTAATCTTTATTACAGTTTGTTTCTTGCTTTTTTGAAGGAAGGTCACCCAAGGTGGCATTCAACATCTTAAATTTAAATAATCTTACATATAACACACTAAGTTAATCACAAATGAAATCAATAAAACAAAAAACTTAAAAACATTCAGCACATAACAAACAATCCCCCTCATTCATCAAAATGTGCTAAGGCGTTTTTGCATGCATTAAGGGCTTATCGCATGCGAAAAGCCCTGTTAATGCATGCAAAAATGCCTTTAATGCATGTGATAGCACCATATTGTATTAAGCTGTGTAATAGCTTGGTAAGGTGTTAGTGCATTTTGTGATGTCTCCTCAAAGATCTGTTTTAGTAGGTTTTTGAAGCTCCTGGAGCACCAGCCTAGCCATGGGGGGTGGGGGGAGGGAGAGAGAGAGTGAGACTGAAACTAACTGTAATGTGCTTGCCCTAGATTGGTATTTATATCCCTATGGGAGGCCCACCTAGTAACTCGAGGTGAGACTTAACTATTAGTGTAGGGGATTAGGGGCCACTTGGACATTCAAAGTGAGATGTATGAACAGAACAGTGCTCTCTTGTGAAGATTTGATGACGTTCGGAGTGAGGAAACTCACTCAAAGATGAGATTTGTGCAATGTTCTCTCAACTTAGCTTGATGGACTCTCTACCTGGGTAACATCAAGCTAGGTGGAGAGAACATTGCACAAATCTCATCTTTGAGTGAGTTTCCTCACTCCGAAGGTCATCATATCTTCACAAGAGAGCACTGTTCTGTTCGTAGGTCTCACTTTGAATGTCAAAGTGGCCCATAACCCCCTACGCTACTACCTAAACCTCACCTCGAGTTACTAGGTGGGCCTCCCATAGGGATATAAATACCTATCTAGGGAGAGGGCATTATGGCTAGTCTCTCTCTCTCTCTCACTCTCACTCAATATGCAATACTTATTGCATTTTGATAAATCCAGGCCAGTGCTTGGCAATCAGCACAAACTCATATGTCATACCACTCATAGTGAATGGGGAACTAATCATATTAGGTACTCAAATTTCATATCAAATCCAGAAAGATAACTGAAATTATCCCAGGTAATCATCACCTGATTATCACAAGTCATAGCACAATGGATTCTGAATGAAAGCCTAGCAAAAGAGCTAGGCTTTCTCTTGCATCCTGAAATATAGTGAATCTTCGGTTAAACATAGCTTTTCTGATAGATAGTCCAAAGGGTGGGAGCTGCTCCTGTAACAGAGTGTTCTTGGTACATATCCAGTATACCTCTAACATCTGGGAAATGGAGGTGATCAGTCCAGTTGGCCATCTCGTACTTGGTGAAGAGGGGGGAAGGGGTAGTGAGGGATGGTAGAGGAGGCGGATGACATGATGGATTTACGTTGAGGTTTGCCAGCCCCTTGAGTTTAGTATCTGGAGAGGAGATATGGTTGATCAGACCACTTGGTGACCTCATGCTTATGTCTGGAAGGAGAAATGAGGATGATTAGGACACTTTGCTCCTTTGATCATAGTGTTGAGGGGTTGGGGGTGAGGGCTGATTGGGGCACTGCAGCCTCTTGATCATTGTGACAGCTGGGGGAGGTTCAAGGGGCCAGGCAAATCATGGACAAGCCAAATGCTGAATCTTACCTAATGCATCTAAGATGACTTTGTGAAACACCAAATCACTGCCATTGCATTTGTCAATCTCTCAGCAGCATAACAGGAAAGGCACTCCAGCATCTATCTATATGGAGATTTCTGGCACTTCCAGAAAATGCTAAATATATATTTGGAAACATACCCACATAAGAAACATTCTTTGGTGGTGGTGTCTAAGCAATTAAAACATACCTCTGTGATAATGGAAGTCATAATAGATCAAATTGATGAACTACAAAGTAACAAATCACCAGGACCAGATGATACATACTCCAGAGCCCTGAAAGAACTCAAACATTAAATTGTAAACCTGTTACTAGTAATGAGTAATCTATCATTTAAAATAGCTATAAAACATGAAGACTGGAGAGTGGCCAATTTAATGCTGATTTAAAAAACCCCAAAAAAGGGTTCCAGGGGTGGTTCAGGAAGCTCTAGACAAGCTTGATGTTGGTGTTGGCCAAAATGATAGAATCTATTCTTAAATGCAAAATTCTGGCTATATAGATAGACCTAGCTTAACTGGGGAGAGTCCATATGAGTTTAGTAAAGGGAAAGTCTTGCCTTATAAATCAGTTAGATTTTTTTTGAAAGTGTAAATCAGGGGTCTCCAAACTACAGCTCGCGATCTACGTCTGGCCTGGTCCATGGTGGGCCTGGTCCATGGTGGGAAGAGGAGGAGCAGGTTACGTGTGGCCCACGGTGGTAGCAAAAGGCGCTGCCATGGGAGTGTGTTTAGCTGCTGATGCTAGCTTGGATACCAAATACCAATACTAGCACTTTGATCATGTACAAAAATCACAATTGACACATCCTCTTACTGCTGATATCGTGGTATATGAGATTAGGAAGTGCAACCTGCCATTTTTGCACGTGCTCAAGGTGCAGCCTTAGAGCGGGCAGAAGTGCCAGCAGAAGAAAACCAATGTGGTAGCAGCAGCAGCACAAATACAGATGTGCTGACACATCTCCCTACAGGCGGAAGAGGACCAGTGTGGCAGTGCTGCAAATACAGAAGTGCTGGTGGGGTTCCCTACCCTTGCCAGCAGAAGATGCCTGGGTAAGATGGGAGGCAGTGAGAGGGAGGAAAAGCAGAGTGAGTGAGGGGAGGAGATAGGAAAGGAATGGAGGTAAAGGAAGGAGGTGAAATGAAGGGTAAGGAAGGGAAGGAGGTAAGTTTGAGAGAGGGGGAGGGGTGAATGGAAGGGAATGAGGTGAAGGAAGAGAAGGGGACTGAGCATGAGGGAGGAGATGATAGTGAAACAAAGGGAAGGTGAAAAGGTAAAGGGATAGGGGAAGAGGAGAAAAGGAAGAGGATGAAGGAAAGATGTGAGAAAGGGGAGGGAAGTGAAGAGCAAGAGTGGGTGGGGATGTGAGTAGGAGAGAGAGTGTGCCACAAACTTACCACTCTTCTATTCATGCCACCACCCACTCTCCCAGGGGGCAGATGCAGAAGGGAAGTGGGAAGGCAGGTGGTAGGGTTCCCGGGGATGTGACAGGGTTACTCATTTCCTAGAAGTATTTGTATTGACACACTGTGGGAACCCTGCCCCATCTGCCCTTCCCCTCCCTTTCCCCAGCATTTTGAATCATATAAGGGCCAGACTCCCCTTCCCTCCCGCTCATCAGATCCCCAAGGTCATATGCCCCAGTGCTCTCAGGGATTCTAATTGTTGCATGTGACTCTTCACGTAAAGTTTGGGGTCCCCCCTGGTATAAATAATCATGTAGATAAATATACCAGGAAAGTCTCCAGATTTTACCCAGTGACTCGGGAAATTTACATCAATTACCAGGTCTCTGGGTAGGGGGAATGCTAGAAAACTCTGGGCCTCTGTTTACAGCTACAGCCACTCCCCTTTCTCAGTAATCATTCAGGGAACAAGAGGGAGGAGGGAGTCTGGAGCAGCCTGTGCAGGCAGCATGTGAGGAGAAGCTAGAGAGGGGCTGCACCACAACCAACTCTGCAGCTGTGATTCCAGGACCTGGGACTCGCTTAGCTGAGGGTGAAGTAAGGGTGCATGCCAGGGAGCTGTGGCTTATAGGGGATGGGAGCAAAGAGTGTTGAGGTCGGGAAGGGAGGAAGGAAGGGGAAGAGGGGATAACGTGGTGGTGGTGGAGCAGGGAAGAGAGAGGAAGCGTGGATTAGTGGGGGGGGGGGGGGGGGGGGTGACAGAAGAAGGAAAGCTGATACGCAATATTCCATCCCCACTAATTAACAGCAATCTCAGGGTGACCACGACTGAGAAGTTCCCAGGTATGTAGATAAAGGTGAGCTGGTTGAGTATAGCGTACTTGGATTTTCAGTAGTCATTTGCCAAAGTCCCCTATGAAACTCTTCAGGAAATGAAAAAGGAATGGTATAGGAGTCAGTGCCCTATTGTGGACTGGTAATTGGCATAAGAACAGTGTTCCCCTTAGAATATAAATTTGAGATATAGCCTCTGGAACTGTTATCCAGGTTCTTTCATAACAGGGGTTACATGTGGTTTAAAAGTTAAATGCTTCCCTGTTCATGAGACATGCTGATGGTGGGATACTCTGGTTCCCTCTGATCTTACCCCTCACCCTATTTTATTGTTTTAATTATAGATCATGAAGCAAAGATGCAGAAGGCATTTGACAAAGTACCTTATGAGAGACTTTTAAGAAAACTAAAAAGTCATGGGCTAGGAAGCGATGTCCTTTTGTGGATTGCAAACTGGTTAAAAGATAGGAAACAGAGAGTAGAATTAAATGTTCAATTTTCTTAGTGGAAAAAGGTAAACAGTGAAGTCCCTCAGGGATCTGTACTTGAACCGGTGCATTTTAATATATTTATAAATGATCTGGAAAGAAGAACAATGAGTGAGGTGATCAAATTTGCAGATGACACAAAATTATTCAGACTAGTTAAATCACAAGCAGATTGTGATAAACTGCAGGAGGCCCTTGTGAGACTGGAAGATTGGGCATCCGAATGGCAGATGAAATTTAATGTGGACAAGTGCAAGATGATGCATAAAGGGAAAAATAACCCATGCTGTAATTCCATAATGTGTTCCATATTAGGAGTTACCACCAAGGAAAAGGATGTAGGTGTCATAGTGGATAGTACATTAAAATTGATGGTTCAGAGTGTTGCAGGGCCAAAAAAGCAAATAGAATGTTAGTAATTATTAGGAAGGGAATGGTGAATAAAACAGAGAATGTCATAGTGCCTCTGTATCGATCCATGGTGAGATTGCATCTTGAATACTCAAAAAAGATACAGTTGCACTAGAGAAGGTACAGAGAAAGGCAACCAAAATGATAAAGGGGTGGAACAGCTCTCCTATGAGGAAAGGCTAAAGAGGTTAGGGCTGTTCAGTTTGGAGAAGAGATGGCTGAGGGAGGATATGATAGAAGTCTATAAAATCATGAAAGGACTTCAATGGGTAAATGTGAATCGGTTATTTACTCTTTCAGATAATACTAGGGGGGCACTCCATGAAGTTAGCAAGTAGCACAGTTAAAACAAATCAGAGAAAATTCTTTTTCACTCAATGCACAATTAAGGTCTAGAGGATGTGGTTAAGGCAGTTAATGTAGCTGGGTTTTAAAAAAGGCTTGGAAAGTTCCTGGAGAAGTCCATAAACTGCTATTAATCATACTGACTTAGGGATAGCCACTGCTTATTACCAGCTTTAATGTTGGGTACTTGCCAGGTACTTGTAACCTGAATTGGCCACCATTGGAAACAGGATGCTGGGCTTGATGGACCCTCAGTCTGACCCAGTATAGCAACTTCTTATGTTCTTAGTCTCATAGTTTTATTGTATTACATAAAATTATCCCTGTCTTCAGTTACACTCCACCAGTTAATCCACCTTTGAGACTTTATTTTCCCTGGTTCTCCCCAATGCGTATTTTTATTTGCTGTCTGTTATGGATGGATAGAAAGACAGGAAACAATATATAGAATAGCTAAAAGAATCTAGAAAAGTAGTTAGAAATGCAAAGTTGAAAATGGAAGAAAAAACAGTAAATATAGTAAAACAAGAGGAGAACATTTTTATTAAGATATATATTAGTGATAGAAGGAAGTCCAAAGTAGGCACTGTGAAACTCAGAGGTAAAGGAGAGGTATATGTAGAGGCTGAGAAGGAAAAAACAGCAACGCAGTGCGCCCTACACAGCCACCCATGGCTGGTCGCAGACTACGCCAGAGGTGAAACAGACTGCGAAGCAGTGGAACTTGGAACTGGAAACGTTGAAGATTCAGGAGAGGCCTGTACCGAGGTGTGCCCTACACAGCCGCCCGTGGCTGGTCACGGACCACACTGAAGCAGAACAGGTTCTGGCAGAGTCTTGGGCATGGACAGAAGCAGGCACATGGTACCCCGAAGACCGGGACAGGATTCAAGACTCTGAACTCGGATTTCAGGAACAGACCTTGGCATTAAAAACAAGGGCCTTCTGGAGACTTTCGCTGCAGACATGAAGACAGGCTTTGTGCCTCGAAGTGCCCTACACAGCCCCTCTTGGGCTGGTCACAGACCATGACGGTGGCATGCCAGGAAAGGTGATCAAGCAAGGAACCTGGAGGCAGGACGAAGAGCCGGAGGTCATCAGGACCAGGACTAGAACACGGAACATCAGGACTTGGAACATAAGAACATAAGAATTTGCCATGCTGGGTCAGACCAAGGGTCCATCAAGCCCTGCATCCTGTTTCCAACAGAGGCCAAACCAGGCCACAAGAACCTGGCAATTACCCAAACACTAAGAAGATCCCATGCTACTGATGCAATTAATAGCAGTGGCTTTTCCCGAAGTAAACTTGATTAAGAACATAAGAACATAAGAAAATGCCATACTGGGTCAGACCAAGGGTCCATCAAGCCCAGCATCCTGTTTCCAACAGTGGCCAATCCAGGACATAAGAACCTGGCAAGTACCCAAAAACTAAGTCTATTCCATGTAACCATTGCTAATGGCAGTGGCTATTCTCTAAGTGAACTTAATAGCAGGTAATGGACTTCTCCTCCAAGAACTTATCCAATCCTTTTTTAAACACAGCTATACTAACTGCACGAACCACATTCTCTGGCAACAAATTCCAGAGTTTAATTGTGCGTTGAGTAAAAAAGAACTTTCTCCGATTAGTTTTAAATGTGCCCCATGCTAACTTCATGGAGTGTCCCCTAGTCCTTCTACTATCCGAAAGAGTAAATAACCGATTCACATCTACCCGTTCTAGACCTCTCATGATTTTAAACACCTCTATCATATCCCCCCTCAGTCGTCTCTTCTCCAAGCTGAAAAGTCCTAACCTCTTTAGTCTTTCCTCATAGGGGAGTTGTTCCATTCCCCTTATCATTTTGGTAGCCCTTCTCTGTACCTTCTCCATCGCAATTATATCTTTTTTGAGATGCGGCGACCAGAATTGTACACAGTATTCAAGGTGCGGTCTCACCATGGAGCGATACAGAGGCATTATGACATTTTCCGTTTTATTCATCATTCCTTTTCTAATAATTCCCAACATTCTGTTTGCTTTTTTGACTGCCGCAGCACACTGAACCGACGATTTCAATGTGTTATCCACTATGACACCTAGATCTCTTTCTTGGGTTGTAGCACCTAATATGGAACCCAACATCGTGTAATTATAGCATGGGTTATTTTTCCCTATATGCATCACCTTGCACTTATCCACATTAAATTTCATCTGCACTTATCCACATTAAATTTCATCTGCCATTTGGATGCCCAATTTTCCAGTCTCACAAGGTCTTCCTGCAATTTATCACAATCTGCTTGTGATTTAACTACTCTGCACAATTTTGTGTCATCTGCAAATTTGATTATCTCACTCGTCGTATTTCTTTCCAGATCATTTATAAATATATTGAACAGTAAGGGTCCCAACACAGAACCCTGAGGTACTCCACTGTCCACTCCCTTCCACTGAGAAAATTGCCCATTTAATCCTACTCTCTGTTTCCTGTCTTTTAGCCAGTTTGCAATCCACGAAAGTACATCGCCACCTATCCCATGACTTTTTACTTTTCCTAGAAGCCTCTCATGAGGAACTTTGTCAAACGCCTTCTGAAAATCCAAGTATACTATATCTACCGGTTCACCTTTATCCACATGTTTATCCACATGTTTATGGACTTCTTCTCCAAGAACTTATCCAAACCTTTTTTGAACGCAGCTACACTTACTGCACTAACTACATCCTCTGGCAACAAATTCCAGAGCTAAATTGTGCGTTGAGTGAAAAATAATTTTCTCCGATTAGTCTTAAATGTGCTACTTGCTAATTTCATGGAATGCCCCCTAGTCCTTCTATTATCGAAAGTGTAAATAACCGATTCACATCTTAAAGAGATCTTAAAGACCTCTATCATATCCCCCCTCAGCCGTCTCTTCTCCAAGCCCTAACCTCTTCAGCCTTTCCTCATAGGGGAGCTGTTCTATCCCCTTTATCATTTTGGTTGCCCTTCTCTGTACTGTCTCCATCACAACTATATCTTTTTTGAGATGCGGTGACCAGAATTGTACACTGTATTCAAGGTGCGGTCTCACCATGGAGCAGTACAGAGACATTATGATATTTTCAGTTTTATTAACCATTCCCTTCCTAATAATTCCTAACATTCTGTTTGCTTTTTTTGACTGCTGCAGCACACTGAGCCGATGATTTTAAAGTATTATCCACTATGATGCCTAGATCTTTTTCCTGGGTGGTAGCTCCTAATATGGAACCTAACATTGTGTAACTACAGCAAGGGTTATTTTTTCCTCTATGCAACACCTTGCACTTGTCAATATTAAATTTCATCTGCTATTTGGATGCCCAATCTTCCAGTCTTGCAAGGTCTTCCTGTAATGTATCACAATTCGCTTGTGATTTAACTACTCTGAATAATTTTGTATCATCCATGAATGTGATTAGGGCTTCTGGATGAGGAACATCAGGACTTCTGGACGAGGGACATCAGGACCTCTGGACAAGGGATAGGCAACGAAGGAGCTCTGATGAGGAACAAGACCAGGAACATCAGACAAAGGAGACCAGGAATAGCGAGAACATGGAACATGGAACCATCTGGAAAGGAGCAGACCAAGGAAGACTTTGACCGGAGATGAGGAACATGGATGTCCATGGAACCTGATTTGAAGGCCCCGAGGAAGTGGAGCTGAGCCCTTTTATTGGGCTGGACTAGGGCAAGGACTGATGACATCATCCAGTGGGGCTGCGGGCTTTCCCCGCCACTGGCCCTTTAAATGATGAGGAGAGATGTGGGCCCGTGCCTAAAAGAACCTGGGAGGCAGGAAGTCAGCGGCGGCACCAAGGCTGCGAAGAGGTATCCTGGTGGCGGCGCTCAGGCATGTGGGTGGAGGCAGCAGCGGTGGCGGCTTCCTGCCACTTGGAGAGGACATCTGTGGCAGCTTTCCCCACCGCAGGGCAGCTGGTGGTGGCACTCGGGCCGCATGGAGAAGATGGCATTGGCCTCTGGGCCATGTGAAGGATGTCCTGTGGCGTCGGGCCGGGCTGCGAGAGAGCGGCAACAGTGATGGTGTCGGCCGGGGTGCGGGGCATCCCAGCAGCAGTGGTAGCAGTGAGTGGAGGGCCTGCTCGCGGGATGGGCTCTGTGAGCAGGATCGTAACATTAGTCTGACCTCTGTGGTGAGCACGTTTGGATTTGTGGCTCACAGGAAGGCTCCGTGAGTTGCTGGACTCACCCTGATGTCGGCAGACTCCAGCGCAGCATGAATGCCACCATGTACAGTTCATCATGCTGCCATGCTGCTGACATCCAACTTTAACTTAGGGCATATGCGCCACTCCCTGCTTTGAAGTGTCCGCGGTGGGAAAATTCCCACGTCACCCTCTAATTCCAGCAGGCGTGTCCTTATTAAGAGCCCCTCGGACTAATTGCTGGTGCCTCAGCAGCAGGTGTCTTTCCTTAGCAGTGTGTATTGCTAGCGTTTCTGGTTCCTGTTGTCCTGCATTTCTGATTCTTGTCTCATCCGGCCTTGCCTTCCTTCCTTGCTCAGTTCTGCCTTTGTTGTCTTCTCCTGTCTCCTTCCTCCAGCCTGCCTTGTCCTGCTTCATTTTATTACTCTCATCCAGTGTTTTCAGTGTATCCTCGTCTTCCCTTGGCCTGACTCTTCAGATCTTGACCTTCTGTCTGGACTTGACCATGTTTTGCCTGCTGCGTGGACCTGACCACCTCTGTTCACAGCCTGTGCCGACCTTGGCCTGCTCTGTCTCCGTCTGTCCGCTGCCTGCCCTGACTCCAGTATGCTATTGGACTCTTTACTCTTGCCTCTGCCCTTGGGACTCACGTAAGATCTGCCGGCTGCCAGAATCCAAGGGCTCAACCTGTGGGGGGGGGGAGATGGCTGGTATAGGGAAGCTGCAATCTGTCCTGCTACAGAGCGCATTTGCCAGCTGCCGGTGTAGGCCTCATAAGGTTGCCTATGAGGCTGAGTCACCTACGCCACAGCACCAGGAATTCACGTCAACCTTTATGGATTGCTGAGGCCATGAGCTTGGTGGCTTCGCCTCAGTCCTCCGCCATCGCTGGGCTAGCATACTAACTCCAGCACCAGCAGGATCAGCTGAACATCATGGCTGGGTATCTCCAAGGAATGGTTTGCAGAACTGCTTCAGCTTCTTCTCCGACATCCACATTGAATCTGCCTCCGCCTCCAAGATATGACGGCGACCCAGTAAAATGTAGAGGCTTTTAAAATCATTGTTGGATGCAATTTGAACTTCAAGCACCCTTGTTTCCCACAGACAGTCAAAGTAACCTACATCCTGTCCTTTTTGGGTGGCTCCGCCCTAGCCTGGGCATTGTCTATCTGGGAAAGAGATGACTCTCTCCTGAGTGACCTGAATTGCTTCTTACAAGAATTCCGGCAGATCTTTGAGGCTGGTCACTCTACGTCCAAGGCCTCTGAGCTCCTGTGGATCAGACAAGGTATGTGGTCCGTAGAGGGGAGTATGCTGTGCATTTTCGCACTCTGGCCTGAGAACCACAGTGGGGCACCAACAATCTGATTGCCATCTTTAGGCAAGGCTTTTTCAAGCGTATAAGAGATGAACTGGCTGCCAGGACTCTAGAGAGTCTCATCAGTCTAGATATTCGGTTACACTTCTTTAAACTTCACACCCTAAAAAAACTTAAACCCTTACTACATCCCCCTGACTTCCGTACAGTACTACAAACCACCATCTTCGCCAAAACCGACTACTGTAATTCTCTCCTCCTCGGCCTACCGAACAACGCCATCCACCCCATTCAAATATTGCAAAACACAACAGCCCGGATTTTGACCAACTCACGCAGACATGACCATATCACACCTGTTTTAAAAGACCTGCATTGGCTCCCAATAGCATACCGCATACAATATAAGGCTCTCTCTCTCATCCACAAGGCCTTATACAATCCTGAAATAAACTGGTTTAACGAATCCTTCCGCCTCCACCAATCTAATAAGCCCACTAGACACCCACATCTCGCCACCATGCCCACCCCCTCTCCCAAACTCTACAAACTAACTTCCACGAGAGCCCGTGCGCTCTCGATCGCCGGGCCGACTCTCTGGAACACAATGCCAGTCGAACTACAGCAAGAAGAATGCCTAAAAACCTTCAAACGGAAGCTTAAGACCTGGCTTTTCACTAAAGCATACACCTAACTTCCCCTATCCCTCTCCACTGTGCTACCCTCCCCTCCTTTCCCTCCCTACTCCTCTCTCCTTTCACCCCCCTTCTCATTTCAAATTCTGCCCAAATTTATATTTTATGTTATCTCCTATTAATGTACATATTGTATATACTTGCAAATCTTGTTTACACATTTAATGCTATACTCCCCATTATTTCTCCCCCCCCTCAATTACTCTCTTGTTAACATGTTATATTTGTTCGATGTAAAGCGCTACCCCAGGCGTCTGTTTGCGTTACACTGTGAACCGATGTGATATCATTGATGAATGTCGGTATATAAAAATTTTAAATAAATAAATAAATAAACACCAATGTTTCCAGGAACGAACCTGTCCGTCTTGCCCTGAATTTCCAAAGACCAGTGCCTTCTTGCCCACCTCCTGAATTAGGATCGACATCTGAAGAAGCCAAGCAGGTTGACTGGTTCAAGATATCTGCAGAGGAGAAGCTTTGACGCCGCAGTCTCAACCTGTATCTGTATTGTACAGCTTCAGGGCATTTTGCCAGCCTGTGCCCCCGAATAAGCTGGGAAACTCTAGGATCTAGGCCTAGTGGGAGACGCCACCCTGGGTCATCCTTGCACCTTTCCACAGCTAATGGTACCAGTTTGGTTCTCTTTGGAGATCATTTTGATTGATGCACTTGCATTCCTGGACACTGGTTCAGGTGGAAGCTTCATTCATGAGGCATTAGTGCTTCATTACTAGATACTGACAGCAACGTTGTCTATGCCACTTTCCATCTCATTGGTTTATGGAGAATCTTTGTTCGGATACATCACCAGAGCTACAGTATCCCTGACTGTGCACACTGGAATCCTGCATAAGGAAGAAATCAGCCTCTTCCAATTTATGGTCAATGAGATCTTCAGGGACCTTCTCTACTCTCACATAGTAGTCTACTTGGATGATATCCTAGGCTTTTCTAAGTCACTAGCAGAGCATCAATGCCATGTAAATCAGGTTCTCCAGAGGTTCTGCGAGCATAATTTCTATGCCAGTTTAGAGAAGTGTACTTTTGTGCAAGAACAACTGCCCTTCTTGGAATATATTATCTCTTGCCAAAGTCTACGGATGGTCTTTGATAAATTAATGGCCATATTGTAATGGGCTCCGATCTGTGGGCCTCAAAGTGCTGCGTGCTTCCTGGGCTTTGCAAATTATTATAGACAATTTATTCATGACTAATCCTCCTTAGCAGTCCCACTCACAGCCTTGACTAAGAAGAGTTACGATATAAAAAACTGGACCCAGGACACTATTCAAACGTTCGAGCACCTCAAAGAGGAGTTTACTCTTGATCCAGGCATGTACCAGCCAGATCCGTCCAAGTTGTTCATCTTTATTTATTTATTTAACTCTTTTCTATACCGACATTCATGAAGCATATCATATCATATCAGTTCACAAAGAACAGGGGTATTAAAAATTTTAACATTAATAGTAGCGAGGGGCTACTGGTAGAGATAAGAGATAAGTTACAATGAGCGAGGGTTACTGGAACTTGGTTGATAGAAAGTGAAAATAACAAGGGTGGCCTGGAGGTGGGAGGGGAAACAGGGTTGACATGGTATGGAAGAAAGGAGACAGTTGATAGGTATGTTATCTAACAAATATAGCATAACAGATTATGTAACAAGTATAATATAAAGAATCAGGTGACAATTGATTAATATATTATATAGCAAATATAACATATTTGGGAAAAGGGTAGCTTGGAGGACAGTGCGGAAGTCATTGAAGTGGAGGAGGGGGTCCAAGTTTTTTTATGACATAAATCTGCTGCAAGCTTGGCGGACTAAAGATGGGTGGGGATGCTGAATTAACACAGAATGGTAGGTATTGTCTAAAATAAGGGAAGGGGGGTGGGTTAAGGGAGTGGTGGTGGGGTAGGCCAGAGGGCTGAGGGAGGAAGTAGGGAGAATGGTTAAGGAAAGGCTTGTTGGAATAACCAGGTCTTTAGTTTTTTTTTAAAGGTCAGGGGGCAGTGTTCCTGGCGTAGATCTGGAGGCATGGGGTACCATAGAGATTGCCCAGCTGAGGAGAAGGCACATTCCCTGGTAGAAGTGTGGAGAATGAGTTTGGGAGGGGGAATGTGGAGGGTTCCTTTATAAGCAGATCTAACCGGTCTTTTTGAAGTGTGGAGGCGCAGTAGGTCTTTTAGCCAGAGAGAGTGCTGGTTGTGAATGGTCTTATGAATGATAGTGAAGCTCTTATGTAAGATTCTGAAGCTGATAGGGAGCCAATGGAGATCCTTGAGGATGGGCGTGTTGTGGTCTTTTCGGCTGGAGTTGGTTAGGATTCTGGCGGCTGCATTTTGGAGCATCTGTAGGGGTTTAGTGGTGGTTGTAGGGAGGCCGAGAAGAAGGGAGTTGCAGTAGTCAATTTTTGGGAAAAGGGTAGCTTGGAGGACAGTGCGGAAGTCATTGAAGTGGAGGAGGGGGTCCAAGTTTTTTTAGAATGTGGAGTTTGTAGAAGCAGTCTTTTTATTGTGGTATTAATGAATTTTTTTAAGTTCAGCTGGTTGTCTAGTACAACGCCAAGGTCTCTCACTTGTGTGACTGTGGTGGAGGAAGGGTCAGAGTGGGAAAGTTGTTAATTTGGTCAGGGGAGATAAGGAGGAGTTCGGTCTTGGCCGTGTTGAGTACAAGGTTGAGACTGGTGAGGAGGAGGTTGATAGAGTGAAGGCAGTTGTCTCAGAACTTGAGGGATTTGGGGAGGGACTCTGTTATGGAAATAAGTATCTGAACGTCATCGGCGTAAATAAAATGGGTTAGATTTAGGTTTGCGAGGAGCTGGCAGAGGGGTAAAAGATAGATATTGAAGAGGGTAGGGGAGAGGGAAGAGCCTTGGGGGACTCCATGGCTTGTGCTGATAGGGGGGGAATTCTTTATTGCTTATTCTGACCTTATAGTATCTATTGTTCAGGAAGGACTCAAACCAGCTGAGGACAGTTCCTGAGATGCCAATGTCAGTAAGGTGGTTTAGGAGGATGGAGTGATTAACGGTATCAAACGCTGATGAGATATCAAGAAGTGCCAGTAAGTAAGATTGTCCTTTGTCTAATCCCAAGAGAAGGGTATCCGTGAGTGAAATTAGGAGAGATTCTGTGTTTAGGAATTTACGGAAACCAAATTGAGCGGAGTAGAGGATATTGTGATTGTCGAGGTAATCGGAAAGTTGGGTGTTGACTAGTCTCTCCATGAGTTTGGTGATAAATGGTAGGTTTGAAATAGGGCGGAAATTAGAGGGATCCCCTGGGTCAAGGTTAGGTTTCTTCAGTAAGTGTTTAAGGGTGGCTAGTTTCAATGCGTCAGGGACTATTCCATGAGACAGGGAGCAATTTATGATTTAGGACAAGGGTTTGGCGATAATCTTTGGTATGGTGAGTAGTAATTTTGTCGGGATAGGGTTGGATGGGTGGGAGGAGGGTTTCATGTTCTTTAGGATGGATTCAATGTCGAGGGACGAAGTGAGTTCGAAGGATTCGAAGGTGGCTCTCGGGTCAGGGGAGGTGGTATTAAGAAGGGCCAAGAGGTTGGAAATTTTTTTCTAGAAGAAGGTTGCGAGTTCGTCGGACTTTGCTTGGGCTTTGTTGTCAGGGATGGAGAGGGGGGGGGGGGAGATTTTGTAAGTTCTGCAACATATGAGAACAGGGCCTTCGTGTCATAGTGAAAGTTGTGGATTTTGCGGGCATGGAAGTCTTTTTTTGCTTGGAGGATGGAGGTAGATGCATCTACCCTCTGGGAAGACACTTCCTCCTACAAAATAACAATAATGGCACCCTTGTGACATGCTCCTACTTTTCGAAAAAGCTCTCTCTGGCAGAAAAGAACTACAGTATAGGAGACTGTGAGCTGCTAGCAGTCAAGTTGGCCTTGGAAGAATAGAAAAACCTGCTAGAAGGAGCCAAGCACCCAGTAATCATCTATACGGATTTTGAACATTTGGCAGAGGCTCAGAGATTAAACCCCAAGCCAGCCAGCTAGTCTTTGTTTTTTAATCGATTTGACTTCAAATTATGCTATGGGCTTGGTGAGAAAAACCACCGAGCCTATGTCCTCCCCCAGTTTTTTGACATTGAAGGAACCTTGGAACCCCCACAGCATATCATTGATCTATCTAAGATTGTAGTTGTGGCCACCTTCACAGTTTTTCTAGAGAAGATTGTGATACCCCAGCACTACGACAGAAGGGCTCATGACTCCCACCTGTCTGGTCATCCTGGCATCACTCAGACATTAGAATTAATTGTGTGACACTACTGGTGGCCACAGATGAAGATTGATGTTAAGCATTACGTAGAGTCCTGCCCTACGTGTGCCATGAATAAAAGTGTGAGAGCATGCTCTTTGGGCTTGTTACAGCCACTGCCAGCCGCCAAGGTGCCCTGGATCTATGTGACCACTGATTTCATCACTAAGCTTCCCCTCTCTGGCGGCTTCACCACCATATGAGTAGTAGTGTTTACATTCTTTAAGATGGTGCATTTCACACCACTTTCAGACCTCCCATCCATGCCTAAATTGGCTAAACTCTTTGTGCAACAGATCTTCCATCTGCACGGGCTGCCACTCCACATTATCTCAGATCAAGGGGTCCAGTTTACAGCCCGATATTGGAAAGACTTATGCAGGAAATTCAGGATTTTGTTGGATTTCACTTCCACTTATTACCCCCAAAACAACGGACAAACTGAACTGGTAAATCAAAACCTCAAGCTCTTTCTGCATGCCTAAGTGAACCAGCAATAAGAAAATTGGGTCTCCCTTCTTCCATGGGCTGAATTCACCCATAACAATCACCCTTTTACATAGTCTTTGAATGACATCCCCATGTGCCTAGACCAGTTCCTATCTCTGACAGTTGTCCAGCAGCTTTCCTGATGGGGCAGGAGCTCCAGGAACTGTGGCAAGAAATCCACCTTCTTCTGGATTAAGCAGCAAAACATTCAAAAGAACAAGCTGATAGAAAACATCATCCAGCACCTAACCCCAAAAGTCTAATCTGGCTTAGCACCAAAAACTGGAGATTTAAGATGTTCTCCCCGCAATTCGTAGAGCCTTTTCCTGTCGATCGTCAACTGGATCCTGTGGCATACAAACTTAGATTGCAACCTTCCTTGAAAGTTCATGACGTATTCCATTTTTCGTTATTAAAGTTTTCAATTCTGTCTTGGCCAGCAGATCACCCTTCCAGACCACTGAAGTGGCCACTTAAGAAGATACCCAGTTTGAGGAACAAGAAATTCTAGATTGTCGAAGGATACAGAATCAATTACAATTCATCATCTTATGGCAGAACTATGAACCCAAGGGAAACTCATAGGAGCTGGCCTCCAATTTACAAGCCTCCCAACTTGTTTCAGAATTCCACAGGAAATTTTCTGGGAAACCCATGCCCAGAAGACAGGGGAGAGGGCTTTGGAGAGGGAGTACAGTTAGGATTTGTAGCTTGTGGGAAGGCTCCACGAGCCGCTAGACTCACCCTGACACCGCCAGACTCTAGCACAGCATGAATGCCACCGAGCACGGTCCACCATGCCATCATGATGTTGACATCTGGGCCTCCCTTAGGGTGTACCCGCATGTACAACTCCCTGCTTTGAAGGGTATGTAGCTGGAAAATCTCCATGGTGTCCTCTGATGACATCAGCAGCCTCATCCTACTTAAGAGCCTCAGACTGCTTGCCGGTGCCTCAGAAACAGGTCTCCTGCCATAGCAGTGTATGTTGCTAGTGCTCTTGGTTCCTGTCATCCTGCATTCCTGAATCTTGCCTCATCCAGCCTTGTCTTCCTGCCTTGCTCCGTTCTGCCTTCCTTGTCTTCTCCTGCCTCCATCCTCCATCCTGTTTTGTCCTGATTCGTCTTATTCCTCTCATCCAGTGTCTTCAGTTTTTCCTTGTCCTTCCTTGGCCTGACTCTTCAGATCTTGACCTTCTGCCTGGATGTGATCAAGTTTTGCCAGGCTGCCTGGATCTGACCTCTTGCTTGGAACTGATCACCACTGTTCACAGCTTGCCCTGACCTTGGCCTGTCTCTGTCTTCATCTGTCTGCTGCCTGCCCTGACCCCGGTGTGCTATTGGACTCTTGCTCTTGCCTCTGCTCTAGGGACCCACCTAAGACTCGGCCACCAGAACCCAAGGGCTCAACTTGTGGGGGAGGTGACTGGTATAGGTGACGCTTCAGTTTGTCTCACTACAGGGCGTGTTTGCCAGTTGCCAGTATAGGCTTTGTAGGTTCACCTACGAGGCTGCGTCAACTACTCTGCAGCACCAAGGGCTCATGCCAACCTTTACAAAACAAATTAATGGAATTGCTGCTAAAACAGAGGATAGTGCAAGTTCTGGAATCCAAGGGATTGAAAGATCTGAGACAGTACGGTTTTACTAGAGATTGGTCTTGTCAGACAAATCAGATCAGTTTCTTTGATTGGGTGATTAGAGAATTGGATCAGGGAAAAGTGCTATATTTTGTATACTTGGATTTCAGTAAGGTCTTTGACATGGGTCCACATAGGAGCTAATAAATAAATTGAGCACCATTGGTATGGGCCCTAGAGTGACTGGGTTAGAAACTGGTTGAGTGGGAAGCAATAAATGGTAATGGTAAATGAAGTTCACTTTGAGGAGGAGGGGGTGTTACTCAGGGATTGGTCCTTGGTCCTGTTTTTTCAACATTTTCATGAGTGACATTGCAGAAGGATTGTCGAGAAAGATTTGTCTTTTGGCAACAGGATAGAAAGCCAGGAAGGTGTGGCAAATGAGGAATGGTCTTAGGATCTGGCAGCTAAGATTTAATGCTAAAAAATGTAGAGTTATGCATTTAGGATTAAAAAATCCAAGGGAGAGATACAGTATAGGGGGTAGATTTCTTCTAAGCATGAAAGAAGAGTGGAATCTGGGGGTCATTGTATCTGATGATCTTCCTGTGCTTGCTTAATGAAAAGATTTTGAAAAAAAAACAAAAAACAGGTGGATAAAAGTGACTGCAAATGCTAGAAAGTTGCTTGGCTGAATAGGGAGAGAACTGGTCAGCAGAAAAAGGGAGGTGATATTACCCCTGCATAGGATCCTAGTGAGACCTCATTTGGAATATGTGTACAATTCTGGAGACCACACCTTCAAAAGGATATAAACTGGTTGGAGTCAGTCCAGGGACTGGCTACTAAAATGGTCATTAGCTTTGTTCTAAATCGTATGGGGATAGACTTAAAGCTCTGAACATGTATATCCAAGAAGAAAGGCAGGATAGGGAGATATGATAGAGACATGTAAATATCTCCAAGGTTTCCATGCATAGGAGGCAAACCTTTTTCAGTGAAAAAAAGGGGTTATGGTAAAAGGAAATATTTCTCTACAGAAAGGGAGGTGGATATGTGGGACAGTTTTCCTGTGGAGATGGTGGCGACAAAGAAAAATTCTGAATTCAAGAAAGCATGGGATAAACATAGGGGATCTCGGAGGTAAACTGAATTAGTGTGAAAGGGAAAGTAGATAGGTCTATCTTACGTGTGTTTATACAGCGCTGTGTACACTTGGTTGCACATATCTTGTACTGCTATATAAATGTTTAGTAGTAATAGTATGATGCAAATGTGCCATATAAATGTTTAATAGTAATAGTATGATGCAAATGTCCGCAGTAGGAGTTGGGTAGGAAAGTACTGTCTCAGATGGTACATGTTTCTGCTGCCTCCTGCAGTCGGACAGCCAATGCCTCATGTGTTTTAATGTGGGTGCCTTACTAATGCTATTTTTAGAACAATCATGAACTTGGATAAAAGTTGGCGATTTATTTGGAATAAAGGCTTGACATGAGCCCTTTGTGAGCCTCCTATAGCATGCCGGTACCTTTAAGTGTGTCTGTTGCGCATTGAAATCTGTATGCCAGAATGGAAGGCTTGGTGTGCCACACTCAGAGATGCATACCAGAAAATGCCTATTTTGGTCTTGACATAAATGTATTGCAAAATGGCAAACGTATGGATTTCTTTCTCTAGCTATAGCATTTATCTGTTCATTTTTACTGTGGTGGCAAATATATGTGGTCCTCGCAGAATTTGCAGGAATAATCAGAATAAAGCTGCACAAGTAGTTTTGCTTTGATTATTACCTCATGAAAAAGTACCCACTCAGATTTGCTCCTGCTTTTTGTGCAGATACTGTTTTGAGGAAAAACGATGCATCCACTGACCTGATCTCAACTTGGGAATGCATCCAAAACTGGTAAAAGTACCTACATTGCTGACATATATGCAGGTACTTTTACTCATGTAGTGGATGGGCAATAGTCAAAAAGCCCATTTACATGGGTAAAACAGCATTTTACCTGTGGAAATGGCTTTCATTTTTGCCTTCCCTGTTTTTTGTTTTTTTTTGCCATCAAAATGATAATGGTTGCCACTATGAAAAGTGATGCAATTTATACACTGCCTTTCCAGAAAAGATAGAAATATCATCTGCAATTTGAAGATTACAAAGTGACAGCAAAATCCATTTTGGCTTCTCAAGTGTTCAATTGCTATACTTAAGTAATCATCCACTAAGTATATTCTAGAAACTTCTCTTGCTATATAAGAAAAGTTTGTATTTTGTACTGTAAGTTCCTGTTTTCAGGGAGCAAAATTTCATTTTTTGAGCAGACTTTATTTGAACTAGAGTGTGTGAGTGTGTGTGTGTGTGTGTATATATATATAATTAACTGAGAAAAGGATTTTGCATTCATTGGTAATTTTTATGTTGATTTCGAAATCAAAGTGATGTATAGCATTAGGCTATCCTCTAATTTTATTTTCTTTCCAACCACCATGTCCCCTGCCTCAAAAAGGCACTTCATGGATAATACATTGTAATATACTGAAACTGTAATCTTATGTATAGTAAGATTTAGTCAAATATATAAAACTTCAATGAAGGGAGAAACATTGCTAGAGGGAGGTAAATTGGACCATCCCAGTTGCAGAAACGGAAGTAAAGAGTAAGGATATGCATTCATTTTAAACAAATGGGACTTCTGAAACTAATGGGACCCCATATGTTTTACTTGTGGGTTCCTGAAACAAATGGAAGGGCCCTACAAATAAAACAAATCCTATTTGTTCTTTTCATTTTCGTTCTCCATTCATTTCTAGCCTAGGCCCAAATGCCAGGTCCCATCACAGAGGCCAAGACCCAGGCCTAGAGCCAATGTTACTGCCTGGTCCAAAGCCCAGACATAGGGCAAAAAGATGAGCATTCAAAGGGGTTTTAGCAAGAGAAAGATGGGAAGAAAACAAAGGTTGCTTGCCTGTAACAGGTGTTCTCTGAGGACAGCAAGAATGTAAGTCCTTACAGGTGGGGTGATGTCATCCGAATTGGCTTGACTGGTGAAGGTTACTACAGCGTTTCTAGAAGGTTTTGGCTTGCTCTTTTCAGCATGTGTGTGCCATTCCAAGAGGAGGCAACTATTTTCTATGAGAGTTTACATCCTGTTCTCAGAGAACACCTGTTACAGGTAAGCAACTTTAGCTTTCTCTAATGAGAAACAGGATATAGTAGACCTCAGAAGTGGTGAATCCTTAGTTACAGACTCCCGTTAATGAAAAAAGGGTAAAATACAAACAATGATGGGTACTAGGGTGAATTAATTTGGATTCTAAACCTGAAATAGACTCTGCAGCATAGGAACCAACTTTTCAAAATGATTTGGGGTGCTAAACACAAATTACCACTGCCTGATCATAGTGAAAAAGTTTGCTCAAGCACTCACTGCACTCACAGAGCTGGCATCTATCCTCTGCAGAGCAGATTGACAAATGTACTGTTGTACCAGGAGTCTTTATCTGAACCAGGGGCAGGCATCTCTGGTCCTGGAGTGGCACAAGTGGGTCTGGTTTTTAGGATACCCACAATGAATATGCATGAGGTAGATTTGCATGTGCTGCCTCTATTGTATGCATGTATACCTCATGCATATTCATCGTGGATAACCTGAAAACCAGACCTACTTTTGTAGCACTCTACGACCAGAGTTGCCTACTCCGAATCTAAACAGTAGTGTGATGAGAATGTGTAGACTGAATTTCATGTTGCAACCTTGCAAATCTCTTCCATGGAGACTGATCTTAGGTGGACCATTGATGCTGCCATTGCTCTAACATTATGAGCCTTGACATTCTCCATCCTGAAGCATAACAGAAAGAGATGCAATTTGCTATCTAATTAGAAAGGATGCACTTGGCAATAAGTTTGTTGAGGGTCAGAGAAACAAAAAGCTGGGTGCACTTTCTAAAGTCGTCAGTCCATTCCCGATAGAAGACTAAGGCTCTTTGGTAATCCAAACTGTGCAAGACCTGTTCATCTTTGTGGACATATGGCCTGGGGAATAATGTTAGTAGGGCAATTAAATGCTTAAGGTGTGAATCCGACACTGTCTTAGGCAGGAACAGGATGCATGTTCAGAACCCCATCCCATTATGGAAAAAAATTAATATAAGGCAGATAAGTCACTAGGGCTTGGAGCTCCCTGACTCTATGTGCTGAAGTGTCTACCCCAAAAAATATGATCTTCCAGGTCAGGTGCTTAAGCTCACAGGAGTCTAATGGCTCAAATGGAGCTTTCATCAATTTGGGTGAGTAGCATGTTGAGGTCCCAAGACCCAGTCTGGGGCTTGATGGATGGTTTCACCTGAAGCAAGCCCTACATGAATCTGACAGCTAAAGACTACACAGAGATGGCTTTACTTTCCACACTTATTCTGACCATATCAGACCTACTGTGCTGGGTGCATTAGAGTAAAACCTATAAAGTTCATAAACAGACAAATGGACATAACAGTATAAATCTTAGATTTATACTGTTATAAATCTTAGTATAAATTATAAATCTTAGTATAAATCTTAGATTGTAAGCCCTCTAGGGATAGAGAAATATCTACAGTACCTGAATGTAAACCGGTGTGATATCTCAATTGAGATCAAATGTCGGTATATAAAAAAAAAAAATCAATATGCACGCTCAGGTCTTTTTCTAATAAATATACAGTAAATTTAAACTCTCAACAAGCCTGTCAACGCTTTGAAAAGGCTTCCTGATAAAGTGCAAGCCATTGAGCTTTTTCCTAAATGTAGCATAATCATCAAAGGCCTGAAATTCTACCAGCAAGGAGCTCCACATTGTCGGCCCCCTCCACAGCACACCCGGCCCTAGCTAGGGAATGGAGGTCCTGACCTGGGCATTGGACCCAGGATCCCCCTGACAGCAGTGGGCAGTGCCAGCCACTGAGCCACCCTGCCGGCCTCTTTTTTTTTTTCTTGTTGTTCCTTCTTTACTGAGAAGTTATGTAAGTTTAAAACCGAGGTTAGGTGAGGTTTTGCCAGTCTGAAAGAGGCAGCTGTATAAGAAGTATCAGCCAGCTATTGTATGAGGAGAACTCTGGCTTCCCTCTGAATGGCTGTTGCTATGGGAGACCTAGACTGCAGTTTATTCACCTGGTTAGGCAGAGCACTTGACTATATTATACATCTGATCTTATTTAAAAAAAATTTTTTAATTTAAGGTTTTTTATTCAATTTCGTAATAAGTATACAGAAAGTTTCTTTATGCAAACCAAACATGACACAAACTGGATATAAATCCCGCGCCCCCCCCCCCCCCCCCCCCCCAACCCTCCCAAATCCCTCATGGTGGAGTTTCAGCTAAAATTTCTTACAGTCCGTCTAAATTACACTTGAAAATTAAAAATAAGAGCCAATATACAAAACAAAGCACATATCCCATGTCTTGAATTCAACTCACGTAATCAAAAGCCTGAACAAAAATTGCCCATCGAGATACATAATAGAGCATAGAAATTCCCTCAAATTCCAGGCCAATAATGCGAGAAAGCAACATCATTCACATGTTATAATTGGGTAATATAATCTGCGAAAGGCTTCCATGTTTTAAAAAAAGAAGACTTTCGGTTATATTTGGTAGGGGTTAGAGAAGCCAAATGATAATAAAAAAGTAATTTTTCTTTAACTTCTGATAACCGAGGCAATTGGTTTGATTTCCAGTGACAAGCTAAAAGACTACGAGCAGCAATAAAAAAATTGGGAGCAAAATTGCTGCTGCGCAGGAGTTATAGTGACAGGATAAGCCTGTAGTAGCGCTATATCAGCAGTGGGTGACAATGCAATGTCTAGGAGCTTGCTAAGCCACGTAAAAAGTGTCCTCCAGAAGGGGTTAAGTTTAGGGCAATCCCACCAAATATGGAAATATGTACCCCGGACCCCACAGTTATGCCAGCCCGCATCGGGTACTTGGGGGTAGATCCTGTGCAATTTATCCGGTGTAAGATACCATCTGCAGATCATTTTGTAACAATTCTCTTGTAGCTGAGCAGATATTGAGCACCGTCTGGCATCGCACATAATCTCTCCCCATGTTTTTGCACCAAGAGGTCTACCCAGATCAGTCTCCCATTGGACAATAAAGTGGCAAGTTTCCAGCTCTGCCTGGAAGACAATTTGGTAAATTTTGGAAAGAGACCCTTTATGGTGTCGCTGTTTAAGAAGAAGGATTCCAATAGAGACCTACCTGGTCGAAGTAAGCTAGGTCTCTGTATGGAGCGTATGAAGTGAGCCACCTGCCCATAGGCCCAAAAAGTCTCGATCATCAAAATGATAAATGTCAGACATCCCTGCCAGGGAAAGAAGATCGCCCTGAGACATCATTTGGCCAATAGTGATAATCCCCTTCTCTGGCCAACTGAAGTCACTGAGTTTGATAGCCAACAGGCAATTGTACGTTATGCAAAAGGGAAGTTTGATAAAAATACTTGTAATCCCCCACCAATCACTTCTGGTTCTGCTGCCAAATTCGCAAGGTAACGTCCAAGGGCCAGGAAATATCCTTAACGGGTCACCATGTATTGCGTGGCTGCCACGGCAGAGCTGTTATCACCATGGGACCCAGTAGGTCTTGTTCAATTTGTACCCATTGTTTGGGTTCCCTCTGTTGGTTAAAGTCTATGAGAGCTCGCAGTTGAGAGGAGATATAATACTATGCTATTTGGGGCACTCCTAGTCCCCCTTGTAATCAGGGCAAGTACAGTACTGTGTGTGCTAGCCTTGGGGGGTGCCTCCGCCAAATGAAATCAAAAATCTTTTTTTGTCAGCTACGAAGGATTGGTGCAGGAATATATACAGGCAGGGATGCAAAGAGATACAATAGTTTCGGCAGAACATTCATTTTGACAATTGCAATTCTTCCAAGCCAAGAGAAGGCACCCCAGTTCTATCTGCTCATGTCTACTGTAAGATTGTGAATTAATGGTTGATAATTAAGATGGTATAATTCAGTCTGCCTGGCTGATAATAAAATGCCCAGATATTTGATGTGAGATTTAGCCCATTTAAACGGAAATTTCCCCCTAATGATCAGAATATCGCTTTGGTTCAAATTAATATTCTGACTTATTTATTTTATTTATTTATTTCGGATTTTTATATACCGGCATTCGAGACCGCAGTCACATCATGCTGGTTCACATAAAACAGGGGTGCATAGTAAACATAAACTAAAACAATGGTGCGGAAAAGGCAGTTACATATAACAGGGTGATTAGAACTTGGCGGAGAAGGAAGAGAAAGGACAGGTTATTAATTCAAACAAGGTAAACGATAGTAGAGGTAGTTAACCATGGTGTGGATGGTGATCAAGGGTGACGTGGAGGTGTTAGATCAATTGGAGTCCGGGAATGCTTAAGGCCAATCTCAAGATTGGCCTTAAGCCCGGCCACGGTATGAAATCTAGTCAATTCACACATCACGCCCTCTAAGGAATGAACCGGATCAATTAGAATCAAAAGGATGTTGTCTGCAAAAAGTGAGATTTTATAAGCATTGGGTCCTATGGTGATACCCATAATATCCTGCGCCCGTCGTATAGTATTTGTAAAGGGCTCCAAATAAGGGGCGAATAGCAATGGGGATAATGGGCCCCCCTGCCTGGTGCCCCTTTTTATAGCAAAAACCTGCCCATAGCCATTATTGGCTTTGACCTGTGCCTTGGATTTGTCGTACAGCTTCCAAACCCATTGAAGGAAATAGGGTCCAAACTCCATTTTTTGTAGGGGGGAAAATAAAAAGGGCCAGTGAATCAGGTCAAACGCTTTTTCTGCATCAATTGATAATAGTACTACTGGAATCTGTTCTTTGCGTATCCACCATATAAGGTAAATCACTTTCTGGATATTATCAGCCACCATGCATTGGGGAACGAACCCCACTTGGTCGGAGTGTACTAGCCCAGGGAGTAATTTATTAAGCCTTAAGGCTAAGACCCTCGCTAAGATCTTGAAATCGACATTAATGAGTGATATGGGCCTGTATGAGCCACATTGTCAGGCCGATTGAGTAAAAATCGTGATTCAGTATTTAAATGAGGGCCTGCGGTAAAAAGAAGCGCTAGGGACACTTAGCACGTCCCTAGCGCCTCTTTTTTGACAGGAGCGGCGGCTGTCAGCGAGTTTGACAGTCGACGCTCAATTTTGCCGTCGTCGGTTCTCAAACCCGCTGACAGCCACGGGTTCGGAAACAGACGCCGGCAAAATTGAGCATCCGGTTTTCAAGCTGCGGACCAATTAAAAAAAATTTTTTAAATTATTTTTTACTTTGGGACCTCCGACTTAATATCGCTATGATATTAAGTCAGAGGGTGTACAGAAAAGCAGTTTTTACTACTTTTCTGTATACTTTCCTGGCGCCGGCAGAAATTAACGCCTACCTTTGGGTAGGCGCTAATTTCTGGAAGTAAAATGTGCAGCTTGGCTGCACATTTTACTTAGTGAATCGCGCGGGAATAACTAATAGGGCCATCAACATGCATTTGCATGTTGCGGGCGCTATTAGTTTCGGGGGGTTGGACGCGCGTTTTCAACCCCTTACTCAATAAGGGGTAAAGCTAGCGCGTCGAATACGTGCGTCCAAACGCGGGTTAACAGTGCGCTCCGCCGGAACGCACTGTACTATATCGGCCTGTATGTTGGGTCTCGCCCTGGTTTAGCTAGAACCGTGATTCCCGCAACATTAGCTTGGGGTCCTATACAGCCTTCATTTGAATGCCTACAGCCCATCAAAAACCTACTCTCAAGCCTCAACTTAGTATTGAATGCTAATAAAACCGAAATGCTCATTGTCTCCCAGGATCCACGCACAATCTCTTCCAGCCTTACTCTACCAAACACAAACAACCCATTCTCATCTGACGTCAGAGACCTTGGAGCATGGCTTGATAATCATCTAAACCTAAAAAAGTTCGTAAACAATACCACAAAGGACTGCTTTTACAAACTGCAAGTCCTCAAAAAAATTAAACCCCTCCTTCACTTTTCCGACTTCAGGCTAGTACTACAATCCATCATTCTTTCTAAACTCGACTATTGCAACTCCTTGCTACTAGGTATACCCGCCAACACTATCAAACCATTACAGATGGTTCAGAATTCAGCGGCTAGAATTCTAACTAGCACCAACAAAAAAGATCATATCACCCCAATCCTCCGGAACTTACATTGGCTCCCCATTAAACAAAGGATACTCTATAAGGTACTCACTATCATCCACAAAGCGACAAATAAACTAGCTCCCATCTCATTAAGCTCTCAACTACAACCACACACCTCCTCCAGACCAATCAGAAGCGCATACAGAGGAACACTGCAGGCTCCACAAATTAAATCATTATTGAGCAAACGAGCGCTATCTTCAGCAGGCCCTCACCAGTGGAATATGCTTCCCCCAGATCTTAGACTAGAACCCAGTCATCAAGAATTCAAAAAAAGATTGAAGACATTTCTCTTCCAACAAGCTTTCCCAGACGATTAATTTTACGGTGACGAACAGACTTCCCAATTCCTACGTATCCTAATTACCCTAATTATGGACACTGCATCAAGTACTAATTTTAGAATCTGCTACTGGACAATTACCGTTGAGCTAAAAAATTTACTATATTTTATATATATATTTGGCATTGCTTATATTTATATTTATTGATATGTTAAACTGTCTTTATAAAATATTATATTGCTTTATTTATTTCCAGTTAAACTATTATTACTTTATTTAGCACTATGTTAAATTGTCAATCAGTTATACTGTTCCATATGTTCCTCGGTTCCATGTAAAGCTCCGCTCTCTGTTGAGCAGTTCTTCGTTTTATGTAAACCGGATTGATTTGTAGTCCCTACAAGAACTTTGGTATATAAAAATTAAAAATAAATAAATAAATAATTTCGAAGGCTATTAAAAAATTGAGCTAAGGGCTCTGCCAGAGTAGAGACTAATTTTTTATAGTATGCCCCCGATAGGCCATCAAGACCAGGGGATTTGCCTAATTTAAGAGATTTAATCAGTACCTCAATCTCACCAATAGTGATGGGGCATCCAACCCCTGCCTCTGCTCCGCAGATAAACCTGGTAGATCTATATCATGTAAGTAGTTGTCAATATCCGGTTGCCTGATGACATCCTCAGAGTCGTACAGTTTCTGATAGAAACGTTGAAAAACTGCATGGATCTCGGAGGAGGTAGTTTGGATGCCTCCTAGATTGTCCTTAATTTTGGGATAGTGTTTTGGGAAATCCTTCTTTTCAATTGTCTCGCTAACAGATATCCCGCTTTGTCCCCACCCTCATAATACTTTTGCTTAAGAGTTTCTAGGGCATAAAGTACTCGTTGGTTATCTAACTGAGAGAGGTCAGATTTCATAGCCAGGAGCATCTGATAAATATATTTTGATTGCGTTCTCATATGCTCTTGAGTTACAGCGTGAATCTTTGCCATCTGTTCTTGTCTAGTTTTTATTTCATGGCGTTTACACGCCGAAGCTATAGAAAGAAAAAGCCCCCGTGTGACCGCTTTGGAACATTCCCACAAAATACTAGGTGTGATATCAGGACTGCTATTGCATTTGAATTTCCATGGACTGCACAAAATGAGTATCTTGTAATAAAGATTCATTCAGTTTCCAAAACCTGTTACCTACATCCCTGTTGCCCAGGCCTAAATCCAAAGTGATGGGGGCGTGGTCAGACCATGAAATAATATCTACCTCAGCCGTATGTATTTGATTATCCAGTATTTTGTTCACGTGAAATTAGTCAATATGTGAATAACTATTATGAGGGGGGGGGGGGGGAATAGTAGGTGTAAGTGTGGGATGTAGGAAACCTATTTCTCCAGATATCAACAAGATTCTGATCTTTAAGCAAATCGGTCAGTTGCTTTCGTATGTGATTAGGTGTATGAGAGCGCAGGTTAGAATTATCCAAAACTTGATGCATAGTCACATTAAAGTCACCACCAATAATAAGAGTGCCTTCGGCATGGGTTAGCAAAATGCTGCGTATCCCCTTCAGAAAAATACCTTGGTCTCGGTTGAGAGCATAGAGGGAGACTAAGGTATATATTTGGGGACCCACTCGTATTTTTAATAATATGAACCTCCCGTCAGGGTCAGCAAATTGAAAAAGGAATTCAAACACCAATCGATTTGAAATTAATATCCGCGTCCCCGTATATTTATTCTTTTTCCCACTGGGAGGCAGAAAAGCATGAGGATATTTCGTATAAGCTAATAAATATTCATGCCTGCGCTTCAGATGCGTTTCCGGAATAAAGACTATGTCAGCCTTTTGCGTCACTATTTCTTTTTTGAGAAGAAAATGCTTCCGGTAAGTATTTAAACCTTTCACATTAAGCGATAGTATTTTAACCATGATTACAGATTAGGTATGGAAAATCTATGAGAATGAGACTCTAACATCATCTGTAACCTGGGTGAGCCCCGTGACCCGGAATTCAAGGCCTTCACATAATAGATACCTGGGTAATACCGAGGTACATAAGAGAGCTTGTAAGACAGAGAAAGAAAAAACAGTTCCACCATTCCCCATTCCACAATTAGGATGGATTCACCAAACTCCCGTTGCGAATCAAATCCCTGGGGGTACATAATAATGAACAGCGCTGCTGGCCTGCAGTTGTCCCCTCCCTCCCTCCCTATTGTAGTATTTATAACAAAATCCACTGTAGAGGCTATCATCAAAATTCTCCATAACCATTATGTCAAAACTGAGAGCTTAACGCAAACTTGACTCAAGATCCAGTCAGGAAACTGTTCAGCCCTTATCTGCCATCGTGGCTGTTGTCAAATGACTGCTGTCTTCGGAGCCGGGCCCAGGATGGGGCCCTGACGCCGCCATCTTGGAGTGGCATCCAAGATCCCGGCCATGGGCACTTTGGAATCAGCAGCGAAGGCGATACCTGCTTGAGTGAAGCACTCTGCTGCCTCTGCTAGTGATTTTAATCTGTTCGTTACTCCCTTATGCTGGAACATCAGGGCAAATGGGAAGGCCCAGCAGTATCCAATTTCCTCATTCTGAAGAATAATAGTCGCCTTGCGTAGCATAAAGTGCCATTTATTTATTTATTTATTTATTTATTTAGCACTTTTATATACCGACTTTCCAGTAACAGAACTGCATAAAAGAACTGCATACAAGAAATACAAAAGATCCCAAAGGGAGGAGCACAAAGAAGAATATCTGATTCAACTGAGGGAGACTAAGAAATTAATCAAGTTGGCAAAAAGTCAAGCAGAAGAGAGGATTGCCAAGGAGATAAAATATGGTGACAAAACATTTTTCAGATACATCAGCGAAAAGAGAAAAGTCCAAAGTGGTATAGTGAAATTGAAAGGTGGAAATGATCAATGTGTGGAGGGAGACGAAGAAATGGCAGAAATATTAAACAAATACTTCAGCTCTGTGTTCACTAAAGAAGACCCTGGAGAAGGACCATCTCTACACAACAAGAAACTGGAGGGAAGCGGAACAGAGGAAAATCCATTTACAGTAGATAATGTATGGGAAGAGCTAAAGAATCTGAAAGTGGACAAAGCCATGGGGCCTGATGGGATTCATCCAAGGATACTGAGGGAGCTCAGAGATGTTCTGGCGGGTCCGCTGTGCGACCTGTTCAATAGATCCCTAGAAACAGGAGTGGTGCCGAGTGATTGGAGAAGAGCGGTGGTGGTCCCTCTTCACAAGAGTGGGAACAGAGAGGAGGCTGGTAACTACAGACCGGTTAGCCTCACTTCGGTGGTGGGAAAAGTAATGGAGTCACTGTTGAAAGAGAGAATAGTGAACTATTTACAGTCCGGAGAATTGATGGACCAGAGGCAGCATGGATTCACCAGAGGAAGATCCTGTCAGACAAATCTGATTGACTTTTTTGACTGGGTAACCAAGGAATTGGATAGAGGAAGAGCACTCGATATCATATACTTGGATTTCAGCAAAGCTTTTGATACGGTTCCGCACAGGAGACTGGTGAATAAAACGAGAAGTTTGGGAGTGAGTGCCGAGGTGGTGACCTGGATTGCAAATTGGTTGACGGACAGAAGACAACGTGTGATGGTAAATGGAACCTTCTCTGAAGAGAGAGCGGTTTTAAGTGGTGTACCGCAAGGATCGGTGTTGGGACCGGTCCTGTTCAATATCTTTGTGAGCGACATTGCGGACGGGATAGAAGGTAAGGTTTGTCTTTTTGCGGATGACACTAAGATCTGCAACAGAGTGGACACGCCGGAAGGAGTGGAGAGAATGAGACGGGATCTAAGGAAACTGGAAGAGTGGTCAAAGATATGGCAGCTGAGATTCAATGCCAAGAAGTGCAAAGTCATGCATATGGGGAGTGGAAATCCGAATGAACTGTATTCGATGGGGGGGGAAAGGCTGATGTGCACAGAGCAGGAGAGGGACCTTGGGGTGATGGTGTCTAAAGATCTGAAGTCGGCGAAACAATGCGACAAGGCGATAGCTAAAGCCAGAAGAATGCTGGGCTGCATAGAGAGAGGAATATCGAGTAAGAAAAGGGAAGTGATTATTCCCTTGTACAGGTCCTTGGTGAGGCCTCACCTGGAGTACTGTGTTCAGTTCTGGAGACCGTACCTTCAAAAAGACAAAGACAAGATGGAGGCGGTACAGAGAAGGGCGACCAGGAAGGTGGAGGATCTTCATCGGATGACGTACGAGGAGAGATTGAAGAATCTAAATATGTACACCCTGGAGGAAAGGAGGAGCAGAGGTGATATGATACAGACTTTCAGATACTTGAAAGGTGTTAATGATCAAAAGACAACGACAAACCTTTTCTGAAGGAAAAAAATCAGCAGAACCAGGGGTCACGATTTGAAGCTCCAGGGAGGAAGATTCAGAACCAATGTCAGGAAGTATTTCTTCACGGAGAGGGTGGTGGATGCCTGGAATGCCCTTCCGGAGGATGTGGTGAAGACCAGAACTGTGAAGGACTTCAAAGGGGCGTGGGATAAACACTGTGGATCCATAAAGTCAAGAGGCTGCCAATGAAGAGTGGGTGACTCGCCAGAATGATGGCTACTGCCTGGAGTCAATACCCTTATTAAATAAACATACACAGGCTTACGGTGACTCCAACATCGCTCTAAGCTTCAACAGCAAGAGGAAATGTGGAAAAAAGGATTCACACTCACAAAGAGGGGAGTAGCTGGCTTGTTACGGCGGTTACTACCCCAAATCAAATAAGCCTGATACTTCACTTTCAATGCATATACAGCAAAGTTCTCTGATTCAACGGCAGGGGAGAAGAAAAACTGATACTTCACACATCCAGCAGAGCTCTCTGCTTCAACGGCAGGGGAGAAGAAAAGAGGGTTCGCACTCACAAAGCGGGGAGTAGCTGGCTTGTTACGGCGGTTACTACCCCAAACCAAATGTGCCTGATACTTCACTTTCGATGCACATCCAGCATGGCTCTCTGCTTCAACGGCATGGGAGAAGACTTATAAGTCACGCATATCCAGCATAGCTCCCTGCTTCAACGGCAGGGGAGAAGAAAAACAACCAATAAGGGCTAATAACATAGTCTGGGTAAAACAAATAAGCATGGGTGCAGCTTGCTTATTGCGGTGGCTACTACCCCTAACGAATCAAGCTAGATATTTCACTTGGATGCAGCTCCATCACTGCTCTCTACATTAAAGGTGGGGGTGGAAGGGAAATAGAACCAAGAGCTAAGAGAAACAGATAAGTATGAGAGAAAATATGTGAGAAGCTTGCTGGGCAGACTAGATGGGCCATTTGGTCTTCTTCTGCCGTCATTTCTATGTTTCTATGTTTCTATGTTACTGATCAATTCGGTTTACATTCTATACGGAAACAATGACAAGTTAATGTCTTACAATGAACAGGTAGATGGAACTTGGATACAGATATATGGGGTTAATAACATAACGTAAATGATACGAAGCCTAATGTAGGCTAAAGAAACAGGTGATAGGTATAAGGCTGGGTTTTTGATTTTAGACTGCCAAGGATTCGTAGATGACCTGAAAATTCTTTGGGGGGTACTAGAGAGTTCTAGAGATGATCTATATAGTTCTCTGGGGGGTTACTAAAGAAGGGATCATTGGCAGGGAAAATTCCGCAGACTGATGTTATGAGAAAGCTAGTGGATGGCACTAAGTCATTGTAGAAAGAGAGTTCGTGATCCTGCCATTTCCAATTTGGGTTGGATCGAGACAGCCTAATTATTTTTTCCTTCATTTTAAAGTTATGAAATTTAACTATGATATCCCATGTCTGGTTATCCCTCCTGGGGCCTAATGCTCGGTGCGCTCACTCCAATTCTACCACCGGTGCATTGTCATGAGCTTCAAGGGCCTCACCTCGGCATATCATTAGAGCCTGGGAAATGGCCATTGCCGTCAGCATACTGTCGGAGTACTGTTCTATTTCGGGAATCCCCCAGATGCAAATGTCTGAACGGCGTGAGCGGTTCTCAAGATCTTCGACCTTGTCCGTCATGGTCTCAAGCTCTGAAGTAAGTTGCTTGGTTTGTGCCGAGAGGGAATCTAAGATGGCACTTTGATTATCAGCCCGGACATCCAGATCGTCCATGCGGTGCCCCATAGCATTTAAATCTTCCTTCATCTCAGAAATGCATGCCAGTAGCTCAGTCTTATGATTTTTAAGGTCAGTCCTCAGTTCGATAAACCAGCCACGAATTTCGGCCCAGGTCGGGAAGTCCATATTAGTCGGCTCCGTAGACTGTGTGGTACCTGAGTCAAGCGCTAGGCCCAGATCCGCTGCATCATCCGGTTCATTCTGTGGGCGTGCGGCCTGCTCGTCTTCATCAGGCTGAACTTCCTCCGCAAGTTTGCTGAAGGCAAATTGTTTTAAGTCAGTCGATCTTTTGCGCGTCGCCATCCTGGGTGTTTCCCACAGCTAATAAGGGCTATTATATGACCAGTGTGCTGGATTTTTAACTAAATTTGGCCTCTTTTAGGGAGTACAGGAGCGGAGCTTATGGATTAAGCGGCCATCTTGTAGCGCTGCTCAATAGCACCCCCTTATTTTAATATTTTAAAAGGATAAAAGTGCTTTGTAAGAAGGAAGTCTATGCATACACTGCTTTTAGATATAAAACCTGTATGAGGAGGAATAGCGTGGACTGTATGAGGAGGAATTTGAGCGGCTAAATGTATCCACTTACTGACAGTAAAAGTTTAAAGCCCTCGATCTGTCTGCCTCAGATGGCTGGAGGAAGGGGCAGGCGTTAAATTCAT